>NW_008349068.1:10968508-10998645 GCF_000622305.1 Nannospalax galili | reverse complement strand
TAAAAAAAATATATATATATAATGTATCTGATTTAGACATCACAGGTTTTTCAGCCTCAACTGTGAAAACTTTTGTTTTAAATTTATTTTTATTTTATGTATTTGCATGTTTTGCCTGCATGTATGTAAGTGTACCAAGTGTATGCAGTGCCCAGAGAGGCCAGAAGGAGGCATCGGGTTCCCTGGAACTGTAGCTACAGAAGGCTGTGAGCCACCATGCAGGTGCTGGGAACTGAACCCAGGTTCTCCGCAAGAGAAACAAGTGCTATTAACCACTGAGCCAACTCTCTAGTCCAACTCTGAAAATGTATATCTACATTTAACTTCTTGATACACAGACCAATCCGGGTGAGTCCAACCTAGGTCTCCGTGAATAAAAATGCACACAGGCATGTGTCTATTAAATGAAAAAATATGGTACGGAGATAAAATACAAAAAGGGAGTCTGCTCTGAAGGAAGAGCCTCAACTCTCAGAGAAAAAGTCCTTGAAGGTCTTCCATGGGGAAGCAGTGTGGGGAGCTGCCTGATGCCTGCAATGGAGGACAAGAGAGCAGGGAAGTTGTACTAGGTTCAGCAAAATCTGTTTGAGGAAAGCTAAGACACCAGTTCGGTGGCTTGGATCACAGACTTCTCTCATCTTCATTCCAAAGTTAAGTTTGAAAAAAGTTTAACTATTTAAAATCCAAACCAAGTAAAATATTTTGCTCAAATTCTGAAAACTACCAAAAGATTATTCTAATATTTTTCACCTTTGAACACATTCTAACTCTGAGCTTTGTAAAATTAAGATGGGGAGGATCAAGAATTGCATCATGAGTGGTGGGAGACATATGAAATCCAAGTACCGCAGTAATTTGAAGCAGGACACTGTTGAGTTCCAGGCCATTCCGGGCTATACATGAGGGACCTGTGTCAAACAAAACAAAATTAAGTCTTTTCAGAGTATTTCATGAATATAAAAGATATAACCATTACTTTTGTCACTGATAAAAATATATTTTATAAAAAATAGATTAGGCATTATAAATACTTTTACTTATTTGTTTTTATTGTTGGGGGAGCATGAGTGTCACAGTGTGTGTGTGTGTGTGTGTGTGTGTGTGTGTGTGCATGTCAGAGGTAAACTTTGTGGGGTCGGTTCTGCTTTTCTCCTTCCACCTGGGGATTAACTCAGACCTCCAGGCTTGCTTGGCAAAGGCTTTTACCTGCTGAACCATCTTGGCAATCAATTATAAGTATTTTTTAAATTGGACCTCAGAAACACTGTCATTTATCTCTTTAAAACATATTTATTGAATCTTTATTATAACAGTAGAAACATTTTAAATGGAAATATTAAAGGATTTCTCTGTAGGAAAGTATTTTCTAAAGACAGAAGACACCTTATTGTATTGCTGGCATGCAGAAAATATTTATAGGGAATAGAAATAAATTTATTTTACTCTCAAAATAAATTATAATATTCCTGAGCAAAAAGCATTGGTAGCAAATAACTCAACATGTATACATATTTGCCAGTTACTTTAAATCTGTTGTGCACCATTTACATTCACAATTCATCAGCGCCGCCTTGTGGCCATGCCTGACTGTTTCTCTTCCAATATATTCACATAGCTGAGACTTTCAAGGTTTGAAATATTTTGTTTTCAATAGATTATTTGATATCCAATTCAAATAACATATTTATTTGTATGCAAATTTAAATTATAACAGGCATCTACATAAGTACATATTTGTAGAAGACACATATGTACCCCAGTCTCAAAATGTCACAAGGTTCATTAAGTTGCTCATCAAGCATATCTTTCAAGGACACCTCTTCTGTCTTCTATCATTTGCAAAATTATAGAGAAGCTTTTTAGCTCCCTATATCCATGATCCAAAAGTTTCCCTCAAACCTGACTGTGCATTACAATTACCAGGATATTAATAATTACACCATTAATAAGAACAATAATATCATGTCTAAGTGTCACACAGAGTTAATCAGAATTCCTGGATATGCTTTTGGAAAGAAACACTTGTTCAGGTGATGTTTTCAGAACTCCAATCTAAAAGTCAATCATGATTCCTCAGTTGGGAAAGGATGAATAAAGCAAACAGAGAGATGAGACTTCATTACCCGCAAGTGTGAGAATGGCAAATGTTGACTGTTATCACCCAACCCGACTTGGTTCTGCATGGGGCTATTTACAGTGCAATGACAAGAGCGAGAACAGGCCTTCTAGCTCCTAGAAGCTTCAGATCTCATCACAAATGTGCCAGGTTCATTGATAAAAAAATATATTGTGCAAAATAAATAGAGATTACAAAGAAAGAGATGTGTAGAGAATGGCTTCTCTTGGGGAAACAAGGTTTGTCCTTACATTTTAATCAGGTCCTGAGCATATTGCCAGGTGTTTTTTGTTTTTTTTTTAAGTTCTACAATAATAACTCTGTAGTTTCAAACATTTCAAAATAGCCAGCATTTGTATCTCACATGTTTAAAAGTGTTGGATAGGCCAGGCGTGGTGGCTCACACCTTTAATCCCAGCACTCAGGAGGCAGAGGCAGGCAGAGCTCTGTGAGTTCAAGGCCAGCCTGGTCTACATAGTGAGTTCCAGGACAGCTGAGACTACAGGGAGACCCTATCTCAAAAAGACCAAAAAAAAAAAAAAAAGTGTTAAATGAACTTTTGGTCCATGTGTGAAACTGAAGCTTTTTAAATGAAAAGACTAGTTTTATTGCCAGTAGACACCTAAAAACAGTCTGCAGATCATATTAATAAGACCGGATGTAATTGAATGTCAGCAGATTCAATGATTTATAAAGTACTTCATGCCCTGTGTATAATAAAAAAAAACCTCTTGGCACGAAGTCCTAATATTTGACGAAACATGATAGTGACTTTATTTCCAATAGCCAACTTGACCTAGAACTTTCTATCATTTTTATAGTGATCTACTTTAACTCATTTCTACCTGTGCCTTGAGTTTTCATCTTAAATTAAGAAGAAAAAATTATAGAGTTTGAACTTGACCTTTTTCTCTTCCTTGAGCTACCTGATACAGTTTCAAGGCAATAAAATAGGTAGTTTAGCACATATGTGAGAACTCCTTGCGCCTGAATGAATGTAAAACTTATGCCTTTTTATTGTTTGGCTTTGAATTTTGTTTCTGTTTTTTTGAGACAGGGTTTGATGAAGCCCAGGCTGGCCTCAAATTTTCTGTTTAGACAAGTCTGACCTTGAAACCCTGATGCTCCTGCCTATACCTCCCCACTACTGAAATTACAGGCGTGAGTCCCCATGCCTGGCAAATGTAAACTTCTCAGAAGTAGGCACTAAGAAAAACCTACATTCTTAAAATTTTTTATCTAAAATAATTTTTGAATTAGTATTTGGAAACTGGTTTCTATGCTAATGAAATATCTATTTGCTTTTAGTGACCTTTCTTTTCTGTCAGAATTGAAGGGGATCTATAGCCAGAACTATTTATTGGGATATGTCTTTAAGCTGGGTAATGAGTAAAATAAAACTAAAATCAGTTAAAAGTCCAGGAAGCTATAATGTATTAAACATGATGGAGAGAGAGTGGAAAATATAAATTAACTCTAAAGGGTATTTTTAACTATTCTTAAACCACCGCAGAGATACCTCCCAAAACATTTCAGCAATTCCTGCACTTGGGGATGTGGGTTACATCCCCCAAGGCCCCTGGTTTAATTGTAGTTAATGTGTCCAGTTGGTATAAATTTATTTATTAAGTGCTCATTAAGTACTCGTTAAATAAAAATGTTTATTGGATTGAGAAACAATTATAATTGGAACTTTTACATCAAATTGGATAAACTCATGGCTCAATTCATTTTCACAAACTGAACATACCCATGGAGCTAGCACCTTGCTCAAGAAAGAGAGTATTGTGGATTTAGTTAAAATTTTAAAACAATCTCAATTCACTGTGCTCACATTTACTAATAATAATGTTGTGGAAAAAGTGTACCATTCAACCAAACCTGAGAAACTATGATTGCAAATTGAAAGCAAGCTCCCAAAGCCAGTCAACCCTTTAAACAAGTTTTAACAAATTAATATTATGATAAACACTTCACAGTTAACTGAGCATTTTAAACATGCTTCACAAATACCTTGATGATCATATTTTTTACACAAAAGAAAATGAGTGAGAAAATACATTTTGATAAAATTCTGACATTTCCATCTTTTAAAATGTAAGATTCAAACTTGAAAGAAAACATTTTCACAAATAATTCTGATAACATTTGAATGTCTACTTTGATTCTTGCTAATGTCAAAAGCAGGCTTCTGGACTTTAATCTCAAATGTTAATGTGCATACTCTCTACCTGAATACTATTACCAAGCACAGATCTTGGCTTTCTTTTAGGCTGGAGGCCAAGAATTCACATTTGTTTCCCATTGATGCCAATGCTGCTAGTTGAAACGTTCTTTTAAGCACAGTAGTATGAACTTCTACTTGAGTATAGGCTTCACCTCACCTTTTCTCATTTTAGCTCTTTCCCAATCTTGGGACACACCATTCGCTTTTCACCTTCCTTTATGCCCTAGGTTGAAAAAATAGATAAATAGGTAGATGATGATGATTGATAGATAGATAGATAGATAGATAGATAGATAGATAGATAGATAGATGATAGATAGATGATAGATGATAGATGATAGATAGATGATGATAGATAGATGATAGATAGGTAGATAGATAGATGATAGATAGATAAATAGATGATAGATGATAGATGATAGATAGATGATAGATAGATAGATGATGATAGATAGATAGATGATAGATAGATAGATAGATAGATAGATAGATAGATAGATAGATAGATAGATAGATAGATAGATAGATAGATAGATAGATAGATAGATAGATAGATAGATAGATAGATAGATAGATAGATAGATAGATAGATAGATAGATAGATAGATAGATAGATAGATAGATAGATAGATAGATAGATAGATAGATAGATAGATAGATAGATAGATAGATAGATAGATAGATAGATAGATAGATAGATAGATAGATAGATAGATAGATAGATAGATAGATAGATAGATAGATAGATAGATAGATAGATAGATAGATAGATAGATAGATAGATAGATAGATAGATAGATAGATAGATAGATAGATAGATAGATAGATAGATAGATAGATAGATAGATAGATAGATAGATAGATAGATAGATAGATAGATAGATAGATAGATAGATAGATAGATAGATAGATAGATAGATAGATAGATAGATAGATAGATAGATAGATAGATAGATAGATAGATCTCCATTGCTGTGGATTTTATCTGATTCCACTAGCAGTTGTGGAAATTCCCTCAGAATCTCATTCTGGCCCATTTTCGTCCTGCTTCCCATATCTGCAGCCTCCTGTGGATGCTTGGATTTCAGAGCAAGGTTTCTGACTCCTTACAATGATGCCCACCTTAATTCTTCAATTGCCGGAGGTAGGGGGAGGGGGGAGGATCTATGTGCTGAGGTGAAATTGTAGTATTTAGTCTTTGGCCTATGAATGTCAAAAAGTTGAACAATCTCTCGTTTTTAAAATCAGTCCTGCTTAAAGTCAAACCCACCCTAGAGCTAGCTAATGCAGTCATGCTGCAACACTGCACTTGATCAAATATTTTCTGATACATTTTGTGGAACCTTGAAGTATTCCTCATCTTAACCCTTTGGTTCATTTGAAAAATTAGTTAATTTAGTAACAGTTTTTCAAGATTGAGGTAGAATAGTTTCAATAATAGAAAAAGGGAACTGTAATTTCAAGTGTGGAACGATGATTCAATGTTCACTTTAAAGTTTACAAAGCACCATCCGAGAGAGGATTGATCCCTTTGACTCAATGATTGAAGTGTCTAAACTTACCCTGTATAAACTATTGACTTGAAAACCTTCATAATTAGGACAATTAATAACAACGTTTAAAACATAACAAATTTTCTTTAATGCCAAATTTGGAGAATGGAAGGTAATTTTGTCAGTATGATTTATACATAGAACTATTTTTTATTAAATAACTTGCTTACAATGGAATTTCTTAAGCCTGAAACCCTATCATTGCTAACAGCTTATAAATATGTTAATAACAATCAGAAAATCAGTTAAATCTGAGTGTTTTCAATACAAATCCATGCATATTTTACTATATATATGTGAATTTTTTCAATCTATCTCATTAGTAATCAACCCTAATTATTGATAATTTGAAACAGTAATCATTGAACTAGCAAAACATAGATGCATTTCTGGTTCACTATGAACAAGGCATGATGTATCATGGTGTGAGAATTGAAAATCTGGGTCCTGACTTTGTCTCTATCCTTAATTAACTAGTGACTTTAAACAGTCATCTAGGCTCTGACTTCTGATAGTTGATTCTATGACAAATATTTGATGCAAGATAGGAAAATTTTAATCATGCCAGCAGTAGGCCCAGAATCAAATCTTATTCTGACCTTAAAGTGGCTGAACTGTCCAGAGGAGCCATCTCCATCTCTGAGCCTTGCTACTTGTACCTGGGCTCAGCACTCACCCAGGAATTCCATTTTCTAGGACTGAGAAACAGAATTATACCCCCACTTCCTTGCTAACACTTGAAACTTCCTTCCAAACTCCTTGTGCCTAAGATCACTGTTCACTTTGCCTCCCAGATTGCTTAGACTTTTGGCTAATGCTTCTCAGGACAAGTGTCTTGATTTTGAAATTGTTCCATCTGTATGGGCTCCACCTAATACCAAACCTTTCCTCACCAAGCTGCCAATCCAACTTAGTTTTGTAGAGTCTCCAGAATCCACTCAGGATCTAGCTTGTTAAAATAGTGAAAATTTCAAAACAGCACTGATCTGAAATGTCAGAGGCCAGGCCGGGCATGCTGGCCTGAGGGTGACAAACTGAAGGCACTGTGGTAATAAGGTAGAAAGGTCAGGAGGGGAACTAAAAAACAAGGCAAAACCAAATATGTTGCCTGGCTTTAATACAAAGGGGTTTTTTTGCTGTTGTTGTTGGTTTGGGGGTTTGTTTTTGTTTTGTTTTGTTTTTGGATTTATTTATTTATTTATTCATTTATTTATTTTGGCCTTTTTTTTTTTTTTTTTTTTTTTTTTTTCTGAGACAGGATCTCCCTAAAACTCCAGCTGTCCTGGAACTCACTATGTAGGCCAGACTGGCCTTGAACTCACAGAGATCCGCCTGCCTCTGCCTCCAGAGTGCTGGGATTAAAGGCGTGATTCCTCTTCCTTTGAGACAGTATCTCACTATATAAGCCAGGCTGGTCACAAACTCCCTGTGTAGCCTCAAATTTGCCATGTCCATGCCTCTGCCTCCCAAGTGCTGAGATTACAGGTGCACACCACTATGCTCCACAGAACATTTTCCTTATGAAATACAATGAAAAGAGCATATAAAAGAAGACGAGTACTATAAACTGCCTACTCACAACAGCCCTGAAATCATAGTTTATTTTCTACAGGTCATTCAAATCTATATTTCTCTGGTTAAGTATATGTATAACCAATATCTCTTCTAAGAGGCTGTCATTTAAATAAGTAGGGATACACAGAAAGAACTCAATTCAGACTGGCCATTCAAGTCTGATTTGAACTAATTTATTTCTTCAAATGATCTCCGCTCCTTGATCTGTCCTGTATACTGTGAATGCTTGTTAAAATAGAGCGAAAGCCAGTGTGCAGCTAATGTGAGCAGAACCAATGTGGAACGTCCAACTGCTCTTATCCATCCAACCCGCTCTCATCCTCTAGACATGATTCGTTCTGGTTACAGATTAGTTAGAATCTTTATCACTTGCTTAGTTTTGACAAGTTTTTTAAAAATATTGTATAATTTTTACTTTATGTGTATGAGTACATTGCCCATGTCGTTTGATGCCCACAGAGCTCAGAAGAGGACATCTGAACCCCTGCAGCTGGAGTTTCTTTGGCTGATAGTTGCCCGTGTGGGTGCTGGGAACCTAACCGGGTCCTCTGAAAGCTCACCCAATGCTCTTAACCATTGAGCCCTCTCTCCAGTCCCCAGGTTTTGAAAAGTTCTTAAATATATGAACTTGAAACACATTAAAATAATAAAGCTTGAATTTTCAAGTGAGGTCTCAACTTTGTATTAATAAACCAACCATATATCTGGAGCTGCTTTTCCAAAGAGGCCACTGGAGAAAAACTGCTGCGGATTCTTTTCAAACTCATCTCTGTGGCCAAACTCTTTAGAGGTAATTAATGGCTGTGTTAGACAAGCAAGACAATTTGGATGTGATTAACCAGGATAAGATAGCCCTATCTCAATTTCCATGCCATTTCAGCAACTCCAGAAGTTTCCTAGTACCTGGTCCCCAAAGCACTGAAATTCATTGTCTTGCTCTAAGTTATCTGAGAAAACAGCCATGACTAGTTGCAAAAAGAAATCAAGCAAATAGGGTAGACAAGGAAGTGTGGAGATTTTCACCTGTTAGTTCAACTAAGCTTTATGTATTTTCCCAGAGAGACACAAAATTTTCAAGTCAATAGACAATGTTAAGTCTAAAAATAAGGATCTTCTTTTCTTTTAATCTTTAAAAATTATTGTTATTATTCTACTATATATGACGTCTGTGTGGGCATGCATGTGAGGTCAGAGGACAACTTTGTGGAGTCAGTTCTCTCTTTCCACCTTTACATGGGTTCCTGGGATTGAACTCAGATTGTTAGGCATTTAGGGCAAGTACGTTTTCCTGCTGAGCCAAATAGCTGGCCTGGGATCATCTTTTAATTGAGGCATTTCTTTAAATTATGGGTATCTATGATACTTAAAAATAAATGAAACCAGTCTTGAGCACTGGTCATTCTTTTAAACATGTATAACAAGTAATTTTGAAAACCCAATAAGTGTTTACTGAAAAATCTACTATTTGTTCCATAATCAGTAGCCAAAATAGAGTGGCAACAAACTAAAGTAAAATGTGTACCATTTCCAATATCCCTTCAGAGATTTCATAAAAATGTTTCACATATGTATTTGTATGTACACATGAGTGCACTGTTAAATGACTACTGGTTTTCACTTAACAAAGGTTTCTCTAATTATAAATATTTTATGGCATCATGATATTTATTTTCATATTCATGTAAATATGTGAACTGGAGTTTTCAAAAATATAATGTCTTAAATTGGAAATATTGGGCTGGTAAGATGGTTCGGTGGGTTAAGGCACTTGCCACCATATCAGACAGCCTGAGTTTGATTCCTGGGATTCATATGATAGAAGGTGAGAACCAGCTTGTTCTCTGAGTGCATGTGCAAGCTGTGGCATTCATGTGTGTGCACACACACACACACACACACACACACACACACACTAAAAAGATAAATGTTTAAAAAGGCACACTAAATAAATAAATGTTTTGGTAAACGTAGAAATGTGGGGTTGGAGAGATAGTTCAACAGTTAAGAACACTGGCCACTCTTGCAGAGGACCCAGATTCAGTTCTCAGCATCCACACCGGTGACTTGCAACTGTCCTTAATGCCAGGTCCAGAGGATCTGATGCTCTTTTATGTCCTCTGTAGGCACTACACACATGTGGTATACTTACATGCAGGCAAAACATCATACATATAAAATAGATATACAAATAAATATTTTTAAAGTAGAAATATCTAAAATAAATATTCCATGAGTATTAAACTATGCTTTCTTAAAAGACAGTCTTACTGCAAAATATTCGCTTTTTTTCAGGCTCAGTATTTTTTAAAGTTAAATAAGAGCAACAGTCTCTACAAAAATGGAGTCAACTACCAAACAATAGGTTTCAATTATCTTTGTTATTCTTTTAAAGATATATTTATTTTAAAATCAAACCAAGTTTCCTGTTGCTAGTTGTCCTGTTATAGAAAATAATCTTCCAGCAAGACGCCGTTTGTACACACATAGTATTAGAATTCCACCGTGTTTGTGAAGCTCTATGAGAACTTGAAACTTATAATTGCTTTTTTCATTAATCAACCCAATTTATATTGGAAACAAAGTCTCCAAGTGATCCATTATTTTTTGAAGATAAAAATAACCATTATATTTTGTATCATTCCTTAATATTTTGAAATCATCTCCATTCTTATAATGGAGTTTTTTCTGATTGTTTTTGTGTAAGCAGGGCACAAGACATCGTGGTTTTAGAAACACTGTAATTTGTTTGCAGTTTTTGCAGCTCATGGATGTTGAATGTGGATGCATCTGATATTCTGATTCTTTAATGTGGTGCCACTTATTCTTGAACTCCCAAGATGGCTTTGGCAACACCCCATACTCTAGCGCTGAGGGTGTCACATATTTATCAACTCAATCCTAGGTTGGGCAACAAAACTGCTTTTGTTTAAAGAATACCTAATAGATGAGTAATGAAGTCACTTACCCAAAGCCAAATTCTTTTGTCAAAAAGAGATTAGGGTTGTACAGTTTCCAACTATGCTGGAACTTAGCAGCAGTAGAAAGTGACTGCTCTTTTATACAGACCTTTGTTGTTATTTTTCTGAAGAACATATAATAAGGTACCCATGATGTATTTTCAACTGTTTTTTTTTTTCCACAAAGGGCTCTGTTTTGATTTGTGGTGTTGTGTCCTTAGAACTATTTAAAAGTTGTGGGGACTTCTGTATGTTTATATCCTTTGGGTTTGTCTACTTTTTAAAAAAACTTGTTAGAATGAATGAAGAAAAAAATTCTTATAGGAAATTTACCTAAACTTAAAAATCTTGGGACTATTAGTCATATAAACAAATTTTCCCTGGAGTATAACACAAATGGTGTTAGGACACACTCTATCAAAGTATAGAAATTCAGTCACGGTGAGAAATAAACCTCATAGATATTTGGTGTTAAGGTACTATGTCTATCTATCCCTCTATCATCATCTATCTACTTATCTATCTACCATCTATCTATCTACCTATATCTATCTATCTATATATCTATCTATCTATCATCTGTCAGTTTATCTATATACCTGTCAATCTACCTATATGTTATTCATCTACCTATCTACCTATCTATCTGCCTGTCTCGCTTATCCTGAAAATGTCTCCTGCCTACAGGATATTTGCTGGCTGTACTTTTTGGGTTCCATGTTAGTTGGGTTCCTCCAATTTTCACAGATCTAATGCTTCTAGGTAGAGCAATAACATTTTTTAAGAAAGTATTTTAAAATACACCCTTTCTTTTCTCCTGGAAATATTCACAAAGATGCTCATGGAAAAGCTGGTGCAGACAGATTTTATCATATTACATTTAAAATCTGGTAGCTTGAAAATTCACAAAGCCCTGGTCACTTCTTGCCTCATCATCATATTTTTGTAGTTTCTGAATAGATTTTTGGGCTTCATTTTATGCATTTTTCTATGACCTTTCTCATCAATTTTCTTCTTTTTTTCCAGAAACCATTTTTGTACTGATAATTGACTTTTGTATGACTATGACAGGTTTTGGTGTCATGGTTTTAGAAGGTTCCTTTCTTGTGAGCCTGTGACGACAGGCTGTCTTTTCTCCTGCACAAGCCTGATCAGCTCTGAGTCTTGGTCACTGAAAGATGAAGCTGAAGCTTAACCTGCCTTCAATTTTATCTGTGCTTTTTAAAGCCTGCTTCATTAACAGTTCATATTATAATATTATTTCTCAATTTTTTTCCAGCTACCCAGAATAATATTGTTTCCAACTACCCAGAATAAACCAAAGCACCATTTCAAGTTTCTGGTGATAAAGGAATTATATTTGCTTCTTTATGGTGCCCAAAAATCAAGAATTGTCTAGACATGGCATTTTAGTATCAGTGATAAACGAGAAAATAACTTTGTTTTAAGTGTGTGAACTTTCCCCAGGCCGGCACAGTAGAATGAACACCACAACAGAGGAGCAATGCATGAGTAAGAACATAAACCTTGACTGGGAACTTGCTCTTATGAACTTACAGCAATGGTGGCAGTGTGCATAAGACCCACACAAACTCAAACAAGACAAAAACCCAGCACAGAATTGGGGAAATGGGAAAGAAACCCTGACTTAGCCGAGGAACTATTGGCAGCTGATCATTGCTGGGTGAGAAGGAGTTGGTCTTCTTTAAAAGAGTGATGCTAGATTGACTGGCCAGGCTCCAGTGGATAAACTCACACCAAGGGACAGCTTGGGATACAAACCTGACTCAATAGGCCTGAACATATATGGCAGAATACATGAAATCTTGGGGAGGAGGGGACTATGGGAGCAGGTGCGGATCTAAATAGGATTAAGATGTATTGTATGAAATGTACAAAAATTCAATAAAAATACATTGTAGGAAGAAAAAAATAAGCCTTTCCTTACTTTTTACCACATAATCACTGCACAGTTTATTTAAATGATTTTCATTGTTTATTAGGCCCTCAGTTAATGACTATGGCAAAGATAGGATATTAAGCCATCCAGTTAGCTGATTAACTATTATAAGTTGTACAAATTTGTGTTACCAGATTTCGCACAGTGGCAGAAAACCTAGAACGGGAAGAGGCAGCACTACAGTTTCTGCAACATTCCTTGGCGTTATTGAATGATCTAACAGGAACTTTCCAAGTGGTCTCTAAGTTTATTGAAATTCAAAGCAACTGATGAAAGCAAAACCCTGTATTTTTGTATACCTTCTGAGTAGTTAACTAAAGTAAAACACGTGTTGCTAATCTTACATGCTGTGGTTAAGATAGAAATAAAGACATCCATCAAACTAGACTGCTTAATTGACTAGTCTCAGAAATATCCCTACAATTGGCGGTTCGTTTGAATTATATCAGAATCGCTTATTTCACAGGTTTAAGTGTGGCACTACCTCCCCCTCACTAAAGAAGAGACTATCAAAACTTGAGAGTGTGCCAATCAGCTTGAGAAAAGGAACCACCATTCTTTTAACAGGTTCTTCACTAGCAAAATTAGATTAACTAAAGGAACAAAAGACATTGTGTTTTCATGAAAATATTTGCACACTTAAATGCACAAACACAGAACTGGGAGGGCTAACTGGACCCCTGTTTGCATTGTGAAATGTGCTCACATTATTCCCTCTGTCCCCTTCAGCTTCTTTATTTGGGCAAAAGAATAAGGAACAGTATGACCTTCTCCATGTAAAAATGAAATCTGATGTCCCAGCAGGAAAAGATGATTACATCTTTCCCTTGAGCTCACACGCCTCTTTCCTGTAGGAACTAAGTTTTTAAAGTACTAATTGTTCCAAACAGAAAAGATTACTTACTTACTCTTGCTTACTCTTACTCTCCCAAACTGTTTTCCTCCTTTTTTTCTTTTCTCAGAAATCCCCTAATAACATTAACTTGGAGTTGTTTTAGTAGGACTGTGGTATAACAGAGTGAGAGCAGGAGTTGTCTCAGAACAATGAATGACTCAACACAGTGATTTTTTAAAAAAATCAAAGTTACCATTTCAGGAAGTTCACTCTCCTGGGTTCAGTGAGCCATGGGAGAAGGTACACTGAACAAAAAGAAACTAAATCAAGTTTGGATGCTTTAAGAAAATGGGGTCCTTTCTTTGGTCATCTCAAAACGCTGCCTTAAACCAACAATTTTCACATTTCTCATGTGATTAATCTGAGTTTCATTTTAAAAACTGACTAAGCAAAAAACTGTAAATTTAGTGATTTGGAGGCAGAAATACATGTCCACAATCATAACAGCTTCAACCAGCGAAAATACCTTCCTGTTTAATTATAATTATTTGAGCAATTAGCTATGCAAAATAAAATTTCAATTTAGTTAGTAATTATATTTTTTATTGCACTCTGTTTCATAGGTAAGGATTTATGTGATTTCTATTCATGTTGATGTCAAATTGAACACGGAACAATTAAGGCTCTAGAATCTCAGATTCCAACTCAAAATGGCTGGACTGATAATGCAGATCTGTGGTGACACAAAGGCTCAAGCATACAATTACATAAATGGAGCAGCACATATTTCCCCCACAGTGATGAACCAAGTGTGATGTTACTGAAAAAGACATGCGTGTATTGAACAGAATTCTAACGCCAAAAAAATAATATTTTTATCAGTTGCAATTGCTGAATCAGATGGCAGTACTAATGACTGACAATTTTTTTAAAAATCAATTAAAATTGGAATGTCCTATAACAACTAAAAATACTCTTGATAAAACAAATTTATTGATATATATATTTCTACTGTGGTAAATTTTAAGCAATTTATAAATCAACCTTTGCATTCTTTGTATCATAGTATATAAATAATATTTTATAGAACAGTATATAATATATATTTAGTAATAGTATCAGTTATCCTATAAGCTACTTATTCTAGAATAATATGCAGTTAATGATTGCCATATAATATCTTGAAAATGAATTTTGATTTCAAACATTTATATATCTTTTAATTTGTCTAGAATAAATACATATTATGTTAAGAGAAGTTGTTTTTCTTTAATTCTAGAGATTCGAGTTCATCCTGACCAGTAGTTAACCATGCAGGGTACAGTTTCCCCTACCTTTTGAATAAAATAATCTCTGAATGAAATATTCACAGAAACAAAACAATAAAATTTCCTAGCAGTGCAAAAAAATTAAGAAACTACATTTGCTATGTGAGTTTCTCTTGCAGGAATCACTCTGAAATATAGTACGTATGAAAGAAATTGAGAAAGGATGAGGGATTGCCAGTCCAGTGGAGACATGTCTCTGCGCTTGCCTCCTGCTTCCAAGGAATCTACAACAAAGACAAGTGACCTCAGGCCAGAGAAACAAAGCACTATATTATTCATGAATCTCATGCCAAGAATATCAAAACTGTCCAATTCTTTACATCATGCCTTCACTTTCTAAGATAACTTAGAAAACTGTGTTATAGTCACCCAAAAGGACCACCTGAACATGAAGAACAGCTGCAAATAGCAGGATGAAAAACAAGACCAGTACAGAATACTAATGCATCTGTCAACTCTCATCAGCAAACCTCCCTCCTACAGCAGAGTTCAATGAACACAAAGGGCCACAAATGGCCAAAGCATAGAGAATAAGAGTCTGCAGAGCGTGGGTCCTTGACAGGACTCCTGTATTAAACTTCACCCACTCAGGGCTCAGGAACTATTGTGGAAGAGGGGCAAGTGTAAGATTGTAAGAGCCAGGGAGGAGGGGCATGACCACATGGGTACAGAGTCTTATAGGCTCCTGGGACCCTGCTCTTATAAACTTACAGCAATGGTGACATCATGCACAAGACCCATGCAACCTCAAGCAGACAAAAACCAAACATAGAACTGTGGAAATGGGCAGCAGGCCCCAATCTTAGCTAATTGGCAACTGATTACTGCTGGGTGAAGAAGAGTAGATGTTCTTTAAGGGAGTGGGAGGGACTCTAGATAGGCTGACTAGACCTCAGTAGATGAACTTGCACAGAGGGACATCTGGGGACACTAATTTGATGGTCAATAGGTCTTAACATAAATGACAGAATGCATGAAATCCAGTGGGAGGGGGGCTATGGGAGCATCATCAAGATCAACAAGATGTTGTGTATGAAATATACGAAAATTCAATAAAAATATACAGAAAAGGGTTTTTTTTTAAAGTTTAAAAAAAAGGAAAAGAAACAAGACCAGCACTAGAAACAGAGGAATTGGGATTATCAATGACTCTGAAGAGATGCCCAAGCCAGTCAGAACACTGCCAGGGCTCAGGGTCAGTAGCAAAAGTAGGGGTGGATGATCTATCACATCCATGTGGAAAATGAGTACAAGAAATTTCTTCTCTTGCCAGAAGCCTCTTGCTATTAGAGCCCAATGAAGACCAACAAAACTAGAAACAGAAGTATTTAGCCCCAAATCACTTAAAGTCATGAAGTTCTGAATTCTCCTAAATGACCTTCTGAACATTGCAAATAATGAAGTCAGTGACTTTAATAACAAACGGCAAAAAAATGCCTCCACTTCGTTTTCAGACCAGCAGTTTATTTACTTCATTGAAGTGTCTCTTGAACCAATGAAAGTGACAGAATTATCACGAGTGCCTTTTTTGCTAATTTCAGTGTGTTTTCAAGGTTTATGGTTTATAACACCATAATCTGCTAATAAGGAGGTAATGAACAAGCAAAGCCGAGAGCCTACTGTAAGAGCCCCAATGGCAGCTATGCTGTTTCAGCGGTTACTACAGCTACGGTTTGATTCATCTCTTTATTAGTAAATTAGAAGAGGATTGATACCTGTAACTACACACATTTTTCAATATTGTATTTAGCAAATAATTTCAAGTTTAAAGCATCTTAATAAAAAATGAACTAGTCCCAAGATTATTGGTAACAGATATAGGATTACTTTTTCTTATATGACCTTTGCATTCCTCTTGAAATTTCTACTTTAAATGGAATTTCTACTTAAATTCTATTCAATAAAAAAATCAATATTCTCAAGCAAGGACTACATTCTTTACACTTCTAGGAATCTAGGTACTGCTAAGCCCACTGCCAGATAAAGATAAGGAGCTGTCCAAGAACTAATAGAGGCCATTTTTATTTGAAATGGGATAATCTTTTAGTGATATCTAACCATGCTAGTTTGGTCTATAATATATGCAATTATGTCACCTTTAAATATCTTGTATCTTCTACAGACTACTAAACAGGCCTCCTTCTGTGGCAATCAGTAACTTGTAAAGATGATAAAATGCTTTTTCTGTAAGAAAAGCCAATTAGCTTAGCTTTTGTATCGAATGGCCTTTGATTTGATACTTGATATTAATTGTTTTTAACTGTGTGAATGCTATGTTATTTAGTATGTCTAAACCACAAATGGCTCCTGGCAAGACCTCATACCATTAGAACAAGATTAGCAAAGGAAAATTCAAAAACACTCATGAGGACTGTTTGTGTTATTTTATTTTGTTGGCTATGTTTTTGCTCTGTGGGATAAAAGTCAGTTTAAAACAGCACTAGATGAAAAAAAAAAAAATGAAGCAACTGACCGCAGGTTGTAAGCATTCTTGGGTGAAGTAGGGGTTTCTACAGCTCCTTCTCAGCAAAGGGGAGGTTTCTAACCGTCTCCTGCTGACTTCAAATGTGTTCACAGCCTGCACACAACAGCCACAGTGGAAACTTACTGTTGTGATAATAATCACTTAGAATGAGACTGTGGTGCAGACCCTCTTCCCCCAACCAGAAATCCCCTGAGTAAAGGCGTCACCCCCCGCAGAGACACAGAGATGTAAAGACACAAAAACAGGTGTGCTTTTTCCCTGACATTCAGAAAAACTGGTTATGATAGCATTTCATTCTTAAACCCAGAGTCCAGAAAACAGCATCAGTGACGCCAGTGCTAAGTGAGCTTCAGGCATCCAATTTAGAAGTCTCTTAAAGCACATATTAAGAACATTTTTGGTATAATCTTGGACTAATATTCAAGTTCAGATTTATAGTCATTATGTTTAAAACATGAAGTTCTGGATAAATCAAGAACCATTAGTTTTATTTAAATATTTTTCATTATGTCCACTTGTTACCATCATCATATATTACTTTTGTAGTTACTTTCAAATTTTCTGTTTATGAGTACTTTGGACAATTTTCTCTAATAAAGGTGAACTATGCTCTTTAATTTATGAAAGGTGTTGCAGAAATAAGTACACATAGAAAATGCTCTTCAAGGATCAACATCTTAAGGATCACAAAAGTAACTTTTAATTAGATTCAACATTTATGTCACTTTCCAGATTAAGAAATGCTTGGCCATTTCTTGACCACCTTTATGCAGCAACAGCAACCCTCTGACTTGTATTTAAGAAGTTTAATAAAAATAAACCTGAAAATACCAAAGTCCAAAAAAGCAGTTGCTAAAACAAATTTTGGTTACATTGAACCAAGACACCAGGCAATGTCATCAGCATACTCCCTAACAGGAACCTGGCTCTTCACTGTGGTGAAAACTCACTGACCCACTGGGACAGGAGGAGCTGTACTTCCTGGGTAGGTAGATGTTAGATTCCCCTCAGAATGAAGATGTTTTATTCATTCTTTCACATGCCCATATCTTATACTCTAGTCAAACTCACAGAAGACTGGTAAACAAAATTTCTGAGAATTCAGTAGTACACTCTAACACTGTGACTGCCGTGCTAGAGAAAAGATAGCTTTCCCCACAGACTTAAATATTTTTCTGATTTATTTATTTTTATTTTTATGTGTATGAGTGCATTGCTCCCATGTATGTAAGTGCCCTGGTGTCGTGCAGGCAAAATTTAACAGAATTTGGGCGATTAACAGGTAAAGGTCTGGCATGCATAAGCATATTAAATATAAGTCTACATTTAATCCTCCAGAGGGGACTAGGATGTCCTGATTATGATGTATTTGTATAGCACCAAAGGACAATAATACATAAATAATGAAAGAAAGAAAGAAAGAAAGAAAGAAAGAAAGAAAGAAAGAAAGAAAAGAAAGGAAAGCTGTGTGTGTGTGTGTGTGTGTGTGTGTGTGTATGTGTGTGTGTGTAGGAAAGGTGGGGGCACACAATTATTCGTCTGTCTGGATGAATGTTTTCATCTTTGTAGATTTTCTCTTTTTCCCTTTAGATATAAATTCTTAACCAGACTGAAAATCTCATCCCTCTGTTTTTTCCCTATTCATCTTAATCTGCTTATTTACTTGTAATCTAAAAAAACCCACAGAAGAAAGAAAGAAAGAAAGAAAGAAAGAAAGAAAGAAAGAAAAGAAAGGAAAGACTAGGGATATAGCTCAGTGACTGAGTACTTACCTAATATGATCAATACCCAGCCTTAAAGAGATTATATATATTTTTTAAATCTAGTAGTGAAATAATTTTAAAATCTGCATGCTCATTGTCTAATTCCAAAATTGAGAATTCAGATTATTTACCTATACTTAATAATTTTATGTAACAGACAATTTGCATCCTTGCATTATGTTAATTTAACTTGGGTCAGCACCAACATTGGGCAAAGTAGAGTGACTGTTTGTCAATCTGGATATTTTACAATAACTTTTAGTTTTATAAAAGTTAAATGTAAAGAAATTTAGATAAGGAAACTAAAAAACTCATAAGGGAATAAATGCTAACTAAATGAATGGTGTTGCATAACCATGTAGAACCCTCTCTCTTTTCTACGATGAACACTTTTTTAGTCAAAGCGAATGTGGCTGTTTAATACAAAGTTTGCTTATACTGAGTCACATTACTGCAACCGAAATCAGTGTGTATAAATGCTTCAGCATCCCTCTAAAATTCTTGTTAAGTAGGAAAGAGTTAATTCTTTATAAATGTACAAAAAAATTGAGGCAGACACATATTAATAAGTTAACAGGAGTCTGTAGCTAGGCCAGGAATAGAATCCAGGTTACATATTTTTAGACTAGTGCCTCTTTGATTTTCACACACAATATGATACTTACCCATATGCTTTAAAAGGACACAGCTTTCAGCGAGGAGAGGAGCAAGAAAGAGAATTTGAATAACCTCAGAGCAGAATCAAAATTCTGCATGACAGGAGCATAGTGGATTTGGAGACTTCTCTCCCAAGCACTGAATTCCCATCTTTGGTTTCGCCCTAGGCCCTGCTCTGCATTTGTTCTTACTGTAAGAAATCAGAACTCTGAAGATGTAACAGCAAGGATAACAGCTGCTGTTACAGTCTAGGCACCATGGTAAGAACTGGACATAAACTCTTTTATGTAAGGGTCACAACAATTTCATAAGATAAATGTTATTTCTAGTTCACAGATAAACTGAGGCTCTTTGATTTGCCAAAGGAAAACAAATTCTTTAAACGTATTTCTGGGAATAACAGAAAGCTTGTATTTCAGCTTTTTTATTTAAGTTGGGGTTTACTCCAAGTTCCCTTTGAAAATAACAGGGTGATGGAAGATAACTAAATAATAACTCTTGGTCAGTCTCAGTTTCATGTTTAAAAACAACAACAACAAAAATAAACAGGGTCTCACTGTGTAGATCTGACTGACCTGGAACTCACCATGTACCAGGCTGACCTTGAACTCCCCAGAGATCTGTCTGCCTCTGCCTCCTGACTGTTCCAACATGCCTTTCCTTTGTTTCACTCTTGACTTTCATGTTAAAGAAATGTTAATGGGTTCATCAAGAAACAGTAGAGTAAAAAGGAGATCAGGTTTAGGATTAAGCCACTGGTTTTAAAGACCATCTCTGTAATTTATTATTATTATTGTTTTACCTTGGGCATATTACTTAAGTTTCTTGTCAATATTTTCTGTTCTTTTAAAATTATATCAGTTGTCCCTACCTCAAAGGATTGTTGTGGGAATAAAAAGAGGTGATAATACATGTACATGTTTAATTTTTCACATGGGCATTCTGGAAAGTCTATTGCTGTTTGAGGTCTTGGTGAGGACCTCAGCACTCCTTGAGTCAAGAACCTTCTCCATTCTCATTAAGAGTGGGAAGGCAATCACAGAGCAGCCTTGCTCACCCACATGTCCTCTAGCATTATGTTCATACTTAGCTTGAGGAATTTGCTGCACATTTTATTTGGTCCTAAATTAGTTCTACCTAACCCTTATTGGCACTTAACTATTAACAATATCTGGACTGTGTATGGATTAATTTATTTTATCCTCAAAATAGCTCTGCAGAAAGATGCTATCAGTACAGATAAGAAAGAGATATACAAATTTGTTAACTGCTCCTTGAATAAATAACAGTGAGAGGCGATAAAGCCAGGGACTGAGACCCAGGTTTCTGGCCATGGAGCAAACTCTCTTCCGCTTTGACGATGGTGTTTCTCACTGTGCTGTGTGTGACTGTTTTACTTCTCATCATTCTCCCTGAGAGAAAGCATCTATAAAAATTGTTTTACTGCCTCCCCATTCCCAGTATTTTAGAGCCTTGAGGTTTTGTGTGATATGAGATAGACATCATCCAGGCTGCGTCACAGAAGAACATAAAGGAAGATTTGATATCTTATTACCTGGCAAGACTTTTGCTTTGGGATTAATGCGCAATGGAGTTTTACACCTGATCACCCCATTTGCTGCTGTGTGCCCCATGTGTCAAGTCAGCACATTACTGATGTCAGTTGAGTATTAAAAATTGAAAAACAGTGATCATAAAATTTGACACTGCTCATTAAATTAAATGTAAAATGAAAATCTTGCATAAATAAAATTTAGTGTTAACTCTTTAACATGAAGGTTAATATACTAAGAATAGTGTGTTTTAATATGATGAAAAAATTTCAACATTACAAGTTGGGCTTCCGGTTAAGCTGTATGTCAGCATACTGGTAATGTCCTACATGGTACAAATTCTTCCTGAAAGAACTCTCCATATCTGCAAGTTAATCCAAGTTTCCAGCCTCTTATATTACGTGGTACAAGGTTTGTTTCAAATCTTCCAATTTTATCTGTAGATGATCACCAAACACTAGACTTTCCATGACTAAATTAAATGTACTTTCCTATAAAGCATACATGCAAGTGGAAACATACACAGAAAAAGAACCCGAGAACATTGCACTCTGTGTGTGTGTATGTGTGTGTATTCAGGGTTATTTGGTTGGGTAGGTGGGTATTTTTGAGACAGGGTCTTACTTTGTAGCCCAGGTTAGCCTTAAATTCATAATTCTCTGGGCTCTGCTTCTTCCCAAAGCAGAATTAAGACTATGTACCAGCATAACAGGCTTTACTGCATTCTCTGTGTGACTCCATGGGTTTAGCTACATTTTCTTCCTCAAGCTTAGAAGTCTATCTCAGCACTGGGCAGCCAGCAGGATCCTATAACAGTATCAGTAGTCCATTTACTCCACAACACTGTGTAAGCATTGTCATCTTCAATAACTAATATGTATCTCAAGATTGGAAAGTACCAGCTGAAATTGTCTTCAGGGCTCTAGTTCAGTGGGTTAATACTCTAGTAAGCAATCACCTATGAAGTCTATATAGCAATCACCTGCACACACATGTTTCAAGGAACAGACCAGCACAGTTTGTAATTAGGGTTTTATACATGAGATGCATCTGGAGTTGTAATGGTTCCCATTTCATTCTTCACTAATTCATTCTTACCTTGTAAAGCTATCTGTCCATGAAGGGGTTGGGGTAAATTCTCCTTTTACATAAAGAAAGATATGCTCCAGGTAACAGAGATTTGAGTTTTTTGATTCTCCACCAGTGTTGGATCCTCAAGTGCTTGTTTATATTCAGAGGGTCATATTTTGTTTTATACTCTCAGCACTCAAGCACAAACTCACATCTACCCTGTTAAGGTTGGAAGAATCCTAATCACTTCTTCACTGCACTAGAGCTTACCACAATGATCTTGATAGTCACTAAACCCAATGGCCTGCAGTTGTGTGTGAAATCTGACTAGACACAAGATACGCTTCCTCTTGCTCCCATATGGTTGATGTTAGATGTTTTTGTCTCTGTCTGCTGGTACCTTACCAGGTTGCCTATGATAAATTCCATTTCTAGGCATTATGTTTTTCTGAAAGCTTAACTGTGAAAGCACTGTGATTATTGTTACCTAAAATGCCAGTGCTTGTGCTTACCACAGGTTTCACGTAGCTTTCCCCAAAGGTAATAAAGATGGTATGTGTTCACTGTCCCTCAGAGATTCTATCACTTCATGGATTCTGAATCACCACTCTAATTCACCAGTCTTATCTGGTATGGGGATCAGTCAGGCCAACAGCCCCATTTGTTCTTATCGTTATAGAGGTTTACTCTAATATTTACTCTTTATTTGCTGAAGACCTAGGTCTGAAGATCAAGGCTACCCCAGCTCACTCCCCAAAATTTCAATAACTTTCAACCTCATGTGGAATGACTTCTAAGTCTTGATCTATTTTCTACTAAACAGCAGCTAGGCTTAATTACCTCCTTTACCAAATCTTCAAACTACGCTCATTAATAACCTTTGCCAAAGAATGTACATCTCCTATATTAATTCTAATTCACTAGAAACCCTGTTACATATTTTTAAATTTGTTAACCTTAACATTTTTCATATATCACAGTTCTTTTTAGAATTTAGCACCTCTGACATTATCCTGACAAGCAGGATCATCATAATATTTAAGCATGTGGCCTTTCTTCTTATGTTTCACCAATTTAAAATCTGATCTTGTCACTAATTTCCTGGGAAAGTTACACTGGCTTCTTTCAGTACTTTATTCTGTTTTTTTAATCACCCATCAAATATTGAAATGCACAGGCCTATAGTGAAAATTTTCCTAATAACTTTCTTTGTAGCTTACTGGATGAAACTGTATCAGTGAGATAAGGCAAGAAGTTAAAAAATTCTCTATTTTCTAGAAAGGAAATTTTCAGATGGATTTGTTCTTTGTCCTTTGTACCAGATGAATAGAATCTGTCCCCTTTTATTGTGCTCTCTAATATTATAATTAATATTACAAATAATTATGAATATTATTATAAATATTATAAATAATAAAATATTATTATAGAACACCTTATTCGTGCCAGAAATTTATATTAAGTTGTATTCTGTCATGACAAAAACCTGTGAGGTAGGGATTAGTGTCCTTTGCATTCTATTGATGAAGTATTTGAACATAGAGTACAAGCATATCATGTCCTGCCTAGTCTCTTTCTAACTCCTTTAGGTTCACACAGAACTTTCCATAACTGCATAGATTTTCACCAAGGAATCATCTTTTTAGTACATAACATTACTGTATCTTTCCTAGTAACAGCCAAGTACTATCATACCCTTTTGCAGTATATTCTAGTAGTGATTTCTCTTCCCAAGCACCTCATATCATGCTATTTCCTTATGTCACAAGTTCAGTTTCACTTTGCTTATTAAATATTTTCTAACCACTCTTGTCTTCGGGATGAAAATACATGGTCTCACCAGATTAGCCAAATATACACCCACAGCAATACATTATGCTTTGATAGGCATCAAGAGAACGAGTCCCTTGAGTCCCTCAATTTTCTGAGATTTGTTAAAAATGGAAACATTGAAAGAAGGGCTACTAATCAGGCCAAAGTTAGATGTGATTTTGTAATTCATTGAATTTAATGCTTACTTTTTTCTCTCATAAGATAAATGACCAGCCTGTAGTTAAAATGGCTAGTTAAACTTTTCTGATAGTAATATCTTCGGTGGGTGTGTAGTATATTTTAAATGTACCTCTTTTAGCAGTTTTCATTTCAAACTAAGGGGTAGCTGCTGCTTCAGTGAGAGAGAGAGAGAGAGAGAGAGAGAGAGAGAGAGAATTTAAAATGGATGAAGACTAGACATGTGACATGAAAATTTCTACTTTAGGCAACACATTCTGGAAAACACATATGATGGCAGAGTACACAAACTATCTAAAGAATTTTTGATAAAGAAAACTTTCTTTAAATGCCAAATATGGGAGTAAGGACGATAATAAAAATAGTATACACGTTCTGAAAGTCTTCTTCACAATAGAGAAATACCCATTCAACGGAGAAGCACTCGGTGCCTTTTAGTTACTCCCTCCTCTCTTCTTAATATAAGAAGCTTGTTTCATCTATCAGCACTATGCTTGGTAAGGACACAGAGTAGCTGCCTATGGTGGTTCAACTCATTATTTTTCATAATGCTATTTACTGACACACTTTTTAAAAATTAGTCTGTTTCAAATGGAAGCACGGGCTTAGGAAAAATAGCAACCATTGTGCAGAAATAATATTCAAAACTCAGTTTATTGATAAAAATCTGCATGAGTAGGTTTAACTGGAAATCCAGGAAGGCAGAGAAAATTAAAAATTGTGGAGAATCTCTGAAGTTTCAAATGTGATATAGCTGTAATTATAACAAAGCTCATATCCTCTCCTACATCTGATATTCATATTAAAATCAAAATTCAAAGATAATGAGAATACCAAATTCCATTGTGCTTTCTATACTTCAATTATGAGATTACACATTTGCAGGCAGGAGCTTGTGGGATGGGGAGACACCACCTTAATAGGAAAGGAATGATCTCAAACAAAGGACTCAGTTCTTTTCAGCTCTCCTTCTTTAAAAAATATCAGTCAACAGCTCTAAGAGGGTCTTCTCTGTGTAAGCACACCAGTGTGGATGGGTTCACCTGTGACTTCCCACCCTATGAGGGGCTCATCCTCATGAGAGAGGTGGGTAGCACTAAAGTGCGTCACCCACATTTAAGGCCTGTGGTTGCAAATATAGACAGAGATATGTTTCCAAAAGCAAATAGTTTGATTTTCCAAACACAATTGCAAAAAAGTGTCCTGATCATTACAACCAGCCTAGCTGCACAGACATCTTCAGAAAGGGAGATAGATGAGATGGGAGTTCCACTAAAAGAAGTCCCAGGTCCTGATCAGAGTGCTTGGGCTCTCAGTATTAACATGCAATTAAAACACCTGCTACACAAACTAAAGAAAAGTAATTTACTCTACCAGTTCTAGAACTTTCTTACCCATGAAACTGAGATGCTGCCAACTGTGAGTTTTCATTTGTAATTTTGCTTTATTTACATATTCATACTTCAATTGCATCTCAAAATAGATTTAAGACCATTTCTAAAACAAGAAGAGGAAAATGCTAAGGAAGTGAAGTGCTTTCCACACCATGAGAACCTGAACTCAGTCCCCAACACACATGTTCAGTTGAGTGTGGTGATGTGTTTAGAGAGGTGGAGACAGGCAGACCCTTGTAACTTTTTAGTTAGACAGCTTAGCAGGATTGATGAGCTCTAGGTTGAGTGAAAGATCCTGCCTCAAAAAGTAAGGTAGAAGGTGATCAAGGAGGATTCCTGAGATAGACTTCTAACCTCTACAAGCATGCACACACACATGCATGAGAATCTGCAGGCATACATGCACACAAGAACTTGTATATGCATGCAAATAAGTACAATAGAAATATTATGAAAGTCAAGTAAGTTAGAAAAAGAAAAAATGGAATTAAGCATAAAATGAAGGCAAGAAAGGAGCTGGCAATTTACACCACAAATAACCATATTTGAGTTTTCTGCAGCCCATAACCCTCATCTAAGTGTGAACCTTATCCATCTCATCAGAGGCAATACTTGGAAACAGTAAAGAAACCATAAAAAATGTCCAAATGCCTCAGAGACATAAGTCAACATTCTCTAATTATTTTACAGTTTTGTCCCCACTGGCATAGATCTAAAAAAAAAAGGAACAAATACTTAAAACTTCATGTTTATCAGTATTGTTTAGTGCTGGATACATGTACAAACAGTCATGTAATTCTTAAATTAAAATCTTGTCATTCCAGAAGTGCTGAATAGGGAAAATCCTAAGCAGCATCTCCTTTTCTGATACTATCCTAACTAAAGTGCGTAACTCTTCACATGGAACTGAGGCTTCTAAATCTTTTCTTTCATTTCCTTGCCCCGTTCCAAACAACACACACACTTCCTTCTAATC
This sequence comes from Nannospalax galili, assembly GCF_000622305.1. NCBI lineage: Eukaryota > Metazoa > Chordata > Mammalia > Rodentia > Spalacidae > Nannospalax > Nannospalax galili. The sequence goes on along the minus strand of NW_008349068.1, from coordinate 10,972,185 downwards.
CAAAGTGAGCCTTAATAATGTTAGAGAGAGAAACTAGTTCCATAGCAATTTTGACAGGAGCTTTCACATAGACACATTTCTAGAGAAATTATGCTTGTTACTCACAATAGTACAAAGAACTTGCAGTAAAATTATCGTTTGCTTCTGGTAGGAGAAACGGAGTACTTCAACCATCCAAAGGTTGTTTCTTAAGAACTCTCCCTGTGTCAATTAAAATTAAGTTGTATTATTTTGCAGTCAGATTTCTGTCTTTTAAAAGCAGAGATTCAGAGCCTGAAGTGACACTAACCTCTTTTAGTAAAGTGACTTAAATGATTGTGGTTTTCAAACAATTAAAAAAAAAAAAAAAAAGCCCGGATAATTTTGTCGCTAAATTTTGTAGTTTCCTTCTTCACATATAAAACAATTTTATTCTTCTAAGAAAACCTGCTGAGTTAATATGGGAGACATTTGCTACAAGTACTGAAAAATCAGTCACCCTTACAGATCATAGAAAGAAAATCAAATTCTATTTTAGTGAAGTTTTCATAACAGCCTTTTGGTAATAACGTTGAAGAATCATGATATATTTAAGAGATATTAATTCCAGTAATAGTCATTTATCTTTGATGTCAGAGAGAGACAAAGGCTTGTGAAACAGAAGATTTACAATGACATATTATAGACTCACTTTCTAGATCTTCCTCAGAAACGTCGGATAATGAAGCTTTATCAACTTCCTTTTATTAAAACTAAAAATATATCCTATAATAGGATCATAAACATTTAATGAAACTCACAGCTGTACTGAATCTTAAAATTAGGTGAGACTGGCCAAGTAGTTTTTAGAAAAGTAAATCAGCGTAATTCATGCATTATAAGTTTACAACCCTACTTGTTTTAATTTAATATACCCCCTTGTCTGCCCTCTCTCCTGAAGTCCAGACTCATATTACAAGCTTCCTAAATAAAACTGGGTGTCCAAAATGAGTTGATTTTCTTCCCAAGCACATCTGAGACAGTTCAGTATAGAAAATTCAAATTGAAAAGATAGAAGAGAATGTTGGCTAGTTACTTTATTCTGCCTACTGTTTTCAGGGAAGACTGAAATTTTTGTTATTTCTCTCTCTTAAGTTGAGCTCCCAAGAAAGGTTCTTAGATGAGTGTTCAGGTGACTGTGACCAACAGAAAGTACTTTTCCCGACAAGGTAGGAGGTGGAGCAATAGTACCTTACCAAGTACAGTCACTTGGAGTATAACTGACTTACTCTCAAAAGGGAAATCTGATGATAGATGTATCCTCCTCAAGTCAAGATGGCTAGACTATGTAAATCCCTGCACCTGTCAGTGACAGGATAAGAGGGATATTAACCCCCAGGTCCTTCTGATATAGTAGAACCAAGAAAGTCGTAGCAGCTTGAGGCCAATCCACCAGAAAGGGACACAGTCTGAGTGCCTGGCAACAATAAAGACGGATGCAGGTGCGGTACACATTATATGTCTACCCCGTCTTCATACAGATCACTATTATATGCAATGCTTGTACAGGTACCTGTCATTATTCTTATATTTAATGGTAGTTCTTTTTTTCTGAGTCCTGGGAATGGGGTTTGGGGAAGTCAGTCACAATCAGTGGGGTGCCTCCATATGAGGGATGATTGCAGTTCCTTCATTGCATTCTGTTCTACTGGTTTAATAAGGCCAGTCCATGTGTATTGTTGGCCAGCTCAGACGTTCAACATCTTGAATACAATACATTGTCTCCCCTTGTTCACCATAATCTTAACCACATATGTTGGGATTTGATCCCAATTCATGTAACAGACAACCCAAAATAATTGGTTCTCAAGGCACAGTTCTCCAGACCAGTGGTGTTAGCATCACTTGGCAGTGAGTAGAAAGTATGGTTCTTTTAAAGCATCAAGTATCCGTTTTCCCACCAACTTTATACTATAAGGAGGCTGCTTTAGCCACATCCCTCACCCCCCTGCTCCTAGTGGCAAGCATACAGCAAGACATGAAGAAGATGAGGCGAGGGGCTTCAGCATGAGGCAGCTGGTCACATTGTGTCCACAGTCAGGCAGCAAAGCTCAGTGATTGTTGGTGTTCTGCTGGCTTTATCTTCTTCAATTTTTTATCTAGTTGGGACCCCAAGCCATGGGACTGCCCTACATAATCTCTGCATGCACCTTGTCTTCATCCTTAGACTCACTACTCATACACCTTTCCTCTCTAAACTGCACATTTTTATCTTTGTTTTGTCTCTCATTTTAAAGCTAAGATCGGTGAGCAGTAATGATGCCAGAGGCTCGATGGTATCTTAAAATTGCCTCCACTGAAACAACCTGGTTCATTACTTTTGAAATTAGCTTCACTTAAATTTTCAGAACATGAGCAGAATTCAGCCAGATTCTGTATCAGAATATAGTAACAAAGGCCTTTAGCTCGGTTCCTTAATAGAGTTACTGTTTCCCTCTGAAGTCTCACAGCCCAGACTTCCATTGTTCACATTACTCTCAGTCTTCCAAACTCCCACAGGAATGGTATTCTCGGGATTCTCCGGTCTGCAGTTCCAAACTCTTCCACATCCCCTTTGCAGAACAATTCCAAAGGCCTACAAAGCACATGCCAGTTTCATTACAATAGTCCACTCCTCAGTGCCAGTTTTCCTTACTAACTCGTTTATTGTTGCAGTGAGAAAATGCCTGAGAAAAGCAGTTAAAGGGAGGATTTATTTCGATTTGTGGTTTGAGGAGATACTGTCGTCCATCATGGCAGGGAAGGTGACAGAAGCATGAAGCAGCTGGTCACATTGCATCCACAGTCAGGAAGCAAAGAGAGATGGATGCTGGTGCTTAGCTTAGCTTACTTTCTCCTTTTTCTCTTTTTATTCACTCGGATCCCTGGCCATCAGATGATACAACCCATGTTCAATATGGGTCTTCCCATAGTTTACCTCTCTGGAAATTCCCTCACAGACATGCCCTGAGGTGTATCTCCTAGGTGATTCCAAATCCTGTCAAACCGACAATGAAGATTAAACATTGCAACTTCTTTGTCTGGTTTCAGACTATCGATTGAACCTCACTAAACAGAGATGAGGGGCTCTCCCAAATGCATTTCTGCTCAGTACTCTACATCTTGTCCTTTCTCATTATAAGGAAAGTTTCAAAATCATATTCTTTACAATGGAGAAACAGCTTGGATATTTATTATACTGTTTTCTTCATTTTTGGATGCTGTGTAGAACCATGTATTGAACTGACAGACTTGTTTTCAAACAACAGCCCTTCCAATTAGACTCTATAAAGGTTTGTGAATATTTTTAAAGACTATATCCTAATGTGTCAGTGTGTGTATACTGGAGTTCTAATTTCAGTTCTGAAATGGACTCCTAATGAAAGGTTGAATATTCTATTTTACACTAGAAATTGACCATATTTGCCTTTCTTTTTCACTTTCAGAGCATTCTGGGTGATCAGATATGGAATTTGGTCTCATGAAGAACAGTTTTTTCTAGGGACACTTCAAGTTTTCTTCATGTGAAATGTAAATAAAGAAAAATAACCTTGTGGACCACAAGATGCCTCAGTGCGTAAAAGGCACTTGCCTTCCACATAGTGAAAGGAAAGAAAAAAGTCCTACAAGTTATCCTCTGACCTCCACACATAAGCTGTGGCACATGCACATGCTTGCAA
>NW_008349068.1:10940863-10968493 GCF_000622305.1 Nannospalax galili | reverse complement strand
ACACACACACACACACACACACACACACACACACACACACTGAATACATAATGCAAACAATTTTTATAAAATAACATTATTGACCAGGAAGTTTAGTCCCTGCGGGCAAGCTTTCATAGTACTAGGAGGTGCTATTCAGGCTCTTGGGAGAGAAGGGTCATCAAAGTCCTACCCAGCTATGAACTCTTTGAGCTACAATGATAAACTGAGTGGAAGGAGCATTGACAGTTGATAGCTGCTGGAAGATGGAGAGTCAATTTTTTCTTTACCCTTTGTATTTTTCTATTTTTTTATTTATTCACTTTTTAAAACTTATTTTTGCTAAATTTCATTGTATTTCATACAGAATATTTCAAACAATCTGAATCATCTTTATAGCCCCATCCCCACCAGATTCTGCCCATAGTCCCCCACTGGTACCCATATACTCTGTCCTGGGTGTTAAGGCCCATTGTGTCAAGTCAGTGTCCCCAGACATTCCCCAGTGTAAGTCCATCCACTTGTGGTCTAGTCAGATCTGAGAGTCCATTTTTTAAGGTGAGGCCCCTGATAGGTTGACCACAGTCTGGTGGATGAGAGGATGACCCTCAGCCATGAGTATATGGACAGTGCAAACTGGACTCAGTGAGATATATATTAAAGAGGACAAGTTATTGGGAGGGGCGGGAGGAATTAGGGGGAGGAGTGAAGACTGAATATGTTCAAAATACATTACATTCACATATAAAATTCTCAATGAATTAACAAAAATATTATATTTTTAAAGACTATAACCTTGAAATAAATCCCTGTCAGGAGATACCAACTGCAGAAATATGCTTGAGTATTTTTGGCACAAAGATAAATGTTCTACTAGAGGTAGTTCCATCTTCTTGGAATGTGGAAACTCTATTTGACTTTGGACCAAATCTTAATGGAAAACAATCAGTTATTTCAAAAAAAGATTAGCAGAGCAGCTCCTGGTGACTCACCTAGCAGCTGAACTTGCCCAGACAGGTTCTGGCTGTTCCTTTCTCTGTGTTCACCAACCAAGGCAAAAGCAAGTCTTGATTTCTTATATGTCCTAAACCTGTTTTTCTTAATTATGTTAATGGATTTATATTCTTTCATTTCCAATTTTACCCAAGAATAATGTCTATGTATATAAATATGCAATTCACACATCCTAAGATGACATTAGGTGTAAGCATTCCATTACAGCTTTACAAAAATCAATTTTGTGGTACCAAGTCTCAAAGTGAAACAATTTTCATAATGTTCCTGAGAAAATCCACTTGAAAATCTTTCATCTATTTCATTATATTTGATGCCTATAATTTTGTTAAAATATTATTTATCTTACTTAAATTACTCGATATATATTTCCATGTATAAATCATCATGGAAAAGATTTGTTAAGCTAGGACGAGTTACGACCAATTTAGTTTATTGTATTATTTCTCATTGTGTAAAAGTTTATTGAAACAGATCTTTGGTCAGTGGAAGAAGAGATTAAGCACAAAACAAATGGTCTGAGAATGAGAGTCACTAGACTCATCTTTGAATACCTGAAGAATGGTGTCCTGAAAAACTTCACAGACTCAAAATGGAAATGTAGAATCTCATCTACAAAAAAAAAAAAATGTTTAAAGCCACCCATAACTGACTGTCAGTTTAGTCTGTCATACCAGAAACTGGGTCACTTAATGAGAGTTTATTTCTTATAGTCTGGAGACTATGAAGTCCAAAAGTACCTGTTCCCATCTGGTTGGGGCCCTTCCTAATTTTCAGCTGACCGTTTCCTCATTTTCCCACACGTAGCGTAGTGACAACCTGTGTACTCCTGTCTCTTCTTTAATGACATTAATACCATTCACAAGGGCTCCCTGTCAAGAGCTACTTTACCTGCTAAAGGTCACACCTCCTAATGTTTTTACTATATTGGAGGTTAAGATTTCAATATGTAACTTTAGTGTGGAGTAAGAAAACATTCAGCCCTCAGCAGTACTTGTCCCTCTGTTGACTTAAATGTCTATTTGAAAGGATATCAAAACATAGTACTAATTAGTATGTCTAAAACCTCTGTGGTAGTTAGCCTCTGCGCTAGCTAGAAGCCAGTTGTGAAGCCACCTAGAGCACCTGGCAGTTCTTTATAGCTTCAAGAGCAAATCAAGCAGGAGCAGTGTGGAATCAATTATAAAGCCTAGAAATTTTTACTGTATAATTTTTATTGAATTTTTGTGCATTTCATACAAAACATCTTAATCATCTTTGTACCCCCTTCCTTCACCATCTCACCCTCCCATAGCCCCCTACCAGAGTTCATGCATTCTGTCATATATATTAAGGCCCATCGAGTTGTTAGTGTACGCGGGTGTCCCTCAGTGCAGGTTCATCTACTGGGGTCTAGTCAGCCTGTCCAGAATCTCTCCCTGAAAGAAAATCAATTCTCCTTCACCCAGTAGTAATTAGCTAGCAATAGTTCTTCAGCTAAGATTGGGTCCTGCCTTCCATTTTGCTGGGGTTTTGTCTGCTTGAGTTTGCATGAGTCTTGTGCATGCTGACACACCATTGCTGTAAGTCCATATGAGCAAGGTCCTCAGAACCTGGAAGCCTCTGTTTCCATGTAGCTGTGCACCTCCTCCTCTGGCTCTTCCATTTTTGTTTAGGATATTTTTTAATTGTATCTTTGCATAGGTAACCTATATATCACTCATTCTTTCTAGTTTTGTTCTCTTTTCAGGCCCAGCACTCATTATCTAAGTCTTCTGGTTTTGTTTATAATAATTTGTGCCATCAACCCATTTCTAGAGTCCTTTTTGTTGTTGATCTTCATTGTTTTTTACAGTTTAATTCACTAATTTGTGCATGTGACCTTCATTTTCTACTTGAATTCATTTCCCCCATCTTTCCTGCTAGCTCCAGGGTTTAAAAAGACAAAGAGCTAAAGATGTCCCCTTAAGACTACAGCCTAATGTTATGACATAATTTCAAATTTCTAATGCAATGCAGCCACTGAAAAACCAGCTCTAATTATCATAGTTTATACTGTGATTTCCTCCTTGATCCACCGATTGATTATTCCTGGTTTAGAAGTATACTTATTTTTATATTTTGAATAATTACCCTTACTATATAGTTTACTTGATTAGTAATATATAAAGGTAATCGTACTTTTAAGAAGGGCCTTATTAAATAATTTATACAACCCTGTATGATAGATTACTAGGTAGTTCTATAGCACAAATATAGAACAATAACTAATTTTGCAATTAAATAAGAAAATCCAGGGACATTTATGAATATGCTTAAAATATTACTATTTGTATACACACACACATATATATATATATGAACTATGTACAGAATATCTCTGTAAATATATTTCTGGAACTGGTAACAGTGGTTGCCCTTGAAGGAAGGAAATGCTCACATATGGAACAAGTATGAGGTAGAAAATACTTTTCTCTGAATACCCATTGCACAATCCGAATTGTATATAATAAGGATATATGAATACATTATGCTTTATGTTAATACATCTTCTTCAGAAATAATCAAGGAACTTAGAATATTTTAAACCCAATTTCCTTGCTTTTACAACCTGGTATCTAATGTTATCAGTTAGATTTTGCTACTTAACTTACAACCAAAAATTCCCAGAAACATTCAACAATAAACATCCATTTCTCCGTTGTTAGTTCTTGCCTGGGAGAGATTCCACTTGACTAATCTGAACACTGGACCCAAACTGTGCCTTGGTCCCTGTTCTGTGTTTGATGTGTCTCATCTTTGAATCGGTGGCTACCAGAAGCATGCTCTTCCCACTGCAAAAAAGCAGGAAGAAGAACAAAAGCAGACGCAAATGGTCATCTGTCAAAGCAAGTTACAAGTCCAAGTCCGACCTCAAAGAAGTGAAGAAGTTCATTTCCCCCAGGGGTGTGGGCTGAATGAATACTAAATAAAATCAAATCTATCATTCCTAGCATTTTTGAATTTTTGATTGTTGATCCCAGTTTTGAACTGTCCCCTTAATCTGTGTCTTTTTATATCAGCATTTACTTTGATTTACTAAGTCCTAACCAATTTCTTTGTCAAACATTGTTCCTTGCATTCCATTCTTTTTTATTTAGTTCAATTTTCCTCTTAGTGAAATAAATATTTTAGTACATAGTTCATTCTGCAAGAGTCCTTGAGTAGCGAACTCACTGTCTTGCCTAGAAATGTGTCTTGAAGGATAATTTGTCCACTTAGAGCTGAAGTGGCTGGAACTTAGGCTTAATAATTAAATGGGTAGCTAACCATATAAAATATGAATTCACTTCTCTGGCGAGATTTTTGTGCAACAACTAGAATTATAAAATAAATACATTCTAGACAAGAAATAAGCAGATGTGGCTGTCTAAAACCAAAGGATTGGTTGAGAAATGAAGTTGCAAAACCTCCCCAATCTAAGGAGACAAAACCTGCTTATACACTCCACGATAGCTTCGTTAAAGATGTTATTTGCCAAAATAAATCCTATTCACCACACTTAACCTCCAAGAGCTTTCATTGACTCTATACTTTCAACCATTATCAAATCCAAGTATACCCCAAGGAAAGCTGTGAAGCCTTCCCATAGCTAATTTGCTATGAAATTGTGTTTATTTATATCAACAAATTTCTGAGGAATATGAATTTGAATAATGTCAATAATAGAGTGCAACATTGGATCAGGCCAAACTTACCAGTATGATATAATTCTAATAAGTTAAATTTTAAGTTTTTGTCTTCACTAAAACATAGACTTACTGATAGACTGTAGTTGAGGTTGAAATTCCAGAACTTCTCTTGGTAATGTAGAAGAAATACAGTTTAGGAAGATAATGATGTCAAAGTGCATATGTCATACATGTTTTGCAGACACACCATCCCATCGCATCTCTAGCAAGGGTTCAAGTGTATTCCTTTAACTGATTGAGAGGTGGAAGAGAGGAGGCCGCTAGGAACTTTTAATGACTTTGTAAAAGCTCTCCTGTGTAGGCCTGGGGGAAAATGGGGAGAGATGACATCACTGGAAGCCACTTCCTGATTTCAGAGTAGAAAGGGATCTTGAAGTGTCAAAGCCAAGTAGGTATAATTACCTAACAAATAACAGAAATCTAGATTGGCTAGCCAACTGTAACCATTTACATCTTATTTTATGACATTTGGATTGTTCTCTTAAACAGGAGGACATACCCCTACAACTCCCACACACATGAACAAACATCTGACATCAGCATTTCATATAAATTCTTGACTCTATTATAGATGTGAAGATATTTTTAAGTAGCAAAAAACTTGGTGACTTGCAATAGGACTTAAGTGAGAGAGTCTTGGTTAGTTATCCAGAACTGGTAACTAAACCAGAAAACTTAGGCAAAAAGGAGTCTCAAGTAATCTCACTCTCTAAATATAGTAGGAAGTGATTGAGTAGATCATTAAAGCTAGAGACTAAAAGGCAGCTGGACTGGCAATCCTTCCCCACTAACTGCCATCCCAGCTGTGCTCTTCCTCAATGTCTATAAACAGAAAACCAGGCAGAGTGAAGTAATGTGGTTTTTCTCTGCCCTCCTTCTCATAGTTAGAGCAATGAGGTAGGCTGGGCATTTCCCTTCTCAAAGACAAATAAGAAAAACTCAATCACATGTTAAAAATTGGAATCACCTGCCATAAGTACAGAGTAACATTTGATCAGTTTAATCAGTGGGTTTGTTGGGTTTTCCTGAGCCTATCACAGCCACGAAAAATACAATTGAAAAAACTGATTGTGAGACAAAGACAGGGAAGCACTGTGTCCACAAGTTCTACTGGTATTTTCATCTCAGGATGTCTAAATTTCCTGTGACTCAAAGAACATAAATAGAAAATACCCATGTATGAACTGATTACTGGTCTTTATAAAACCCTCCAGGTAAGGAGAGAATCAAAGGCAATAGCCATAGCAAACAACAGTGGGGGTGGACAGTCTTGGTACAAATTTCTCCAGGAAACATATTCTTTGCCAAATGCCATCGTACAGTAGAAAAGTTTTGGCCATGAGATGAAAGTAATAACTCAAGAAAATGGAAAAGCTTTTAAAATTTAATTTCCTTGTGTATGTATGGGGTATGTGCATGTATGTTGGTATGCATGTCCACAGGGGTATGGGTGCATGTGTGTGAGAGTGACATGAAAATGTGTGTGCATGCATATTGAGGCTCAAGGTTGGCATCAGGCACCTTCCTAGATCATTCTCCACCATATTATTAAAGATTCTTGCTGAAGCAAGGGCTTGCAGTTACTCTACCTCTACTTCGGGGATTCCCTGTCTCTGCTTCCTGCTCTCTAGGGTTACAAGTAAGCCTCCATAACAACACCATTTTTATATGAGTTCTGGAGATGCAAATTTAGAACCTCACACACAGCATTTCACTAGCTGAACTATCTCCCAAAGTCCCATGAGAAAGGTTTAAAATATTGTTTTATATTCAATTCAAAAGGTACAGTAAAAAAATTAATTCAGTAAATAGCTTCATGTACACCCTACCACCAAAAGTGGATGATCAGACAAAGAAAAGATAAAGAAGACTTTGGAAAGTCAGCGTTGGGTAATTTAAAAAATGATTGCTCTGATCAAAGGAAAGGGAAGTAGAAGAAAGGGGGTGGGAAAATGACGGGTTTGACTTTAGACATTTAACTTTCATGGGCGTCTGCAATGTCCAGGAGGAAGTATTCAGATGGTAGCTGGAAATGCACAAGACAAGGTAGGAAGGCAGTTGAGGATGACAGTTATGGTAGTCCCTCAGAAAGATAATCACCAAATACTGTGTATGAAAAAGAGTGTGTTCTCCATGGCAGAGTGCTCATTAAGGACACTCAGACATCTCTCTAAGTCATAACACACAGCCTGCTTTGTCTCCTCTGGGACTCAGCAGAAAATTAAAATATTTATATATTGCACTAGAGTAATGATGAAAATATCAAAACAGAGTGACTATTCATTTAGCTATTCTTACAGCTTTGTTAATGAAACAAAGTCTTGCATTTGATGATAATGTTATACTTTAAATAAAGTCTCTTCTACCTTTTAGAACATGCCTTTCTGTGCAGGAAAGCTAACTTTTTTGAAAGTTCCTGTCACTTAATCACTCTGGCTTTTCTATTTAAGCAGGCTGAACTCGTCCTTAATGACCAGACAAGCTTCTGTCACTGTAAAATTAGGCAACTAAAACTTTTAGAAAGTTAATGTTAACTGAGGACTATGGTTCACAAGAATAATGGTGAGGGGGGTTGCATACAGATCTGATTTCCTAAATATACCATCTTTCTCAATGAAAAAAAAAAATGTTACATAGATCTTTTGCCACTTAAACAAAGCATTTGAACAACTCAATTCATGGAAACTAAAAAGATTAGACTGTTCATTTTAAACAGGATAAGTACATACATATGGATGCTGGCGGTGTTTAATAAAGCATGTCCTAATATGAATAAGGAAGAAAAAACACCTTCAGTCTAAGAGCAAGGGTGTCTCCCCCCCCTGGGGGGGCACTTTATAACATTTGTCAGCTCATTATCACACTTCACAGAGTCTCATGTCAGCATGTCAAATTTCTCTAAATTCTGACAGAATTAAAGTAGTGCCATTTGACATAATTGATATTGTACAGTTAATCAGGCAGTGGCTCCATCACAGAGTCACAGTCTCAAAAGGCTTAATTACTGAACTGTGAAGACTCAGTGCCATCTGGACGCTCCTTCCCAAAGTTCTGTTCCCGGATTTTATGTAGGGTTCACAAAAATAACTTGGTCCATTTAGAAATCATGCCCTCGATTTGGAAATTAAAATTGTTATTTTTGGAATCTCATTTGGCCTAGAGATCATAGAAACCTTATGAAAAATAGAGGAGCAATGCTAAATGAGAAAAAAAGGAAATAAAAGTGGAAGCTCTGGAAATTATTTTCTTTATATGGTGTTTAAGAATACAGAATAGCAAACTAGATGGCTAGATTTCAGACCCCAGTTCTGCACTGACCATGTGACTTTGGTAAGCTACTGAAAGGCTCTGTGCCTCAGTTTCTTCTTCTATAAAATGAGTTTTAGAATAAGGATTGAATGCCTTTATCTAGTGAAAGGCATTTAGAACTATGTTTGACATATTCTAAGATCCGAAGACATGCTTGTTGTTATTATTGATTCATTATCAAAATTTTAGTATTAGTTTAAATCCAGCACTGGCATCATGTACAGAAAACACCATTTACAAAGATACAAAAAAATTGTAGATGTATATGCCCTGAATTTGTGAGTACCTAATTTCATAAAAATACTAAAGTCATACCATATCACGTAGCTTCAATATCTCACTCTACATCATCTAAAGTAAAAATCAAGAAACTTCAGAGATCAAATGCATAATGGTTGTCTACAGAATATTCTAGCCAACAGACACTGTATACAAATCCCTCTCTGCAGTTCATGGAACTTTGTCTAAAATCAATCACATTACATATCACAAAGCAAATCTTAACAAATACAAAATAACTGAAATAATTCTTTGTATATTATGATATCATAGTAGAATAAAACTAGACATGAACAGGGAAAACCACAGACAGTACATAAATACTTGGAGACTGAACAATACACTCTTGGATGAACAGTGGGTCATTGAAGAAAGCAAAGAGGAAATTAAAATGTTCCTTCAACTAAATGAAAATGATACCACAATTTATCAAAACTTCTGGGATACAGCTAAGACAGTTCTAAGAGGAATATTTATACCTGTAAGTACTTACATGAAAAATATCTGAGAGATTCAAAATAAATAGCCTAAAGGTGTCCTCAAGAGCTCAGAAAAACAAGAATAAACCAAACCTAAAACTATACATAGAATCAAAGAGATCTCTTTTGAGTAAAGGATTGAGTTTGATTCCCTCAATTCCATGGTGTTCTAAGAGTGTATGGTTCTGTACAATGTAAAATCAATTTTAATATAAAGGTAACTAAAAACATTTCAGAAGTGGAAGTTTTAATCAATACCTAACAAATTTCCTCCCTTCTATCTTGCTAATGACTATGAAAAAGTGTAAAGAAAAGAGGAGGAAGAGGAGGAGGAGGAAGAAGAGGAGGAAGAGCAGAGAAAGGAAAAGAAAAAAAAAAAGAATCAGTATTACAGTGGAAGATCTCCACAAGTGGGAAATTAGAAATAATTCCTAAAGAAGTAAGGTCTTTAGATATCATAAAATAAATACAAGTACATATAATTAGGAAAATCATAAGCAAAAGAAATTTATTGATTTAAATGCATTAATTTTATGAAATAAACTTTGTATCGGTAATATAACCTGATTCCCTAATTTAAAATATATTGCGAATGTTTCATATCATTTTCTTATTCTTCAACAAACACTAACAACAAAATTGATAGTAGCTAGCATTTTGACTCATGATGAGAGAGAACATATTTATATCATTTATATCATTTTCTTATTCTTCAACAAACAATAACAACAACAAAATTGATAATAGCTAACATTGCGACTGATGATGAGAGAGAACGTACTATAATATTTGTTTTTCTAAGTCTGTGTTATCTCACTTAATATAATATTTTGAGGTTCAGTCCATTTTTCTGAAAATATCATCACTTCATGTTTCTTTATTGGTAAATAAATAAAGTCCCATTGTGTAGCACATTTTCATTTTCCTTGAATCTGTGAATAGACATCAAGGCAGAGATCATGTCTCAAAATTTCCTTCAGAGCCCCTTCAGCCAGTCTGTCTTTCAGACTCATCTGTGACAATCAATATGGTATATGCACTGGGATGATAGATGATAGGTACATGGATGGATAGAGGATAGATGATAGATAGATAGATAGATAGATAGATAGATAGATAGATAGATAGGTGATAGATAGATAGATAGATAGATAGATAGATAGATAGATAGATAGATAGATAGATAGATAGATAGATAGATAGATAGATAGATAGATAGATAGATAGATAGATAGATAGATAGATAGATAGATAGATAGATAGATAGATAGATAGATAGATAGATAGAATGGATGATGATGATAGATAGATGATGATAGATAGATGATGATAGATAGATGATGATAGATAGATGATGATAGATACAAATAGATGGTAGACGATGATAGATAGATGGATATATAGATGACAGATGATAGATAGATAGATAGATAGATAGATAGATAGATAGATGATAGATAATGATAGATGATAGATAGATGACAGATAGATAGATGAGAGATATAGTTAGCTCACCTTATGTCCCTGAATGATCAGACCTCTAATGTATTTGATGTGATTTGATTTCGCATGCAGGCTTTATCATGAACTTGCCAACTAGCTGCCCACAATTGTTTCCCTCCTTTTTCAGCTTAGCTTTCCTCGTTCTTCTACTTACACATACACATAAATCTTCATTTTAGGCTTTGCTCTCTGGGGAAAGTCATGAAAGCTAGTGCCAGGAATGACGTAGGAAAGTAGGCCTTACAAATGGGAATATAGAACTGGGTTAGTCAATGGTCAGATATCCCTTCTCCCCACACAGCCAGTAAACATTCCTCTTACCAAACAAAACCACGATTTTCAATGCTACTTCTTTTGATTGGTTAAAATGAGGTTTAGGTAAAAGATGAGACATCTAAATGTTATGTGAGTATACTTACAGTATCATAGGCTGACATAGGCTGACTTCTGTTAATTGTGTGAGAAATTTTAAAAAAGAATATGATGTCTTGGAATAGCCAATTGTGGGGGTGGGGCATAGTTCAGTTAGTAAAGTGCTTGCCTGGCAGTCACAAAGCTCTGGATTCTATCCCCAGCACTAGATGAAACCAAGTGTGGTGGCATATGTCTGCATCCAAGTATTCAGGAGTTCAAGGTCATTCTTGGTTACATAGTGAGTTTGAGGCCAATCTAGAATGCCTGGGTTTCAAAAGATCCTATATTTAAAAACAAAAAACAAACAAACAAACGAACACTGACAAATTGTTAAGGCAAGGAAATGTGAAACTCAAAAGGCCTTGATGGTAGCGGTGAAGGAGAATCTAATCATGTCCAGCCACAAGGCACAATTGGCTAAAGGAGACTCAGGATACAACTCTAAGTACGGCAATGCTTGAATGAGTCCTTGAAAAGCATCTTGACAGCTCTTCCAGATCAGTCAAGGCTTATAGACACATGGAACTGGATTTGAGGGGTGAAATGAAGGCATTTGCATAGACAAACCTGATAATCACCAACCTTTACCTATAGAGCCCTCTGTTTTGCTAAAGTGAGTCTGTTCTAGCTTGCTTCTCTGACGCTGTGATAAAAGAAACTTGGAAAGGAAAGGGTTTATTTGGCTTACAGTTCAGAGTCCATCATGGAGGTAAGCCAAGACAGCAACTGATAGCAGAAACCTAGAGGCAGGAACCAGAGGCTGGAACCTGGAGGCAAAGACCAGAGAAGAATGGAGTTTCTGGCTTGTTTCCTCTTGCTCACTCAGTTACCTTTCTTATACAACCTAGACTCCCTTATACCACCCATAGTGGACTTGGCCCTCTCACATTAGTTAACAATGAAGAAAATGCCACAGACAATTATGATGGAGGTAATTCCTCAATTGATGTGCCATCTTCCCAGGTGACTCTAGTTTATGTCAAGGTGAGAAAAACTGACCTCCAGATACCTCCTTGACAGAAGACCACTGTCTTCCTTTGCACGGGACTTATGCAAGGACCTCGCCTGTGACTGGCAAGACAGTACAGCGCCTGCTTCTGAAATGCCTCATGGCCTCTGGGCTGATGACTAGGCTCAGATCTCTGAAGAGCTACTGCGTTTAAGGAAAACTTATAGAAATGGATCATAAACATAAACAACAAACCTGTTGGGATAAAATTCTGTATAGGGCAAAATCATTTGATGTAAGAGTTCTCATCTGTAATTCAGGATACAATGACCCGTAAAGAGTGTCAAGAGACCTAATACTCTCCTGATATCCGACCTTGAAACTTGGATTAGAACAAATGGGAAAACTGTAGAAGACCCTCAGAATAATATTGAGAAAGTGTTCTATAGGCTTATGTAGATGGGTATGTAAGAACAGATGGATTATGTGCATGATGAAAGGCTACTTTTCAAAGAAGACTGCAGCATGATTTTCTTACCACATTTTCTTTCTAGTAATAGTATGATTCTACCAAGAGATAGAGTCTAACTCTACTTTTATTGAATTCAGGTTATTGTCTCTATTTTGATGAATGGAACTCAGCAGAGGTGACAGTACAAGAAATATGAGGTTATTTTGCTAGTTTATCTACTGTAAAGATGACAGTATACTAATTGGACCTGGTGAGTAGCAGTTGGCAAATGCTCTATATTCCTTAGAAAAACTATAGGTGTCAAAGGTTGCATGATAAACCCTACAAACATACAAGGACTTAGTACATTCTCTGGGCATCATGGAGTAACGTCTTTAAGTAAAGATATAAACACATGACCAAAGCACTTCCTGCCAGTCTGTTGTAGTATTCATTCCCTCTTTTATATTTCAAGCACACATTAAGGAGGATGTTTGTCTTTGGGGACACTGGCTGTCCTCTACCATGCTTGATGTTTACATTCTCTTCTTCAAGGGAGATGTGACAGCAACTCATTCTGGTAAAAGAAAAAGAAGGGTCTATACTGCAAGGGGCTGTGGGAGATGTGGTGACAGAGGACATCAGAGGATCAAAATATTGCAACAGTGAGCTTTATTGAATGACTTCTGAGAAACACTTCAGATGCTCTCACCTTCTTAGTTCAGGTACTTGAAGGGCACTGATCAGTATCAAACAAGTGCAACCAGACAGCACTCCATATCACATCCACACAGACGGTCCTTAAACACAGACTTGGGATACTGTGGAGTGGGGCATGGGAGAAGCTTCAGAGTGGGACCTGGCAATGTCCCTGTGGGGTAAAACTTTGCCCAGTGGAAGATGAGACCAGATACATAAATGCACCCTTCTCCCACAGACACTTCATATGACGTCCCAGAACTCTTGAAATAACTCCTCTTGCCTCTCCAAATTGATAAGTGTTTTTTTCTGAGTCTTCTTCCTCACTGTATTCCCTTCTCTCCACTCTTTCTCCTAGGGCTAGCACTCTAATTGAGGATTTACCCATAAGCCTATGTTTCAAGGTCTGTTTTGACCGACACAGGCTAAGACATAAGATATACTCACAGATTTATAGTCTCAGGATAAATTCATACATCTGAAAATGCTTAATCAAAAGAGTGTCTCACTATGTAGCCCAGGCTGACCTAGAACTTGTGGTTTTGTTGCATTAGCCTCATAGGTGTTGGGATTACAGGTCTGCACCTCTTTGCCCGGCACAAGGCACATTTTTGAGTATTTGATGTATTTTACTGAAATTGTTTTCCAGAAGATTTTTGTTAATATGTGCTCACTGTCATGGAGAACATAGAAAACAGCCATTTTCCCTCATTAGTGACTCACATAATTTGGTTATTAATCTGTACTTCAATATGTAAATTGTTCTCAAGTCAGAGATTTTTAGTTTTAGGTTTTCTATATAAGAATAAATATGCATATTATTCAATAAGTGTATTCTTATCACCCACTCATTTATATTTGAAGTTTATATACTTTATCATTGTTATAACGATTTCATGTAATTTCCATCACAGCTATAATAACTTATTATCTTTATTCCACTCTGAACACCACTTTCAAATTTGCTGTTTGCCTTTCAATTTTTAATGACTTTTTAACTTGCTAAATCTTTTTCATATTTTTAACTTTAGTCTTTGAAAATATTTTGACCATCCGCCACTCCCTCCTTCCAACTTCTCCCAGACCCCTACCATATCTCTCTCCTAATTTCATATCCTCTTCAAAAAAATTAGTAACCCACTGATTTCAGTTAGTGCTGTCCATGTGCAGGGGTGTAGGCCTATCCACTGGAGCATGAGCATTCTACGAGGGGTCACACCTCTGAAGAAGACGCTCTCTCCCTCAGTTGACTCTTTTGGACGTCAAAAGGACATTGATTTATTTCAACAATTTTAGGCTGTCTTAATTCACCACAAGCTATTTTCTTTTTTCTGGTTTTCAGATATTCTTAGTCATTCTTCCTATAATCCTATTGGCATGTTGAATTTTAACAATTGACTCTGGTCATATGATTTAGGAAGTCACATAGCTTTTTTCATTTTGACTTACTTGCATTGTGAATTTTAATAATCTATTTCCAAACTGAACTATTTTTAGATCTCTTGAATAAACCCACATGGTGGCTTTTTCTATTCCCATTGCTGCTCTGTTAATTTGGATCTTTACCACTTTATATCTGGTTCATTATAGTAGTCTCCTCAGAACATTCCTGACCTGCAATCTTACTCTTTCCAAACCATTCTAATAGAATTTAAATAATCAGATCTGGCAAGTTTCCCTGGTCCGTACCCCTAGATGTGAGGTCCATATACCATGAACCAATTCTTTCGTGTGTCTTCTGGGTCTCCTTCCCACCTCACTCAGCCACTTCCTCTGCCTTTTCCCTTGCCCACTGAACTAAGCCTCTATGATCCTTCACCTGTTCCAAGAATGTGCAGGTCACTGTATCTTGGTACCTTTGCCCAGGCTGCCCTGAAGCAACATCTCAGCCTCCTGTTGCTCATCTTTGTAGTCCATATATTCAGGAGTCCGGGATATCAGCTTAACCTTTACCTTGGTGAGGTCCCTTTTTGACTCATAAGTGACTTATAATTGATTTTCTTTGCTATTCAATCTCAGAATATTCCAAAAGCACTACTATCTTCACAGTGACTGTCTTGATAAGCATTTGAAGGTAGGGATGGTGCCTAATTACTATTGCTCCAGGAGTCTACCTAGTACAGTAACTGGCATATAAAAGTTAATATTTGGTGGTAGACAGAATGAGTAACTTTTAGTTTCCCTACCTTAAAAATGAGAACATTTTCTGAAAGGGCTTTGAACACTGTAAATTTACACAGGAATATGAAGCAATAAATGTACACCGTGGTATTCCCAAATAACCAGATTGATGGAGTTGTTCCTCATGGAATAAAAAGGAAATGTAACTAAGAACATATTGAATGAATTTTAACCCAGTAAGTCTGAAGAATGATTTTGAGTTTTTGAAATTTAGTTCAGGAATTTTTTCATCAGCACTCAAAAATGTGCTTATGATACGTAATTGCAGTTCTTTCTACCTAACCTTTATGTTTGTGATAGTCTCAAGTTTAGGAATTGTCCTTTGTTAAAAGGTTATATGTGACCAATTTTCTTATGAAACAATTTCAATTATCTCAGAAAAGAATCATATTTTTTGCATTCTAAGACTGTATAGTAATATTCATCTGAGAATGCTTTTAAAGGGAAAATATGCATGATAAATAAAAATATATTTATTAAATATAGTAATAGTTGGGGAAAATAATCATAAATGTTTAAAAGTTGCTGACACTCTTTCTATATTAAAAAAAAAAAACAAAAACATGGGGTGGGAAGTTTTTTAAGTCACCTTTAAAAACCAGTTTACAAGTGGATTCAAAAGCTCTAATCTCCTAAACAATTAAAAACATTAAGACAAATTTTCTTATTAAATTACCAAACTAACCTATAAAAGCCATATCACATTGCTGAAAGCTTTTAAATATCTTTCTTCAAGGGGCTGGAGAAATGGCTCAGCAGTTAAGAAAACTGACTGCTCTTGCAGAAGACCTAGGTTCGATTCCCAGCACCCACATGGCTGCTACAAACCATTCTTACTTAACTCCAGTTACAGGGGAATCCAAAGCCCTCTTCTGACCCCTGCGGCATTGCATGACATGGGTACACTCATGTACATGCAAGCAATACACTCATACACATAAAATAAAAATAATAATAAAATAAAATGTTCAAATATATCTTTTTTCAAAAGTATGTTTCTTGTGTGCTTAATATAATAAAAACTTTATATTTTAATTATTTTTTAAGTTATTTAAATGCCTCATGGTTGTGATGAATTTCCTGGGGGCAAAATTGGTTTAAATATTAATGTATAACTTAAGAAATAGGAGAAATCCAGGGCTGCAAAGCATAAAGACCCTACTGTTCAAGCACAAGGACCTGAGTTCAGATCCTCAGCACCCAGGTGATTTCTGGCTGGGTATGGCAAAGGGTCATTTGTAAACCCAGTGCTGGGGAACAGAGTAAAGACAAGGGGAACCCTGGGCCTTGCAGGCCAGCCAGCCTGGCCAAAATAGTGAGTTCGGTGAAAGACCTGGCATCACAGAGTGAAGTGGAGAGTGACTGAAGGACACAACTGATGTTGACCTCGACTTTCACATGTGCATACATAGACGACTCTCAATTGAGTATGAACACAAGAAAGAAAGAAAGAAAGAAAGAAAGAAAGAAAGAAAGAAAGAAAGAAAGAAAGAAAGAAAGAAAGAAGGAAGGAAGGAAAAAGGAAAGAAGGAAAGAGAGAAAAGGGAGGGAGAGAGGGAAGGAGGGAGGGTGGGAGGGAGGGAGGAAGGGAATCTGAATCCTATGTCCACTTCTGAGTTTCTTCAGTTTTTCTGTCCTTTTAAATTTCTAAAGATCCTAAGAAAGTGGCCCTGCTTGATTTCTAATTTGATCACCCCCGCTAATTTGGATCTTTGAAAAATATATTTGAAGGAACACTTTCATCCTTCTTAAGATTCAGATAAATATAACAGGACTTTCTGTTAGGTTTGACTCACACGCACCATGAATAAGACAGTGCTCCTCTGAGGGACGTGTGTTGGGGAAACGTCGGGCAGCAGCTGCCTCAAGAAGCTTCTAAATACCAGTTCTGAGCCTTAAGCCCTTTTCTCATATTGTTTTCATTTCTCTTTATTTTTAGAGTTTGACATCCACCTTTCCCAGGACCTGTGTCCTTTTCCACACCTGCTTCCCTTCCCCACCCTATCTTACTGTGTTCTTACTGCCAAACACCTCATCAACAGATCCAAAACCAAACTTGAAGATGTTGTTGCACCGTGGTGTATACCTTTTGTGTAAAGAAAGACAAGAAAGACAGGAGTAAAATGTATAGTCAAAATGCCCCAATCCTTCCCGTCTTTATTTACAAGCATTTTCAACGTCAAATGCAGAAGTCAGGCATGGTGGTACTAAATGGACTCATAATCGATCATTTTTTTTCAACGTATAGCATGAGGCTTGTTAAAGTGGTTCAGAATGCTGCTTCCCTCCCATTCAGATGCCAGCAAGGAATTTTTAGCATCATGAGTATGTTGTGGAATCAACACAGCAGACTGAATATTGAGTCCATAAAAAGAAAATTTGAAAATATCATTTCAACTTGTTAGGAAGTAAAAATATAAAATAAACTTGACAAAAATGATACAATGTCAGGTAATATACAGATATCAATAAAGATTTTCATATACTATATAGATCATGAACACATTTCATCTTTTAAAATATGTCCATTTAAAATCTTGTATCCATTTTTAATCATGAATAAATAAATCACAGTCAACACTTCATGTTGTAAGCAAACATTCCATGTGTGATGAAAGAGAAATGACAGGTTCTAAATTTTTGATAGGTATACCTTCGATGTTAAAAATCTGGTGCACCTTTTTCCACACTGAGTACAAACCTCTACTTTAAGACACAAGACTTTGGAGACAGTCTATCAGTTGGTGGCAGGATGCTTATCTATACCCTATAGCCCTGCTTCTCAAACATTCTCATGTAGTGTCAAGGGT
This sequence comes from Nannospalax galili, assembly GCF_000622305.1. Lineage (NCBI taxonomy): Eukaryota > Metazoa > Chordata > Mammalia > Rodentia > Spalacidae > Nannospalax > Nannospalax galili. Next base: position 10,950,716 of record NW_008349068.1, on the reverse strand, counting down.
CCTCTTCAGTTGAAACATTTCATTTCTCCAAAAGTTTCACAGGAAAACTCCTAAATCTGTTTCCCAAATTTCTAAAAGCATAAATATTATGATTTTTTTTAATTTTTGGAGCCTCCGAATCCAGCAAAAATATTTTATCTATTTACATTCCCTAATTTTCTATTGTTTTTAAATATGCTTTTCTGCTTACAGAATGTTTTTTTCACTTCTGCAAATGGTTGTTTTTGAAACAAAAACAGCTTGATATTTTAATTAGCAAAATATTGTGCACAATATAAATAATTCAGACCCCTTCTAACATGTGACATATGTACTTCTATTTATGTTTTGTACATAAATGGGAAACTGTTTTGCTCACCTAGCACTCTATCTTAGAGATTCTTTGTTCATATCAAGAAAGATTATCTGCTAGTGTATGTTTTTCTTTTTGTCATTGCTATCCTTTGGATTTGTTGTTGTTGTTGTTTGAAGTCTAGTCTCCCTGTACAACCCAGCTGGACTGAAACTCACTATGTAGACAGGTTGCCATTCTTCTCACAGAGATCCACTTGCCTCTGCTTCCTGAGTGCTGGGATTAAAGGCATGCACCACCACACAATGGGTATTTTTATAAATTTCTTCATGAAGAATGAAATATCCAAGTATATAATTGATCTCTTACTTGGTTTCTTCAGTCTCTTATTTATTAACATTAAATTTGTTTCCTGTTTTCATTATCTGAAACTATCCTAATAAAAACAGTTGGAAAATGGGAAACAAATTTGATAATAGTAAATAAGAGATTGAAGGAGCCAGTTAAGACATCATGTATACAATGAAATGTTCTCCCGTCATTAAGAAACTATTTAAAATGGTTTCATACACATTTTTGTTCACCTGATAGATTCTTTGTGTTGCTGAGGGGGATATGTTTATATATAAGTGCACATGTGTAGGTGTAAGAATGACTTTGGTAAAGGCCATAATCTGGACTAATAACTTTCAATTAGCCCCAGCAAAACCATGTACTCTTGTATCTTGTGACCTGGGCACCTGACCTTGTTTCCTTGGTAACCTCAATTTGCTACTTCACCCAAAAAGATATGAATGAATGAATGAATGAATGAATGAATATGGATATGCTTGAGAATTAACATATTAAAGTGCTGAAATGCAGCACAGCCATCTCCGTTGCACACAGTGAAGACTGGGAAGAACACATGACCTTGGGTGAATGAGATAGTCTAGAACTAGGGGTGAAAAGACAGGAGGGTCTGTTAAGATAAGGGTGGAGTCAAACTTTTACTTACCCAGTCGAAGCTGGGTGGGATCTGACTTGAAGAAACAGTTCTAGAGACAGAGTTCCATCAAACAGTTCCAACAGCATAATTCCAGGAGGCAAATGGTTCCAAGAAATATCTGGGGGGAATGAGTGTCCTTTGAGTTCCGGCCTATTCTTAAAAACTAATTGGAACCAGGCTTTTTGTTCAGGTAATTGTAATGTTGGTATAGTAATGCTGCATGTGGGGAGGTGTGTACATGCACTTGTGTACACAAGCATATGGATCCAGAGGACAATTTTAACTATTGTTCCTCAGTCACTCTTCACCTTGTTTTTTGAGATAGGGTGGCTCATTGGCCTAGAACGCAACAAGAAGTCAAGGTGAGCTGACGAGGAGCTTTGAAAAATGTGCCTGTCTTACCTCCTCCAAACTTGGATTACAAACACCAAAAACACATCACTTTTTTATGTGGTTTCTGAACTTTGAACTCAGATTAGCTTGCTTGTATAGCAAGCACTTTATTCACTGAGCTATCACCCAAAACCTGGACTGTTACTTCACAATAAAAATCTGAGAACGCACATTCTATTAGTGTGTTATGAATAGCCTACTCGACCTGTCCACCATTCACATACATGTACTTGATCCCACCAGTGAATGAACTCAACAAGGTTTTGAATAATCAAATCAATAAAAAGTGATGTTTTTGTTTATTTGAAAGTATCCCGTTTCTGATGAGATTAATGGCATTTCTGCCTTTGAAATAATGCCTAGAAAGTATTTCCTGTCATAGATTGAAATTTTCACCATTATTCATGTGTTGAAGGCCTAGACTTACTGTGGTTATACTTGGAGATCAGGCCTTTAAAAGGGTGTTTGAGGCTAAAGGAGCTTTTAGGTGTTAGGCCCTAATCAAATGTGACTGACATCTTTAAAAGAAGGAAGAAGAAACATAGGGGTGTGCATGCACAGGGAAATGGACACGTGATGAATTGGCAAGAAAAGGGGGCCACAAAATCTGCTACACCTTGACCTTGAACTTCCAGACTCCAGAGGGGAGAAAATAAATGGTTGTTGTTTAATTTTTGACAGTTGTCCTAGCAGACTAATCCACTTCTCAGTCGCATGAGTACGGTGCTATTAATCTAAACCGTCTTTTATTAATTTATGATTTCTGTTTTTTCATTAAAAATACCTTCTTTTTTTAATTTGAAAATATAGCTCAGTGGGAAGTACGGTTCCAATATTATATTTTCGCACCTGCTTGCCATTTGGTCCCAAAGAATTTTTGGAAAACCCAACATTTCTGATTTGAAATGTCACATAGGGTGCTCGATAAATTCCCATGTATTTTACACTTGGGTTTGTGGCTGGGTTCTGATGTCTTCCATTGTCCAGTCTGCTTATTCTGAGGCCGGAAGCTGGAGTACAGACTATCACACTGTTTCTATTGTTCCACTCTGCTGTTTAATACAGCAGAGGTAAATTCCTTCTTTTCACTCTTATTTCTAAGAATGTTCCTGGATATTTCCAAGAATTTATTAGAGATTACATTGTCCTGACCAAAATACTGAAATCTCTGTTACATTTCAAGTGAACTTGTAGAAAACACATCAATATAGTATTTGTCCTTCCAACAAGAACATGCAATGTTTCTCTATTCATTCTCAGATTCTCTTAGGGCCTTCACTCGGTTGGTTGGTTTGTATTTTATCTTAACACAGGTTCTATATATTTCTAGTTAAATGTATTCTTAGCACCTTTTGCAGTGGCCCTGGGCTTCCTAGAAGGAGAGAAGATGCCCTGCTGTGTTCGTTTGTGTCTGAATCTTAACCTCCCTTCTCAAATCGGCTTTATTTTAAAAACTCCATCTTTGAAGAACTTTGATGGGCTTCCTGGCCATTTTGTTCTTGAGAATTCTATGGCTTGAAATACTGAACCAGAAATCTTAAAATGAGAGGCTTCTCCCTGCTTCACAACATCCACCTTGTCACTGATTCTCAATAGCAGCAAACGTGACCTGGGTAAGCTTTAGTCGCTTAGCAACAAATGGCACTAGCTCCTCCCCTCCCCATTCTTCATGAAATAAAGGCTTAAGCCTCAGGGCCCTGAAGGGAAACATCATTTTGAACTCTCCGTAAAGAGCCTTCCTTTTTTAATCTGCCTTTGCTTATTTCCAACCCCACCCCCCACCCAAACATTCCAAGCTGCATTCCAAATTTTGGCAATCAGATGGATTTATAAAAGGATGTCTCATCACACTTAGAGATGTGGTAGAGCTTGTACTGGAAAGTGCCCCAGAGAAGGCAGTACCAAGAATCCCCATCTGACCTATGCTACAGGATAACCTTATTCTGGGTCAGGATTCCAGCCTTCTGATAAAAGACTACTGCTGTCATCCAGTGCTCTCAGAGGAGGGACCAGAAGCTGGGATTATTTCCTGCTGCAAAGACATATTTCCCTATCTGTCTCCCATCCAGCGTCTATGGCAGGTTTGGATACCGGCGTCTCCTTTCTCCCTGTATTTCCTTTAACGCTACAAGAATTTCTCCATTTATTCCAGCACCAGTCTTCAAGTTCTCGTTTTGTTTTCCCAATATAAAAATGACATCTGATCCTCTCTAAAGCCTTTTTGTTCTGAACACAAAAAAGAAGTCACTTAGTTAACTTTGGTCAGGTGTCTGTCCCTGCAAGATTCATCTGTAACCAAGGACAGGCTAGGTGATGTTAAAGCGAACTTTAGACTTTTGGTTGGGATACAGTTGCAAACAGCAATTGTGACTGGACAATAGTGGTTAGCTTTGCTAGCATGCTGTTCTTTATTTTGAATTTGTAAGGCCTTTGTGTCAGCTATGTTTTTTATACCAACTACTGTTTGACCTGATGCAAGGGTTTATCTGTTAGATAGATTAGTTTAATACTATTTTCATTTTGACTTATTTAATTTAATAAGGCAAACTAAAAGTATTAAATTAAAATGGTAAAAGCAATCAACACAGAATAACAGGTTGTGTGTTAGGTGCTGTCATGATTCCTTCATATATAAATAGCATGGTAACTTAATGCTTTTGCATCCATTGTTTATCATCCCTATTTTGTGGATGAGGAAACTGAGGCACAAGCCTCCTAAGAAATTTTCCCAGTATTACATCTTTAATAATCAGGTGCTAAGATGAAAATTGAGGCGAACCAACTTGTGGGCCAGCCCTCTCCCCTTCTTAGTTTCAGTTTTCTGCACTTTATCCTGTTTCCACCACTTTTACTTTTTGTCCTGTGCCCAAAATTCTCTTCTCTGTCCTCTTCTCTGGTGCCCTCATGCCTGTTCTTTACCACTTTATATACCCCCTTCCGCCATTAGGAAACGCCTTCCTTCACCAAAGGGAATTCAGTAACTCTCAAAGAGCCCATGAGAGAAACAAGTGAGCCTGGGCTGGGTGCTCTCTACATTCCAGAGATGCCAGCACAGCCTTGGAATGCTGGGAACTACAAGTAAGGAACCCAGAGGCACCATTTTTTTCTCAGGGCCTGCCAGTAGCGCCCATTCTCCTCTCCCCTAAATGAACAGGTTTTTGCCAGAACTTCTACTTCCTAGAAGACTATTACTGAGTCCAAAATGACATTTTTTAAAATTTGGTTCTATGAACTACTATATTTGGAAGAAATTCCCAAAATCAGTATCACCCTCCCTTCTGCCCACCTTAGCACACCTGTCCCACTTTAGCCCTTGCTTCAGTTTGATCAAAGAGCTCCTTCTTTCGTCTGGGGGGAGATAACTTGCCCTTATCTTTCTAGAATTGTTTACTTCCTTTTGATCTTATTGTAGATAACTTTTATTTGTTCTTTCTACAGGAGGAAAAAAAAATTCATTTCTCTATTATCACCTTTAAAACTATGAAGAATAAATAGCCAGCAAAACTGTTTTTTTATACAATCTCTGTTTAAGCAGGGTACCTGAAAAGTAAATCTAAAGAAAAATAATAATGGTAATATTTTGTAAAATAAAACCATCAAGTATATGTATGCATTGTAAGTTCATATTTCTCTACCAGGAATCTAAATGTCATTATAAATGGCACATATTTATCAAAAATCCCATTGAGACCAGGAAAAATATTAAAAGAACATTACCATGTTATATAGTACAAAGTTCGTCAGTTTCTCGTTTGTTATTTGTATTCTGGGATATAGCAATGAATTAGATTCTGGATGTCTGACAAAATTTCACTGACTCCAGTAAAAGTCAATGGAAGTTCTCCATGTGTCAGATCATATTCCTTAAGTTATTTAAACCTAAGTATGAATTTGGACTCATAGAGAGAAATTGATTAAGCTCAGGCAGTTTATCATTAATGTGTAGTCCAATCAGCATTCCAGAAAGTTTAATTCCAGAAATTATGCCAAAGACAGAAACTTTAAAAATTAACACAGACACAGTAAACTCACCAATTGTGTGCTTTTTATGAAAGAAAGGCAAACATAAAAACAGTGTTTTCTTTTCAAGGTGTTTTAAGCACTAGCTGAAAAAATGTTCACACCCCGGTGTTACAGTAGCAAGCAAGGCCCCTTAAGAGGACATTTCTGGCCAAGGCTGACCAGGGTGGAGATCTAACATTCCAGTTGGGCCAGGTCAATCATCTGGCCAAAGGGACCACCCCTGGGGAGACAGGTTCACCTTCAGCCACACTGAGGATATACGCAGAATTAATCACACTTTACTGCAATAAACGAAGTGTTCCCGCCCAGAATTCCCACTTCCAGTTCAATAACTTACCAGGCTACACACACACACACACACACACACACAGACACACATACACGCACACACGTGCACACACGCAGCTTTGTAAGTCTGTCTGCTTTTCTGAATTCTTCAGAAAAGTGTGATCTCTCCTTTTTTTCTTTCTAGCTCTCTTCTAAGATGCGTTCCCTAACACTTTGAGCTGCGCCAACCTTTCGGGTTTCCTTACTCTTCATCTAAAGTTCCTCTCTCAGCCCTGTGACTGCTAGACCTCCATGTGTTTGACCTTCCTGTCTACTTTAAACTACATGGCTGCTTCATCCTCTTCTCCATTATCCTCCCTTGTATGGTAGCTGCTGAGATTTACAGCTTACCTGCCCTGAGGAGTCTTCTGTTAAACTCTAATAAAATGTACCTTAAGTTTCTGCTTCAGTCATTCATAAATTCTTTTCCTAATGAGACTAAGAACCTCAAGAAGGGACCTTGATTTCCTGTGTATCACCATGTGGAATCATTAGCTACACCATTCCTGAAGTTCTAATAAAAGTACGTGTATGTGTTTATGCATGTGCATGTACATATGTGTATGTGCATGTACATGTGTGTATGTGTATACATGTATATGTGTGTGTTTCGTTAATGCTTCACAAGCATTATATCTACGACATTTCATGACAAAGTCCTTTCTCACCACTAGAAGCTCTCTAGGGGGTCAGGGGAGTAACATGGTACGAATTATTTCTAGTTTTACAAACATCAATTATGAAACCATTAAGATTATTTTTTTTTACCAGCAACTGCTTACCACATATCTGGGAATTTGGTATACTTTTCACAAATGAGGCTGTTAATGTAGTTTTATGCTATAACTTACCCCAAAATAGCACTCTGCCTTTCAAGGAACATCCTAGGTCTTGGGCAGATCGACTGGTACACAGGAAATTGTATCTGTGCTCCGCAGGAAAAAAAAGTATTGCAGGATTTGTCAACTCAAGAAAAAGAAGGGAGTTAGGGTGGAAGGAACACGGGACAGAGAAAGTAATAATGTTTGTAAAAGAGAGAAATTATGACTTTTTAGTTTAAAGGAACCATTCTAGTTTTATCGTGAAATAGTTTTCATTGCTTTTTAGTTATACTTTATACATCTTCCAGAGAAGAAAAATATACCACTTAAAAATAACAGCATATGGTTGAAAGCTGACCTTATGTCCTCAATAAGTGGGCAATTAAATCAGACAGTGTTGAGTATGGAGCTGTGACCCAGGGTGCATCTATTCACCTTCTCACAAATCTAATGCATGGCTATTTAAGATATAATTTTTCTATACTGAATTACATTCATGATAAATTATTTTTGTGGCTCTTTTTATTTCAACTGAGATGATCACTTAAAAATATTAAGGTATAAAAAATATATATTAAGGTATAATGAGTTTTCTTTACCATATTTTGGAAAAATATTTAAATTTTTTTTTCTTAGGACCTGTTTACATCATCTTTGAGGACTGGTCATAGCTAATATATTGATGGTCCTTACTTACTGATATCTCTATGAACGTGTATAAGAACGTATCCAAAATTATTGTTCATACTATTATTGAATGCAGCCTGGTAATTTCCTTTGAAAACTCAACTCTCGATATGCCCCATTCCACAACTATATGCAGTGTGCCAGCTTCTTAATTCAGTGAGAGAAATTAAAGGGTCTCAGGTTAATCAAGAACAATTTTCATATGCACTGAGAAACATACTTAGGAACTGGGGTGCTTCTAGCTTGTCCTTTTGCTGCTATGACTGACATTGGCCATGATCTAAAGAGGCAGCACTAACGACACAAGACCTCATTCTGCAGCACTCAAGACAAATAGCATGTAACACAAAATGCAATGAACAAACTAAATGGCAATGACCCAGAAAAAGGGCTACTGCTGGTTAATAAGCGCCAATGTCAAAAGGGCCAAGCAGGCACTACAGGTGAGGGAATAGTGCCCGTGTAATATAGCTATGTCATTGGGTGGGTCACAAGAACTGTGGCAAATTAGGGTAAGAGTCAAGATTGCTTGCTGCTGCTGTGCACACATTCTTTTTGCAGAGCAGAGCCATTTTAAATATTCCTTAGCTCACCCCCAATCTGTACTCACCTCCTAGTATCCTGATTCCCCACCCCCATGTCTTTAAAACCATCACTTGCAAATAATGGAGAATGTTGTATCCCAGTCCAAGGGGCTCATTTGAATTCCACACTGTTGTGAGTAGCATCTTATTTGGTGTTCTCACTAGGATATTTCAAAACAAGAGGTTCTTGATCCTCCCCTCTGAGAGTCAAATAGGGACCCATTGTCCCTCATGCCAGTGACTGGCTCCATCATTTACAGTTTTTTCACTGAAAACTTTGACATCATCCTTGATACCATTCATTTTCTGACCATTCCATGAGGAAAACAAGAATACTCAATATTCAAATATGCTCAGAGCAAGATGGTTCCTCAGTACATCAGCCATTTTAAGTCTAGTTCTGTCCCTGGAATGGATAATGATTGCTAGCCTTTCAGTGTCTCTCTGTTTCTCTTCTGGTTTTCTTTTCTAATTTTTTCTACACAGAATGTAGAAATTCTTTGAGGTGATAAAATTCATAAGCACAAAGTAGCCCAGAAACGTTCAGCACCAACATGATGACAGTAGAAAGAAAAGACACCACAGTAGTCTCCTACACTGAAGATGCAGTGTCATCTTCCATTTCTAGAATACCGCTCACTTGACATCAATCTCATCACAAGCTCCGGAGTCTTCACGGCAGTCCAACACACTCAGCTTATTCTCTTGTTAATTGTGCATCTTTTGACTCTATGGTGACACTGCAGAAGGGCAGCTCTTGTTTTTCACTGCCGTGTCCACAAAGCACAGACTGTGGACTAGATGCTGGCGGCTGGAAATAGAGATGGAAACAAAAATGCTAATTAGAAAAATTTTTGTAGGACGTTCCTTAGGAATGGACTAGGGGCACAGTTGTTCAAAAGTAAATGAAGGTTGCTGGGAGTGTAAGCTAGCATAGCCATGGAGACTTCTCCAAAAACTAACATAGCACTACCATATGACCCAGGTAAATCATCCCTGGGCATGCACCCAACAAATGCCACATCCTGCCACAAAGTTACTTGCACATCTACATCTGTTGCTTCTCTTTTCATGGAAAATGGAATGGAAATGGAATCAGCCTAGAAACCTATCAACAGATGGATGGATAATAAAGATGTGCTTTATATACACAATGGAAATTCATTAGCCCTAAAGAAAAACAAAAGTATGAAAATTTCAAGAAGATAGACTGAATTGGAAAACATTATAATAAGTGAAACAATCCCTCCTCAAATACTTCTCTGTCATATGCAGATCCTAGCTTCTGATTGTTAAATACGCAGATCCAAGGGGAAGCAGACATGGGGAAAGAGAGGAAAAAAATGGGGCCTTTGAGGAAAGGGCACAGGGAAGACATAGAGCAAATGAGATATAAAAGTGGAAGAGGAATAAAGAGAGCAAAAGGGGACAGCAGAAAAGGGGGGGGGCAGGAAAGTAGTGCGTGGAGTAGGAAGGAAAGAGACTCCAAAATGAAAAATCTATGAAAACGTCATAAGGATTCACTGTTACCTTGTAAGCTGACTTTTTAAATTATTTATTTGATAACCACATACTTAGAAGAAGCATTTCACTGCAACAGCATTGACATACTCAATAACAATTTCCAGAGCTAAGATGCATCTCTTTCAAAATTGGCTGTAAATTTTTAAGTTCACAGTTGAATTGATACAGTTATACAATATTGTACTCTGAATAAACCCGATAAGACATAAAATTA
>NW_008349068.1:10917787-10940450 GCF_000622305.1 Nannospalax galili | reverse complement strand
TTTTAGTATTAAAATATGCAGTTTCATACAGAAAATTTCATTTTTAATACAATTGACATTAAGATGTATGAACATGCATTTCTAATTTCTATATATCTGATAATTACTAGTCACAGTTGGTTACACTCAGATCCTTAGTACCTGAGTATGGCTATAAAGTCACCAGGTAGATTTCACTGGTAATGTTTATCACCTCTACTGTTTAACATGAAATTTTTATGTTTCCTCCTCAAATATGTCTTTTAAAAAATTTGTTGGTTTTTCTGTGTGTGTATCATACAGAACATCCCACACAATCTTATTCATCTATATACCCACTTCCCAAATGGCATGCTCCCATAGCCTCCCCCCTCCCACATGCTGGAGCCCATATACTCTGTCATCTCTGTTAACTATCCTCTGTGTTGTCGACACCCCCAGCCATTCTCCAGTGCTTGTCCGTCTGCTGAATCTAGTCAGCCTATCTAGAGATCCTTGTTTTAGGAAGATCAGCTGTTCCTCATCTAGCAGCAATCAGTTTTCAATAGTCCTGCCAACAACTCAAAGGAAGGTATCTCCTATCTGGCATTGTTTCTTGTTGTGTAGCCTTTAGCTATACATATGGACTCTTAAAGAATTATATGGATCCCTTTAATCTTTGGTTATACTTTCCTTTTAGGTGTTAAAGACCCTACAGTTGGTACAGATAAAACAATTTATTTTTACTCTTAAGGTCGTTTTAGGATCTGTTCCTCAGGGGTAAAATGGGCTTGGGAGGAGCTCCTGGCTCCTTTCTTTTACTAGTTCCGGCTATGTGAAGATGAGTCAAAGGTCCTGCTCAACCATGGCTGGCTTCGCTTGGAAGCATGGAGGAAATGTTTCCTCTGTGTTGACCCTCCTCTTGTAGACTGGACACTGATTCAGGTCCATCTGGTGGGTCGCCTCTCTCTCCATGGCCTCCTTGCTCAAGAGGACAGGTGATTCATCACAGTTATAGGACACTTTGAGAGATGCTCATAGTCCACTGGAACTTAGTCTTCCACTGCTGGTGGGTCTGCAAGCTTGTTCAACCCCTATGGAAAGCAGTGTGGAAAACTCTTAAAAAACTACAAATGAACCTACCATTTGACCCAAAGAACTCATCCTATTGCAGAGACACTTGTACATCCATGTTTGTTGCTGCTCTTTTCACAATAGCTAAGAGATGGAAGCAACTTAAGTGTCCCTCAACTGACGAGTGGATAATGAAAATGTGGTTCATTTATACAATGGAATTTTACTCAGCAGTAAAGAAAGATGAAATCATGAAATTTGCAGGTAAATGGATGGAACTAGAATCTGTTATACTAAGTGAAGTAATACAGACTCAGGGGAAAAAAAAACGCATATGTTCGCCCTCATATGTGGATCCTAGCACCAAACCCTTATAAGTGAATATGTATCCAGACATAACTACAGGAACCAGGATAATGAAGAGGAACCAGGGAAGTAAAGGAAAAGAAAGAATCTGAAAGAGAAAACAGTAGAAAACAGTTGTTAACAAGGGAGATATGGATAATAATGGCGTTATTTTAAGGGAAGAGAGGAGGGAAGATTATACAAGGAACCTAGGGTATAAAGGGAAAGAAGGAGCTCAAGTGAGGTGGGACCATAGGAGAAGGGCATTATTAAGGGAGAAAGGGAAAAACCGGGGCCACCTTAAATGGGGAAACCATGGTAGAAGGGTTAGACAATGTGAGAGATAAACAATGCCTAGCTAGTTTTAGAAAACCAGAGGGAACCATATTAGGTGAACAACCTACTTCAAGAAATATATGTCTAGCTAAGGTTTATCTGAGAACAATTCTTCTTTGCCCAAGATTTATGTACTTGACACACAGTAATTAAAAGTACCAGACTGGTGGAACTAACTTTGGATGTTTAACAGCCATACTTTGAGGCCTATACTAATTTGGTCAGGAGGACATAAAGGACAGTTTTTGCTCCTCGCCCTCCTAGGTCGACTAAGTTCCAGGGGACTATGTAAGCTAATTTTTTTAACAAATTAAAAAAATTCAATTAAAATGATGGACAAGTGGACAGCTATTTAAGCCGAGTTTCGTATTCTCAGAGCTTCTGTTTTTGCCACTAAATCATTTGACTTTTGTAACGTTGGTAGGTCATGAAGGACTCAGGAGTCACGACAGGGAGTTTCAGTTCTACAGTTGGAGTAAGAAGTTCTTAAAGAGTTTCATGCAGAAGATTCATGTTTAAGAAAGATGCTTTGACAGAAAACTGAATAGTTTTAATGGTGGCACATCACTTAGGAAGATCTGCAATATCTCAGTTAGAGATGCTGGTGGCTGGAAATAGAGATGGAAAGAAAAGGGCTTATTAGAAAATTATTTATAGGGCATTCACCAGGAATGTACTAAGTAACAGCAGTTTAGAAGATAAATGGGGTGAGGGATGAATGAAAGTTCACAGGAGCCTATCTGCAGTAGGTACTAATAGTTTGGGGAACTTTCTAAACTCATTGAATTTAGATGTCAGTAGAACCTATCATAAAGCCAGTTAGACATACTCAATGTAGAGATGTTTAGATGCTGGAGTCATTTGGTAGCTAGCCTAGCACTGGAATTCTTAAAGATCATCCAAGCAAACCATGAGGATTAGTCATCAAATAGAATGTAGGATATAACCCTGAAGAAAAACATGGAAGAGGCAAGCAGACAGGAAAAAGCTTGCAGAGATGAGTAATAAGGGATAGTTGGTAGGTATAAGCAAAACTTGCTGTTCTTTGCCCAGAAAGAACTAAAGCAGTTTCCTGAAGTGTGAACTATGTTCTCAATAAATAGCAGATAAGAGACTCTGAATCAAATAACAACATCATTCAAAAGAGCTGATGTATAAAGCCCTAAGAACAGAGTAGATAGACAATCTGGAAAAACATAATGGGTTGATGAATACAATGTCTTACTTCATATTAAATATGGTATATGATAAACAAATATGGATAGCAAGGTGCTAGGAAACATCAAGCTGAGGATTGATGACAGAAGAAATAAAAAAAGGGGAAATGAAATGCCACGTAAGACTGATAGCCTGTATACCCATTTTCCCCTGGATCTTCTCTTCTTACACCTACCTGCAATGTTTTGCAAGCATTTGAAACCTCCAGATGTTGCTCCTTGTAAACATACATAGAACTCCACTGTAGGTAGCACAGTTTTACATCATTTTCGCCATAATCCAGCCACGTTTTCACTGGCACTTATGATGAAGAGAGAGTGATTTTAGTAGCAAAACCAACAATTTTCAGGGATTGTTTCAGAGTACTGTTGCAAGGTCTTTTAGATTATTATTTTGCTCATTGCAAATGTTTATGTAATTTTACATGGTAGAATACTCAGGATAAAAGTAGAAATTAATATTGAAAAACATTTTATTTAGTATAACAACAGCTCACATTTATTGAGCAATTATATGCTTTTAAATATGATACATGTAGCAAAGGATTTGAGCCCTTCAACAGCTACAAGAAGTAGATTACTGTTATTATTGCTGCTATTTTACAAATGAAGAAGTTGAGACCTAGAATTTGCATGTTTTGCTCATTCAGTGACAGATCCAGAAATTCTTTCCCCTGGAGTCCAGTACCCACATTATTTTCCTTTCATCTAGTCTGCCTCCAATACTTGATCATGCTGGCCAACCACTAATGTTCATTTTGTGGTTAGAACTAAATCCTATACCAAGAGTCATCTCCATCATTTTATATGATGCAGCATTAATATTTTTATATTTACAGTTGAAGCAAATTCTATTGTGTTGTTTTCTGAACTGAACAATCATACAGAAACTAAACTCAATAACGAAGCACTTACATATAGATTTTAATATGAAATAAATATAAAACTGTGATCAATATTTAATCTCTTACAAATAATGGGCTTATTTCCATTTCCTGGTGAGAGGACCTCTAGAGACCTGATCAGCTGACAGAGCTGATGACTAGGAAGAGAACACAAATTGCTCAAGTGTCTTCACAGTAGCTCCTGCATGTCCTCTCTTGAACAACCAGGTTGTTTCAAGCATGCACAGGGTACCTTCTGAGCTCATCTGCGCCATTTCCCTTCACAGTTTTCTATAATTTCTTCATCAGTGTATTTACTGGCTGATGGCATTTCTGACTGAGTATACTCTCAGAAGACTTTAAGAACTCAAAATAGGACTTTTATTTTTAACATTTTATATTTAAAAGAATGTTAAATGCAGTTTATATTTGCATTTTAAATCAAACCTGATGCCTTTATATTTTAACATTTTGGTAAACAGATTTCCATGTGATTTATGTCTGATAAACATGGGCAATACGATGTATTGGGGTGAACTAGAGCTTGGTGGCCTGAGCCAAGTAAGAAAGACACTGGTTCGATTTTTGAAAAATAAACAGATCCAAGCCGGGCGTGGAGGCACACTCCGGTAGTCCCAGCACTGGGGAGGCAGAGGCAGGTGGATCTCTGTGAGTGCAAGTCCAGCTTGGTTTACATAGTGAATTCCAGGCCAGCTGGGGCTACAGGGAGACTCTGTTTCAAAAGACCAATAAATAAATAAATAAATAAATAAATAAATAAACAAATAAATACACACATACATAAATATAATAAATAAATAAATCCCTGTAATTCAAATAAATGACAGCTGAGTGTGAAGTAAATACATGAGTGAGAACTTGTACTTTCAGTTCTGTCCTGCACACAGAGAGAAATATAGAGGTGGTAGAGTGATGCATGAAGTCACAAAACACGGTGAGATGCAGCTGTAAGCATTGCTCAGAGAAACCGACACCAGAAATCTCTGACCCAGGCCAATCTTTGTGCACTAGAAGTCAAAACACCATGTGGACATAGGGAAGCTTTGTTTGGAGAGTTGTTTTTAGTTGTTTGTACATTTTTAAAACTAAGTTTTGGTTCAGAAAGCAAATACGAGGACAGAAGGGAAGAGGTAAGTGTGGGGTTGGAGTTCTTCAGTGTCTTGACTGCAGCAATAAACACAGGAATGAAAACAGATGACTGTCAAGAACTTTGTGCAGGCTCAGGTATGCCCTACCCTTTCAAAGCAAGTACAAACAGAACTGGCATGTCTAGATAAGATTTGGGGGATGTGTCAATATCAATCCCCTGATTGGAATAGTGTATTATGGTTTTGCAAAGTGTTACCTTTGGGAGAAACTAAACAAAGCACACCATTGTGAATCTTTCCATATTATTTCTCAGAGTAGCATCTGAATAATAATATTTAAGGGAAATTTTCAATTAAAAGTAATCATCTAATTTTCAATTAATTTTGCTGAACAATTAATTAAAATAAAAATCATCTTAATTTTTAAAAAAAAACCTACTCTTCATTTATTGAATTGAGGCATAGTGTACTGAATTGAGACATATTGGCCTTTTAAAGACCAATATGTCTAGCTTATTTGAAAATAAGATAGACTTCTTTAGGACTGGGAATGCTGCTATGTGCCTAACATCCTAGCACTAGGAACTTGCAACATAGACCATGCTAACCTTGAAGTCAAACAGATCCATCTACCTCTGTCTCCAGAAGGCTTGGCTTAAAGGAGTAAGTCATCATGCCTGACTTATTTTATCTTTGGTAATTTTCTAAGAATATCCACTTATCTGTTAATTTCTCATTTGTTCATCTTCTTGTATAATCGTGTGACTGAAAATGAACCAGCTGGGATTTATCTAAGGCATGCACATGGAAATACTGATTTTTGTTTTGCTTTGTTTTATTTCGTTAACCTTCCCCATCAATCCCTTATCTGAAATATTAGCTTTTATTACAAAGTGGAAAATAAGTTTTATTGGACCCCAAAGTAAAAGAAAGCTGTAATGTAATTTTACATGACAACAAAACCAGTTTCCCGACTTGAATGATAATAACAGTAATATCAGAACAATATTGTAGAATACTACATAAGAATTTAAAAAAGCACTTATTAAATAATTATTATATACAAAATTAATCTAAGTGGTTTAATTTTATTAAAGCATTTAGAGCTTATGTCATTATAAAAACTATTGATATTAAATGATTCCCATCCAATAGATGAGAAAACTGAGACCAGGAGAAATTAATTAATTATGCCAAGACCAAAACCAAATATAACAAGATGATATATACTATATAATATAAAAATAGGATATAAAAATATAAAAAATACATGTCAGGATCAAGTAAAGTAAATATCAAGATTTGAACTAAAAGCAAGGCAGATTTCCTCTGGTCTTTGGCTATCTTCAGTGGACCCCAATTCTAAATACCTCCTTTTATGATAAGGCCATATTAGCTGACTAAAATGTCAAAATACACAGCTTGGTTAGAATTACATCTATAGAATAGATAACTGATAACTGTCAAAATCCTAAGATGAAGGGCTATGACATCTTATTCCATGATAAAGAAAACAAAAAGCAGAAGTCACAGTTTCAATGTTTGTTTGTTTTTTAATGTGTATGAGTGTATTGCCTGCATGTAAGTGAGTGCACCCATGTCCATGTCGTGCAGTGCCACAGAGGTCAGAAGAGGGCTTCGGATTCCCCTGGAACTGGAGTTAAGGACAGTTCCTGGCCACCATGTGGGTGCTGAGAATCGAACTCGGGTCCAGTTTCAGTGGTTTTTATGAACAGAAAGAGAAACAAAACAAAGTACTAAAAATAATAATGAGGTGATTTTTTTCATTTAGTAAATTCATTAGTGAATTCAATAGCTCTTTAATTATTCATATGCATTAACTATAGCATGGTTGCTCATGAGATCAAATGTATGAATTTGATTTATTCATTCTACAAGTATTTATTAAGCATTATTATGTGGGCAAGTTCAGTTTGAAAGCTATATGGAACACACATGCATGTAAAATAGAAATGTATCAATTCCTTGCCCTTAATGAGGTCAAAATCTATAAAGAGAGATTAAATTCAGTGCAAGGCAAACTGTGGCAAGCTTAAAATAAGTGAGAAAAAGACAATATTTAGTAAATGAATATAAAGGTGACTCAGAATTGTGTCCCTTAATTGTGTCTCTCAATTATGACACTTGAATAATTTTAGGTTAATAAAAGGCAGATTATTGACTTACAAGCTCAAGTGATGCCTCATTGTGGATGGTTCAGGCAAGTAGAGTTCTAGTCACACTGTAGTGTTCACCAGGGAGAGGTCCTGTTTCTGCCATTTTCTATTGTGAAATTTACTCTAGAGTAGGTTAATATTCTATGAATTAATGACTAGTCCCTTTGCTGTGACAAAATACCTTAAGGGGGACAGGGTTTGTGTTGGCCCACATTTGATGGTGCAGTGCATACTGGTGGGGAGGATGTGGTGGCAGGAACATGAGCAGGTGCTCACAACGAGTGTGCAGTCAAGAAGCAAAGTGTTGTCCATGTTTATTGTTAGCTAGCCTCCTCCTTTCTATGCAGTCCAGGGAATGGTGTCTCCCGCTTTTATGGTGGGCCTTCCCACTTCAGTGAACCTAATGTACATTATCCCTACAGACATGGTCAGAGATACCATGAGGTCAGATTACCTCATCAAGATAATCGCTCACAGGCATGCCCAGAGACTTGTCTCCTAGGCGATTCTAGATCCTCACAAGTTGGCAATCAGTACTAACCATCACACTTGTTACAAAATATTAAATTTTCACCATCTGGTTCATAATATTCTTAGTATTTAAAATGTGGATTCTCCTGTTGCTGAAGATACTAAAGTATGAGTCACATAGCAAATCAGGAGACGTCAAGCTGGTACTGACCTAGAAGTTTCATCCCTACTGGCTAATTTTCATAGCATTATGCATGCTACCAGAAAAGTATTTATCAACTTTATCCATTTGTGAACTCTGCAAGCTATAATAATGACTGACTGGCTGACCTGGCAAGAAATGCCCACTGATGTAACAGTCACACAAATCTTATGGGAATAACAAACCACCTTATGATTGGATTCAAGGCTAATTTTGCAAGAGGGGCCCATACCGACACTACTCTCAGGGCCAAGAACCTGTGGCTAGACAGGTCACAGGGCATGGGGAGAACTCTACTATTATTATTCTGCTAAATAAACAAAGTATTTAAGCAATTCCTAATGATATTGTTATACCCATAGATTAATGAATCTCTCAACTCTCATAAGAGAAGGTTCTTCTTGCTGCAGATGGTGATTAACACTGAGACCCACCACTGGTCAACATGTAGAGAATAAGAGACTATAGGGTACTCAGCCCTAAATGGGATATCAATATCACACATTCTCCTCCCAAGGTTCAGGGATCATTGCAGAAGGGGTGGGAGGGCAAAAAAAATTTAAGAGCCAAGGGTAGTGAATGAGTATATAAGACAGCCATGTTGTCAGGCTATATGAACCCACAGTTGTTGCGACAGCATGCACAAGACCTGTACAAGCCCAAGCCAGACAAAAGCCCAGCATGGATAGGTGATATGGGCCAGCAGCCCGAGCCCTAGCTGAAGAGCTATTGGTGACTGATAGTTTCTGGGAAAGGGAGGCTCAGATTTCTTTTAAGAATGTGACACCTTGTTGATTGACCAAGCTCCAAAGGATAGATTCACAGTCAAGAACATTTATTTGTAAGGCAGAAATTAGATTCCATAGGTCTCTAAAAAAGAAAAATAATGATAGAGGATATGAATTTGGAGGAGTCTATAAAGATAGGGACCAAGATGGGGAAAAGGGTCTGAATATAATCAAAATATATTGTACAAAAATCACAAAGAATAAATCACAATATTTTTAAAAATAATTGAATGTGGGTTCTACCCTCAAATTTTTCCAAGCTCTTTGAAATTGCTGTGCTATAATGAATTTAAGGATCTTGGCCTTCTTCATATCCTCTAGGCCTGGTCTTCTCCATCACAGGTTCCAACGTGACCACTTTGTAGAAGTCATCCTTACAAGGTTACACTCACCAGCCTTAATCTTTTCCCTCCTAGTTTTGACCACCTCCCACTGAAACTGCTCGTCCTCTCCATCCTTGGCTTCATTCCTTTGATTCCTTCCACTTCGATGAACCCCTCTCACACTTCCTGCTGTCATCTGTTGGTTCTGGATTCTGCTACTGTTCTTCAGTCTTCACAGGGCTAGCCCTTGGGTTGTATTCATATCTACCGTATTGTTTCACATCTTATTTTTCTTGATGTATCTTTTATATGCCTTCCAATCTGTTTCATGGGCAGTGCTACTTGATTTAATGCTTTAGGCATTACTAGCATATAGTAATTGTCCAATATCTAAAATGATACCAGCTTCCATTTCTTAAGCCCTCACTCAGTGCTATGTGTATTATGGGTAATGTAGTATGAATAAAAATGTGACATGTTAGCTATGAGGAAACAATAAGGTTTGAAAGTTTGCCTAAAACTCCACATCTAGAGAGGAAGCTCAGAATCGGTCCCAAGTTCTTCCTTAGGGTCCACAGAAGAAAAGGTTTAGTTGGTCCTTCAAGGTTTTCTTTAGTCTGTTTTATATATTTATTTTCTCATTGTTCTCCAAAAGGAATGGCTCATTCTACTTAAACTTCTTCAATTGCTAACCCGTGAACCCATCAGTGACAACTTTCATCTTGTAATTCATTCACTCTTCTTCTGAAAGGAAGAAGCACGTCTAGATTATATTCACTGCTAAATTTACCCAGATCATCTCAATTTCTGAGGAATCTCTCAATATTTATCTCTGCTAAGCTTGTGTCCATCAAGCAGGTAAGCCTTCTCTGTGCTGAACTTTCATGACACTTGCCCACATAATTCACATGGGACTTCATCACACAGATTTATATATTTAATTTGTGGTTGTAAATCTTGGATTTTGCTCTTATTATAAGATCTTTGAGAGAGAGGTCCATGCCTTTACATTCCTTCATCTTATCACACAGTGATAAGTATATTAGAAAGGCATAGTTCAGAAGTATTGATGTAGCATGGTTCTAAAGTGGCAGATATCAGCCCTACTCAGGGCTCCTATCATGGGACTACGTATCATTTTGTTTAAGCTATCCTGCTTTTTGAGAGAATAATGGACAGTATGAAAAGAAAGGACCTTGCCAAAAGAAAGCTTATCATTTTCTAAGAATATGTGTTGTGACCAAACCTGCAGGCTCTGGAATTAGCAAAAAAATGGATTTGAATTCAATCTTGCTAGATATGTATGAATGGAAAAAATTCTTTACTTTTCTCTAAGACTCAGTCCCTCATCTTTAAAATGAAGATTGAAACACTACTAGTCACATTGGATTGTTTTGTTTTATTTTGATCTTTTAATATGACTCTTATGTGACCTCACATTCCAAATCTAGCTGAGGTTGGACTTAAACTTCTGACCCTCCTGCCTCTGCTTGCCAAGTACTGTGATGATGGACATGTGTTATCACATCTCATGGTTACTGGGTTGTTTTAGAGCGTGAAATACTAAAACTTCATCAAAAATCTTGTAAGTACTCAGGAGACAATATTATTAGTAGTAGATAGATACCCATAATATATGAAAACTTATTATTTAATGGATTACTATAAGGCTACATGGCTACGTAGAACTGAAAAATTCTCCCTACATAGTGCACCATCACTCCCTACAATACCAATCATTGTTATATGGAATATCAACATATATATTTTGCAACAGGTGGCTTACAAAGACTTCAAGTTCCATAATGTCCAACAATCAGGAGTCTCCAGTGAGAGGAAGATATTTTTTTCATGTGTCTAGGTGTGTTTACATGTGTGTAGGTGTGCATATACATATGTGTGTTTACATGTGTGTAGGTACGCATGTTTACATGGGTGAGTTTGCATGTGTGCAGGGGAGGGCAAAGTTGAAGTCAGAAGTCCTCTTTGTTCTCCACTTTTATTTGTTGAGTTGGGGTCTCTCAATTGAAAAAGGAGCTTTTTAGGTGGATAATCTAGCAGGCCAATGTGACCCAGGGATTCCCCTCTCTCTGCTTACTGAGTGATGGAATTATAGATGGTAGCCGCACCCGCCAGGTGTTTACATGGCTTTTGGGAATCTGAACTCTGGAACTCCCTCTTGCGCAACAAGCACTTCACCCACTGAGCCATCTTCACAGATGAAGAAGCAGTTGTTTATACTGAAATTTATCCCCTATTGTAAGTTGCTGCTAGAACCTGCTAGGGAACAAAAATCCTTTGTGGAAATCATTTCTTACTATTGTTCCTGTGTGTGATTGGCACCATTACCTCTGCTGACACACCTTTCTATATTGAATCTCCCCTTAGTTGGTAGCTGTACTGGTTTGTTTCTTCATTGCTGTGACAAAACACTCTGACCACTACCAACCTGGGGAGGAAAGAGTTTATTTATCTTACATCTCCTGGGTCACAGTTCATCAGGGAGCCCAAGGTAGGAACTCAAGGCAGGAACCTGGAGGCAGGAGCTGGAGCACAGACCATGGAGGAATGCTGCTTACTGGCTTGCTCCTCTGGCCCCTGCTCAGCCCGCTTTCTTATGCAACACAGGCCCACCTGCCCAGGAGTGGTACCACCCACCGTGGGCTGGGCCCTCCCACATCACTCATCAAGAAGATACCCCTCAGACATGGCCACAGGCCAGTCCAATAGAGGCAATTCCCTGATTGAGGCTCCCTCAACCTAGGTATGTCAAGTTGACACTAAAAGCTATCCATCACTGTAGCAAATCTCAAATCCACAGCACACGCCATCATTTGAATACTCTAGAGTCCAATCATAAATGATTACCCATGTACTGTGGAAGGACTATAGTTTACTTCTTGGGCCATTGTGTAGAAAATACACGTTTTAAAATAAAGTGCTTTGTTAGTAAATGTATGTCAGTCAGTCTGAATGAGCTAAGAGGGATGCCCACATACCTGGAAAATGTTTCTGAGTATCTCTGTTTGGGTGGGTGCTTCTAGAAGAGATTAGCAGTAAACCAAGTAAAGATCACCTTGGCCAGTCCTTCCAAGGCCTAAGCAGGGCAAGAGGTCACAAAAGTGTGAATTCATTCTCTTTCTTCTTGGGCTGAGATGTCTGTCTTCTGCTTTGGAATATCTGAGCTCTGGTGATTTGGTCCTTTGAACTCTACAACTTACATTATTCCCTCCTCACCCCCAGTTCTCAGTCTTCAGAGGCAAGCTGTAGCACTGCTCTTCCTGGTATCCTGTTTTATAGATATGTGTTTTATATATAATGTAAATTACACCTCTGGTTCTGTTTCGCTGAAGAATCCTGACAGATGAGCTAGTTTCCTCCCAGGCCTTTTCTCCTGTTGGCAACTTGGTGATCTCTTCATATTCTTTACTCAAGGTAGAAATCAAGTTTTTCAGGGTCAATTGGGAAACAAATATCTACTGAGTGCTAAATATCTGTTGAGGAAAGTTTCTATGTGTAGAACTGGAATGTCTGTTCCCAGGATTTTTATACTTTAGAGAAATGGAGTTTAAAGGGCAAAGGGACTATCACACTGCCTTGTTTTAGGTTTATGCCTAAGTCATTCTCCTTTTTAGGCTGTTGAGCAGCAAGTTTCTAAGCCACTACAAACTCATCCAAAGCCTGGCCCCCTTCCTAGTCTTTCAGATATGTGTCTGTGTCCCCAGACGTGCCTGTCTTCCTGTCTTGGGTTCGTTAGGGAAGTTTGGTGGACTCCAGGGTCAATCTCATTAAATAGTAAATAGGAAATTATCAGTTACTTTGGTATATTGATGACAAGTTGGATCTGAACTGAAGCTTATTACAAATCAGTCCTAAACTATGTGCCCAGGACAGTTTTAAACTCTTTTGTGTTTACTTAAGGAGGCCAGAGGTCATGCCTTTGCATTCGGTATTCTAAGAAGAGTATTTTTATGATCCTAAATTTTTATGATCCTGGATATACCAGTGCCGTCTCTTGGCTCAAATCCTGAGATTATTTCCCTGATTCCCTGACTGACAAGTCATATTAAATGCATATGGTGATTTCAAATATCAAAAAATGAAATAATGCAGGTAAATGAATGGAACTAGAAGCTGTTATACTAAGCGAAGTAACACAGACTCAGAAAAACAAAGGATGTGTGTTCTCTCATTTGTGGATCTTGCTCCAAATCCTTAGATACAAGTGCACCTCTCTGCTATCAAAAAAAGCTTCTTTTTGCAACAGATGGAGATTTACAAAGTTCCACGACTGGTCAAATGCAGAGAATAAGTGTGTGTGAGATGCCAAACTCTGAGTGACACATCTACAATGCAACATCTACACCTAAGGCTCAGTGAACATAACAGAACAGGAGACAGAATATTAATGTATCTCTCAACTCTCACCAGCAAAGCTTCCTCAGCCAACACATGGTAATTAACCCAGAAAGCCACAACTGGCCAAAGTGCAGAGAACAAGAGATTGCAGAGTGTATGTCCCTGGGTAGAACTATTATAGCACATCTTGGCCACCCAGGGCTCAGGGACCATTGTGGAAGAGGGGGCTATAGAAGAACACAGCAAACAGTTTTCCAGGCAACTAGGAAGTTGCTTATATGAACTTACAGCAATGGTGACAGCATATACAAGATCTATCCAAGCTCAAACCAGACAAAAACCCAGTGTGGAAGTGGGGGAATGAGTAAGAAGTCCCAGGCTTACCTGAGGAACCCTTCACAAACGATGACCACTAGGAGAAGGGCTGATCTTTTTTAAGGGAGTGATGCTAGGTTGAGTAGGTTCTAGTGAATGAACTCACACTGAGGGACATTTGGGGAGTCACAAACTTGGCTCGCTAGGCCTTAACATACATAAGAGAATGCATGAAATCTGATGGGGGTGCTTTGTGAGAGTGCAGATAGGAGAGGGGGGTCTAATATGATCAAGATGTATGAAAATTACAAAAATTCAATAAATTATTCAAAAAAACAAGCAAGGCAAGGTAGCATATGTCTTTAATTCCAGCCTTCAATAGGCAGAGGCAAGCAGATCTCTGTGAGATCGAGGCCAAGCTGGTCTAAATTGAAAAAATGATTTTTAATATTGTTATGGAAACTAGAGAGAAGGTACTAGGTTAAGAGCACTTGCTGCTTTTGTATGGGACCTGGGCTCTTTTCCTAGTACCTATACAGTGGCTAACAACCAGTCCCAGGGGATCCAGTGCTCTTTCCTTTTCTCCACAGGCACTGCATGCACACGGTTCACTTGCATACCTGCAGGCAAAATACTCACACCTAAAAATAAATAATTTTTAATAAAAATTATTTTAAGGCTGAGTTTCAATTATACAGTCTATTTTTTCAAAAGATCACTTCGCTTTTCTTCCTACAAATATAAAACTTTTCTAAAGTGACAAGTTTATTTTTAAAATGATCTCTGACAAAAAAAAGAAAAAAAACATAGATATCATTAGTCTCATGTTTCAATTTTTCTATTGCTTCACATTCTCTCCTTACTATGAAGCTATTGGAAAGGAACATGAAATATTAGTCATTGTATAAAGTGCATTTAAGATGTGTCTCCTTTTCCTTTTTAAAATCTCTTGCTTGATTTGTCAAGAATCAATCAACTTTAAAAGTAAAAGTCATTCTGACCTTCATATCAGATAAAGAAAAGACTTATGTGAATTGACATAATGTGATGTCCTTCATATATAAGCATAAGGCTGATGTCCTGTCGATAGCACTCAGCTTCGAGTTGAGCAGTGATGATAGCTTGATGCTGAGCTGTTCACAAAGAGCCAGCTAGCATGTTATACAGAAAATGGATCTGAAGTGGAGCTACAAGAACAACTAGAACTAAACTGATCTTCATATACATGGTGAGCATTAAAATAGTGTTAGAGAGGCCTGGAGAGATGGCTCAGTGGTTAAGAGCACTGGCTGCTCTTGCAGAGGACCCAGGTTCAATTACCAGCACCACATGGCAGCTAACAAGCATCCATAACTCCAGTTCCAAGGGATCTGACGCCTTCTTCTGGCCTCTGTGGAATTGTACTACATGAGTACACTTACGTGCAAGCAGTATATTCATATACATAAAATAAAAATAATAAATAAAGTATTTTAAAAGAACTAGTGTTAGAGACAAAATTAGACCAAGGTATGAAATTCTTCCTGCCTTTGACTGAGATGATTATTAAGAACTGAGCATGGACCGACTACACTGGTCAATAGTGGTCCAACATCACACTCTACATCAATGGCTTCAAAATGCTATGTGTGCATCCACAAAGGCCTACAGAAAAATCTCTCAGGTAAAAGAAGCGATTATGATTTGAATGTACATTTATGCTTATCTAAAACTAAATGCATTAAAATCTACTGACGGTACTGTTGAGCTCATTAGGCAACTACTCTCCCTCCATACACAGTCCAGTGCTGTCAGTCTTCTGTTTCAGAAGACTTCATCTAGTAACACTTAAAGTGAGTAAATCTGATAATCCTGGGGTACACGAGTAGACGCCTATGGTTCTAGTAAATGTCCCACAATGTCTATCTGTTAAAGGCTTGGTCCCCAGGTTGGAGCTATTGGGAGAAGGGCAAACCTTTGAAAGGAATGTCAGAGTAGAAAACTTCTGAGTCATTGAACGAACACCCTCAAAGTGCATTATGGGATATTGGCCCTTTCCTCTTCCTCACTTTTGCTTCCTGGCCATGAGGTTAGCTCCTGTTCCCTCTACAATGTGCTTGCTGCTTCACCATGGGCCAAAAGCCAAGTGGCAAACTGATCACAGACAGGAACTATGAGACAAAATAAATCTTCAATCTTTCAGGTATTTTGATAGAGTAATGAGTAGCTGACTAAAATACAGGACTACTTGGCTCTTTTCAGCTTAATACCGATTTTTGGAGTGGCCTGTAACCCACTGTATAGACCTCTGAACTTGTGGCAGTCCTCCTGTCTCTGCCTGCTGAATACACTGGCTGCTATTAAGAAGACCTGGGCTCAAATCCCAGCACCTACATGGCAGCTAACAACTGTCTGTAACTCCAGTTCCAGGAGACCCGACAGCCTCTTTTGTCCCCTGTGGGCATTGCATGGCACGGGTGCAGTTACACACGTGAAGGCATGACACTCATACACAAAATTTATAAACAAATAAATAAATAAAAACGAAACAAGAATCCTTTCATATCCTGGTATCTAGATCAATTGAAAATAGGTGTTTCTGATATGGTTAAAATATTTCAGTAAGTTTAAAGGTGTTTAGCAAAAAATCAAAATAATCAGTGTTTTGATTACTTCATGAGAAATTTAAATTTATAAGCAATCTTTTAATAAAATCTGTGTATAACTTTGGAGACAGGATTGAAAATCATAAGCCTTTTATTGTAGATAGTATATTTTCTTTTTTCTTGGTTCTATCTCTGACTGTTTTGGGTCTTTAATAATATACAAGACAAGCATCAATTCTAAGTATTACAATAAGCTGAATTTACAAACAGATCTTTTCATTGCTTAGAGAAAAAGCTTTAAACCAAGATTTCAAAACTGTGTTTTGCTAATACAAAAAATAAGATAAAATAATTTAAGACAGAAAGAACCTGTCTGTCGTAAACACAGAATTGCAGGCTAGTCATCATAAGCTTGTAGTATGTCATGTCAGTGAAAATAAACTGTTAGTATATCAAAGCACTGAGATTTGACTGTTTAGGTATAGCAGCTATTCATCTTGGTCAATATAGAAATTGATTCTTTGATAAATAGTAATATTAAAACAACCCCCCCCAAATAAGCCAGATGGGGTGGTACACACCTTTAATCCCAGTACTCTGTGAGGTGGAGGCCAACCTGATCTACACAGTGAGTTCCAGGTCAGCTGTAGCTCCAGGTAGATCCTGTCTCAAAAACAAAACAAAAAAATCAAGCAAGTGTCATTGGTTTAGTGCCTGGTCAGCAAAAAGTGAGGATACATAGAATCTAGTAAATGGAACATCTGAAAAGTTCTACTATGCCTCAGCAAATTTCAGTAGAGCTGTCTTGTGAAAATGCATAAGGCAGACCACATAGTAACTGAGTCTATAGCTCCAGGGGAAGTAGTTGGAGAGGTCAGAATAATATTGTATTGACCACAACATAAGCAAGAAAGAATTGCAACCAGGTGAGTTGGGGATAATTTCCAAGCAGAGAAGAAAGTTCAGGGATTAGGGATTTTATGTGGTTGAAAAGCTAATAGCTTTTGGCCACAGTATAAAAAATGGCCCCAAGTGACAAAAGACTAGTGGGTTTTCTCCAACAACTCAGCCCTTCAATAACCATAGGATTAGGAGGGATCCTTTTCCACCCAGACATATTTTTTCAGGTAGCCTCAAGGTACCTGCCACTAAGTTGAAGGAAAACCACGGGGACTCAGAAACAAAGACAGAAAGAATCTGTCTTTCTTAATCACAGAATTGCAAACATAATAACTATGTCTACTGTAAGACTTGGTACTGGGAAGTAGAAGCAAATGGATCAAAGCCTTACTAAAGAAAACTTTAAGGAATTGTAGTGTCAAAGAAACCAGGAGCTACAGGGAAAAATGGGCATTAAAACAACTCTTGAGAGGACAGTCCTCAATAATCATTTCAGATATCACCATGGAAGATGCTGTTTAAGAAAATTCTCTCAGGTTGGAGAGATGGGTGGGCAGTAAGGGTGCTTGCCACCTTGCCTAACCACCTGCGTTCAATCCTGGGACCCATATTGTGGAAAGAGAGAACCAGTTCCCTCAGGTTGTCCTCTGACCTCTACAAGCCCACTCTGGTATGCCACTCTAGTAAATAAATAAATCTACTTTTGAAAAATAAAAGCAGCAGAAGAAAAGAACTCTTTGTTAGAAGAGTCACAGGATCACTGGGCTTTCTAAGATGACTCATGGACAGGTAAACTGTCCTAATCCAGGGTGAGGTACCTACAGAAGGAGTTATTCATTCTCTGGGCCATTCACTGCTGTGTGTAGCCTATTCTTCCCTTTTCTGAGTGAGAGCTTTTATATTGCAGTTATAGTAGGTAGGCAGCATAGACTGCCAGACCTAGGGCTGCCTACATAATTTGCAGGGCCCAATGCAAAATGAAAATGTGAAATCACTTGTTCAAAAACAGCAGCAGAGAAAAACATACCATTGAATGTACCAAAATCTGGGGCTCGAGAGACGCTTCAGTGGTTAAGAGCACTGGTTGTACTGGCAGAGGACCCAGGTTTGATTTCCAGCACCCACATGGTAGCTAACAATGGTAATTCCAGTTCCAGAGGCTCC
Organism: Nannospalax galili; assembly: GCF_000622305.1. Classification (NCBI taxonomy): domain Eukaryota; kingdom Metazoa; phylum Chordata; class Mammalia; order Rodentia; family Spalacidae; genus Nannospalax; species Nannospalax galili. The sequence continues at coordinate 10,922,243 of NW_008349068.1, read as the reverse complement.
AATGCCTTCTTCTGACCTCCGTGGGCATTGCATGACACAGGTGCACCTACCTACATACAGGCAATACACTCATACATATAAAATACAAATAAGAAATAAAATGTCTTAAGAAAGTACTAAAACATGCAGCTTTTTTCCTTTCTTCTATAGTACTTCAATGGTATTTTACTTTTCTTATCATGATGCAAATGTCCATGTTACATTCTCAAGAGGTCATTATCAGCTGGGCCTGAGAAATCCACAAAAAAACATGACCTGGAGACTCTGGCCTTTGAACTAGCATCAAGGACTGAGTAGGATATTGGTTAATCTTACTTGGGTAAGGATGACTGAATTTGACTGCATGGGAAAAAACTGAATAGATTTTTGGTGAATTAAAGGACAGACACTTGATTCTATCAATAGTTTTCTAAAGAAACCTTTCTTTTTTTCCTTCAGGACACAGAGTCAAACTGAATATTCCTCAGCCACTCTGAGAGTGAAGTATTCCATACATTAAGCTCTATACAATGGAATTTGGCCAAAGATGTGCCAACAGTCCCATGCCTGCCCAATGGAAACCTCTCATAGGATCTCTCTTCATTCCCTTGTCTGAAGCCATATTCAGAAGAATCAGCGAAGGACTCACTTTCACAAAAGGAATGATTGAACAACAGTTTAGAAAAGTTCTGAGTCTCAGGAAATGTTTGAATGATGTGCTAATCTGATGAGACTTGAGGAATGTTTACTACAATGTTAATTCCACTAAACAGAAGAAACTTCCCCACTCAGAATAAACTACTTTCAACTCAGGAACTTGTTGTGAGGGTTAGGATACTTAGATAAGGCAGATCAAATCAAATATTATCACCTGCTCTTGGAAACCCCAGGGACCTGTGGAGATTATACTGGTTGGAAGCTCTGGATGCCACTGGTAGATTACAAACCCTGAGACTAAGGTTCCTTCTGACTGTGGATTTTTAAATGGCCACAGTTTTAAAATTTGGTGGGTCAGGGTAGCTGTAGTTTCAAAAGATTATTTTCCTTGATCAGTGTGTATTCTCTGAAAAGCTTTCAGTGATCCCTTACAGGTTCTCTATATCTTCAAAACTTTATTTCTTATCATGACATACTGTTTATTTCCCCAACACAAAATATACACACTGTATACATTTATTATATACATTTGTTAGTGTCACGCAGTATGTTCTCAGAAGGTTGACTTTGTTAGTTTCACTAAGCCCTGTGTCTCCCAGAGTTCTTAGAACTTAAGGATTAAACAAATGGGGAAAACAAATGTAACTCATTATGATTTTTTGATACTTCAGATTCTTTCCCACTAGTTTATCCTGTGTACCACAGTGAGAAGATAATTTGCTTGTAGGATAAGTCTTATGTGCACGTGTGCATGGAGCCCAGAGGACAGTACTGTTCACTTTGAGGTAGCCTCTCACTGCCCTGGAGTTCAGCAGGTAGGCTAGGCTGGCTGGTGGTCAGGAGGCCCCAGGATCCCCTGTCACTGCCTCCCCAGTGCCAAGATTACAAGCAGGTACCACCATATCTGACTTCTTCACATGGGTTCTGGAGCTCCAACTCAGGTCCCTGTGCTTGTGTGGCAAGCACTTTCCTGACTGTGCCATCTTCTGCTTTAGGCAGTGGATGCAACACAATCACCCACTCTGTCTGTCTTTTACCTGACATTTTGACACATGCCCCACACCTCCCCGACTTCTGTTTAGGTAGATCCTCTGGATTCATACTCTCTCTTTGGCACTTACTTGTACCCATCCTCACATTCCTGATCTATTTTTTGACATACAATTCTGTTTGCTGCAAACGTAACAAATAGCACAGGCTTTATACCCAGACCACAATCATTCACCCAGTGGCTGCTGTTCTGAATCCACTGTGCCCAGTGAGCAGCTGCATCTGAGCTTGGCCTTTCCAAACTTTCTTAATTTAATACATTAGTTTCCCTAGACTCAGCCAATCAGTTATCCTAAATTAACTGTGGTTCATCTCAAACATGTATGCTCTTAAAAAGAAAATAGAAGAACTTAAATTAAAAGGATTTAATTAAAAATATTTTAGTGACCCTAGTAGTTAAGCATTAATTGCAAAGAAGGACTTGAGAAGTTAGTGATGAGGGATCATGCCATTATGACCTATGTCATTCATGTACCCCATACCTACATACATAAGAAGCACTCAGTTAATACTTCTTTATGGGTTGTTTATTGTATTGAAAAACTCATGATTTTGAGAAACATTGATGTATGTGGGTTTTATTATTATTAGGCCAACATTATAACTGCCATGAACAAAATAAAGGCCTGACTCTTAAACTAAGTTTCTAAGGGTGGGCCAGAACTCAGTGGTTACTAGTTCCCTTAGCTATTTATTAGAACTATCTATCTCCCAGAACTGTGTTGATGGAACTCTCTTGTCCCATCAGCCTGTGCAGGTGGAGCTGTCTGTGTTCTCACCCCGTGCTGATGGAACTGTCTCTGGAAACCTGTTTCTCCCATTGTATGCCCTGGTCAGGTCACACTCATAATTTATTCAAAATAGTTTCCCCAGCTTCCTTGGGAAGTACAATACAAGTTTAAGTTCAGTCCCATCCTTATCTCAATAGCATCCTTAGTATCTAATTCATCCAAGGTCACAGTTCTTCCTAGCCTCCACTGTTCCCAATGAGTGGGTAACCTGGCTGCTTACAGCACTTTGATATGTTAATTCTCAAGCATACCCACATTCATTCATTATATTTTTGGGTGTAGTACCAAAGTGAGGTTGCCAAGGAGATGCCCCCATCATCAGACCCAAGAGCACATGGTTTTGCTGGCATTAATTAAAAGTCATTAGTCCAGATTATGCCCATTCCTACAGATGCAGTCAAACATGCAAGTCTGCCCCTACTTTCCACTGTCTCTTAGGAGCCTTAGCTTGCTATCCAGATGACTATGTTCTGAGGCTTTTCACTGGCACATTTCATCACAGGGCTGACAGGCCTGCCTGAAGTGGCTGGGTGGATGTAATACCTATTCATAAAGACATTTTAAGTGAAGGCCTCAAGTTCCTTCCAGCTGTTATTCAAATCTATATTGCTATTGACTGCAGAACATAAAATACCAAGGTCTCACAGATACGTCTCTCCTATTGAGCAAATACTAGCAAACCACATGACAGGGCATCAAGATACAATAAAGACCATCACCTCAGAATTTCTTTCCTCAAACATTCTAATTTTTTTTTCCTCCAAACTTGCATAATTAGCACATGGAGTCACATGGACTTTAAAAGAATTAAATGCACATGTTGAAGCTTCAGTGCTTTGATGGTGTGGACCACAGTGGACGCAGATCTCTAAGACATTATCATATTATCAATTTACAGATAAACACTTTGCTGCTGGGAATGTTTTATAAATTGTTATGATATTTTAAAGAAGACAAACTGGTTGCCATGGAAGTGATTATGATGTCACAGAGGATGATGACTTCTCGTAGTCTATAAGCAGCGAGAGCAGATGTGCTTGTAAGAAACAAAGATCTTGTTTCCATACAAACGTTCTCAAAATAAATCACAATGGGAGAAAAACACCCAGAGCATATAATGCAAAGAAAAAAAAATTGCTTCTAAAGAGAATGTTTTACAAAGTTTTCCATAACGCCTCAGCTGCTCCTCAAAGCACAACCAGCTTGAACAGGGATAGCAGACTTGAAATTACAGTAGTCACAAAATTAGCATTCAGTTTGCATAATCTCCCCTTTCAAAGGTTTCACGCATGCTTTATGCATGCACAATTACAGACACAGGTAATGAGAGGGCTTCTGATTTCCCCTTTGTTATTATTGTACTTAGCTGGAGAAGTCTTAATAAAAATTACCTTGTTAAAAATAAATCTAAGCAATAATTTGCTAATTCTATTGAAAAGATCTTTTGTCTTTTATTATAAAATACATTGAATACTTTCTCTAAAACACACATGCTGCCCATAGACACAGGTACAGCACATCTACTTTTTAGTAGAGAATCAAAGATCAGTAACACAATAATCTGCAAGCTACTGGAAGTTTTAAAAATTAATATTACATACCACAGTTAATTTCACATCAATTATTAGAGACTTTAAAAATGATATTCAAAGTTTATGATTATTCTGAAATGCAATAGATATGACAAAAATATATCAAATGAATGGATTGCATCAAAATGCATTTCGTCACATGCCCTTGGATTTAATCCTATCTACCTTAATGGTCATTGATAGTCTCCCAAATTAATTCCTCCAATTCTCAAATCTCTCTCTCAATTACTTGAAACATTTCTTAGAAGTAATCAAGTTTATATAATGAAATGAATTAATTGTAATTCTTGGTGCAATAAAAATAACACTACAACTTACATGAATGTGCCAATAAAAATTTCAAGTTCTGGCACTACTATCCTCAGGCCTCTTGGGGTAAGTCTATAG
>NW_008349068.1:10901478-10910737 GCF_000622305.1 Nannospalax galili | reverse complement strand
TGTCTTATAGGGTTTATACTGAGTACAATATTGTATAATTATATTAATTCAACTGTAAACCTAAAAATTTACAGCCAATTTTGAAAATGATGCATCCTACCTCAGGAAACCGTTATTGAATATGTCAATTGTGTTGTAATGATATGCTTCTTCTAAGTATGTTGTTATTAAATAAATCATTTTTAAAAATTAAAAAAAAATTTCAAGTTCTATTTTTCTTTATTTTTTCTTTATCTTTCTTTCTTTTATTTTTATGCACATGACTTTCTGCCTGAATGTATGTAAATGTACCCATGGTGTACAATGCCCAGTAGAGGCCAGAAGAGGACATCATATCCCCTGGAACTAAAGTTAAGAGTCATTGGTAGCATGCATTAAGTATGTTGTTATTAAATAAATCATTTTTAAAAATTAAAAAAAAATTTCAAGTTCTATTTTTCTTTATTTTTTCTTTATCTTTCTTTCTTTTATTTTTATGCACATGACTTTCTGCCTGAATGTATGTAAATGTACCCATGGTGTACAATGCCCAGTAGAGGCCAGAAGAGGACATCATATCCCCTGGAACTAAAGTTAAGAGTCATTGGTAGCCTGCATGTGGGTGCTGGGAACCAAACGCAGGTCTTCTGCTAGAGCAGTCAGTGCTCTTAACTACTGGGCCATCTCTTCAGCCTCAAATTTCAAGTTCTTACATAACTAAATGACAGGTATGAACAGCAGAAGGAGATGAATGAACTGTTTTGATAATTCTTAAAATGCTCTCCTAAAGAAAACCCCCAAAGGACACCTTTCTAATGAAAACGTGAAACATTAGGACTAAGGCCTTGTAACTTAGGGTTCTGTACTGCTATGAGGTATGCATTCATTTTATTTTCAATTTAATGTTCAAATTAACTTTTTAAACTGGGAAATATGAAACATTGTAAAAGTTACATTAAAGGAACACAAGTAAAACTAAGAAAAGAATTAAAACTAAATGTTTACTGTGTTTTCTAGCCTGAGTTAAAAGAAATTGAGAATAAGTCAACAGGTGTTTCTGAAAGCTTAACTTTAATCCTAGTTTTAGTTCTGTGATCATATAGCTAAGTCATGTACTATTGTAAAACATAAGCTCACTTTTAAAAATCACATATGAGTCCAGCATTCTAAGTAGACACTAATATTTGAGATGTATGTTGAAAACTAAAATGCTACAGTCAATGGTAACTTATGAAAAAGAGGTCCCCAAATACTTGACAAAGAGAATTTTACAATCCTGAAAAGATTTAGAAGAAATTAAATAGCTGCTTGTATTAGAAGTATAGAAAGCAGAAATAGCTGAGTTGATTTAGGCAAAGCGTAAGGGTTTACATAAGAAATAACATATGTTTCTGAATACAGAAAAAGAAGAAAAATTGCATTGGAAAAGTTTTGATGATGAATGATTGATTAATAGAATTGAGATATTTAATTGTATTTATGAAGAATTCTGTCTCTATGAAAATTCTGATTACCCCCTGGGTCAAACTGCTTTTGGAGCATTAAGGTGGGGGGAAACACACACACACTCACACACACAAAACCTACAGTATATTTTCATTCCTGATTGTTACAATTTCAAAAGCTTAGTATTCATGTTTTACAACACCTTGGTATCCTCTTATTTACCAAGATTTAAATTGTTTCAGGAGGTATTAGTGGATAAAATCAATCAACAACTTCAAAGAATAGTCATAAGTCAATCTTGAACAAATCAATCAATGAACCACTATCAACCATTTAAAATGAACCGTGGCTAAAGTTCATCAGAAAATAATGACCCTAACTTCTTTTAATCGCTAATAAAAACAAAACACATTTTTCAAATCCATTCATTAATTCATTCATGCAGTTACATTGGGAGAAACAGTGGCCATGCGGTTGGTTCATGTCACATAATGACAAGGTTAATAGTGATATCTCTTGATTTTCCAGTCCTAGATGAAATGATGCTGTCTTATGTCCTTTTCCAAAGGGTAGAAAATGAAACTATGGTTCAGGATGACTTTCTTCTCTCTAATCTGAATCCTGCATGTAGCTAGCTAGCTAATTATGAGAAATCATTTTGAACACAAGTGATATATATGATTGAACCACATTTTCATGACAGAATTTCACTTATATCTTAATTTCACATGTGAAGGTGTAAGAATGAGATCAAAGAAACAATTCAGTCAGAATGAAACAATTAATGGCAGAGTCAGAATTAGAACAAAGTTTCCCAGGCTTCTAGAATTGTTTCTTAAGAAATCATACGCTGGGGGCTGGAGAGATGGCTCAGTGGTTAAGAGCACTGGCTGCTCTTGCGGAGAACCAGGGTTTGATTCCAGGTACCCACATGGTGGCTAACAATCTTCTATAATTCCATTTCCAGGTGATCTGACACCCTCTTCTGACCTATGTGGGCATTGTATGACATAGACTTACCTATGTACAGGCAATACACTCATACACATAAAAATTTTAAAAAAAGAGTAATTTATTTATTTCTGCAGATACGGCTCTTCCTCCTGTTTCTCTCTTTGGATCTTACTATTATCCTCAAAGTGATGGCTTTCTTTTCTATTTTATGCTTTTACTATATGGACATATATAAACAAAGAATACATATTATGTCTATGTTTTTAAAATTAAAAATTAGTGTAAGATTCCTTTTATGATTGACTTACTTTACCCAACCTAAAATTTTCAAAATTTGTCCAATACATAGGTAAATATGAGTGTACTGTTATATTGTAGTTTATAGTTGCAATATAGTATCTCAATGAATGATACACCAAAATGTATGTATCCATTCTCTTGACCAGTGGCTTTCAATTACTTTTTATGATCATGAAATCCATAGGGGATTAAAAAGTACATTATAATTTACATAGGGACAAGTAGATATATATGCACCTCTGAAATAAAAGCTTTATCTTTCTGTGTGATACACTGTATTCCACTTCACTCAGTATTTTTTTTAATATTCTGACTATGACTGACTAAATATACAGCCCATTGATGAGTTATAAGCAGGCATCTGGAAAACATTGTTCTATAAATTTAATTTTCAAACTGCTATAATACTTTAAACACTTGCTATTCTGGTAGGACAGAGTGAGAAGCTAGGGCAGGGGAGGAGTCAAGTTTAAATTTTTTTTCAGGCAATGAAAAGTATAACTAGTGTATTTTGGAATGAAATTAGTATGTTAATAGAAATATATTAAGCTTGTGGATTGCTTAGGTACAGAAATCATTATTTCTTTGCTGAGGTCTTATCATGAGGTAATATGAAAGAAAATGCATATGGATTTTTTAAGTAAAACAGTTCATAGTTTGAAATGATTTTGCAAGCTTACATTAAAGGATTCCTATGGTCAATGTGTTTATAAAATGGAATTTATTTTATTTAATTTATTATTTTTATTTTATTTTATGTGTATGTGTATTGCCTGCATGTATAAGTGCACCCATTTCATGCAATTCCTGCAGAGGTCAGAAGAGGGCATTGGGGGCTGGAGAGATGGCTCAGTGGTTAAGAGCACTGACTGCTCTTGCAGAGGATTCAAATTTGATTCCCAACTCCCACATAGTGGGTAACAACTGTCTGTGACTCCAGTTCCATGGGATTCGATGCCTTCTTCTAACATCCAGGGGCACTGCACAACGCTTACATACACATAAAATAATAATAAATAAATGATGATAGATAGATAGATAGATAGATAGATAGATAGATAGATAAAGATAAATAAATAAAATATTTAGAAAAAAAGAAGAGGGAGTCAGATCCCCTGTAACTAGAGTTATGGATGGTTGCTAGTCTGCATGTTGGTCTGGGAATCAAACCAGGATCCTCTGCAAGAGCAGCCAGTGCTCTTAACTGCTGAGTCACCTCTTGAACCCTTAAACTGGAATGTTTTAAATTATCTATTTTAACTTATATATTTATTTGCCCCAGTGACTGAAGACTGGCCACAGCTCATGAAATGCCTTTCCTTACATTTCCATATGCTACAGCAATGGACTTTTCAACTCAGTTCCATTACATTATCTACAGACTTACAACTTTATTGACTTAAAGACCTCCTATGGTGATGCTATAATGAAAACCTCTATGTTGAATAGGGAATGCTCATTTCTTTTAAAAGAAAATCTTCCATTTCAATGTCTGTTACTGCTTCCTTTGGGCTGGACATCACCAACATCATCTTCAAGCAGAATGCCTGTGATTACCTGTAAGAGGTCCTCTGGAGATGAGGCCCAGTAACATTCCCTCATGTGGTGAAGGAGACACATGGAATCCCTCAAAGATTAAACAGAGGTAAAAAATCAATTAGGGTGAGACTCTAATGGCACAACTTTAGGTGTGTTGAATGTGCTAGGTAAGGACTTTCCAGTGGTAAAGCTGGTTTTAACTCACCCATGCTCCCATAACTCAGTTCACCAAACTGCACTTAGATTGAATCCTTCTTTTGGTCTGTCAGTGCCCTGCATCTGACGTGAGTAGATCCATTCAGGAAAAGTTTCATATCATGGGTCCACGTTAGATTGGTCTTGACATTTTAGCTTATGGATGTGACTAGAGACAAAAGAACAGTTTTGCTTCTAACAATGATGGTAATTTCCATTTGCTTTTTATATTTTCCATGTGATGTAAGCATTGTAATCCTTTTGTCATTAGCTCTCAGTGTGCAATACTTGGCAAATCTAGTTACTTTGATGAACAATTCAAAGCCCTCATTTGATCCATAGGCTTTAAGCTACTTTGTTTTCTTTTTAAAAATATTTTATTGTTTTTATGTTTTTTATATGTATGAGTGTCCATAGGACCCTATTGGGGAGGGGGGAAGCTGCTGCTGTTTGAAACCCTAATAATTTTATTTATTGTTTTTATGTTTTTTATATGTATGAGCATATTGTCTGCATGCACGTGAGTGCACCCATGTCGTGCAATGCTGTGGAGGTCAGAAGAGGGCTTCAGATTTCCTTGGAACTGGAGTTAAGGACAGTTTGTAGCCGCCATGTAGGTGCTGGGAATCAAAATCAGGTCCTTTGCAAGAGCAGTCAGTGCTCTTAACAGCTGAGCCATCTCTCCAGTCCTGCTACCTTGTTTCTTAATTTTGAAGGCAGTAGTGGAGTCAAATTGTCAAAGCCAATCTTCATGAAAGCCAAATCTTGCCAAAGTTCAGAACAAAGAACAGTCAACCCTTAAGTGCTAGAGCAAGCCAGTGTTAAGAGGGTATTATCCCAATCAGTGGCCACCATACGGCAGTGGTCTATGGGAACTTAGATTCTCGTAAGTGGTTATAAAGATCTCTGACCCTATTTTTTTCTTCCTGTACTACAATAACTGCTGTAACCACTGACTATAATATAAAGCTATAAATAATACTGAGCACATTTAACCTCAGAAAGTTTGGCTGTCCAACTGACTCCAGATTGGAGTAAGAAAGTTGATACGGACATGAAATGTAATATGGAGCTCCTACTGAGGTCAAGTCCACCCTTCTGCACACTCAGTTCTCATCCGGATTTGTCCCTCTTCTCCTCTATCTTGAAAATCCACTGCCCAGTATTCCCACCACCAATTCTTATGGTAAACCACAAGGAAACAAAGCAAACAGCCAATGTACCCTACATCCTCTCATTCTTTAACAACATCACTATTTCCTAAATGAAAGAACTCTTCTTTGAAGCTACTACCTTTTAACCTGGGGTGATTAGGTAATTTCACAAAGAAACCGACACCCTTTTTATAATGGATTAACATTGTAAATGTTGATCATTCTTTTCTAGATTATCCCTGGTGTGTGACCTCAGTTATAACTATAGTACTGGGCATATTTATGACTTTTTAGTGGTTACTAGGCTTAAATGGGTCTTCTACCATGCTTATTAATGTTTCTGTGGCTTTTTAGTTAACCTCCTACATGTTCTTCTCAACAACTATTTCAAACTTAATCCAGTTTCCCATCCCTTTATCTTTAGTAAATAACATTGATATTGCTGGGTGGCGTGGTGGCGCACGCCTTTAATCCCAGCACTCGGGAGGCAGAGGCAGGTGGAGCTTTGTGAGTTCAAGGCCAGCCTTGTCTACATAGCGAGTTCCAGGACAGCTGGGACTACAGGGAAACCGTGAATAGATTTCTTTAAAGGATGTTTAAGCTATTTAAAAATTATTTCCTTCTCTGGGCATGTTGGCACATGCTTTAATCCCAGCACTCAGGAGGTAGAGGCAGGAGTATCTCTATGAGATCATGGCCAGCCTGGTCTACACAGTGAGTTCCAGGCCAGCTGGTGCTACAGGAATAAATAAATAAATAAATAAATAAATAAATAAATAAATAAATAAAATTGATATCTTCTTCAAACTTTCTCAACTTACGTTATAAAAATTAACAAATTTACTTGCATCTGTGTCCATCTTTCTTTTCAAGTCCAAGAGATAAGACCTGTCTTACCTGAAGCCAACCATGCCATCTGTATAACAGAATCTTCTTTCCTGACCCTACAGAGACTTCCCTTCATCAATTTTCTATGATCTTCAATCTCTTCATTGCTATCAACACTTTCAAATCAGTATTGGGAAATGCTGAAGTCTTACTTTAAAAGACAAAACCTACCAATCACCCAGCTAACCAACCAACTATCAACAAAGGAACAAACCAATCAACAAACCAGCTAACCAACCAGCCAACCTGCTAATCAACCAACCCACCAACGAACCAACTGGCCAACCACGTTTCCTCAACCCTGCAAGGTCCTCTAGCTCAGTGTTCACCTCCCCTCCTGAAGTTAACCAGTTATTGTTCATACTTACTGCCTCCAGTGCCTTGCTTCTTATCCTCTCCTCAGTAACTCTCCCTGTCCACTGTCATGGTTTCAGACAACATTGGATACCTTACAGCTCTCTCATTTTTAATTGTGTCGGGCTTTCTTCTCACAACTTTGTGGACCTTCATTTGGATAGGCTGTCCCAGAAATACTGCGGTCTCCATGAATCTCCCTAAGCAGGCTGAATGATTCATGGAGTGTCTAAAGCACATAAAAGGGTGAGCCTATCACCTCAAGGGTCACTGTGGGATAACATGGTCTTTGTGAGCTCCAAGGTCGTTTGGCTGTTAGCCACCAGAAGTTACAGTAACTCAAGTTAACAAGCACACCACTGTACTATTCTTAGAAAGTAGAACTATAAATTTTCAGACTCATAAGACATGGATGTAAAAAAAACTCAGAACATTATTTGTAGAAAAAATTGATTTTCAAGTATATTCTCCATACAGAAAGTGAAAATAGTCAATAGTTGCTATTGTTGGTCTTAGACTTGATGAAGGGTTTTAGGCAGACTGTCTAATGACAACAGGCCTCACAGCATGTGGCATCCAGCTCTGCATCAGGGACAACCTCTGAAAAAAGTTTCCAAAGACTTGCAGGGAAGATGCCACTTTCATCACACCATGCTGTGAAGTATGGTTCCTGTCTAAATAGTCAATCAGTTTGACGGAAAGCATCAATTTTCTAATATACACGCTGGGAAAGTGTGTTTGATAAAGTGATCTTAGGAACATACAGATACTATGCTCATTTTATTTTTGGTGACTTTCAGATATTTCTGGAACAGAGAATTCAAGATGTCCTGACTTCAGCAAAGTTCCTGCAAAGCCACTGATGGGACTCCTTCATAAACAGTGTCTTTGTTATCAAGTAAAAACCTCATTTTTTAAAAATTAAAGCATTAAATCCTTCTATAAGAAAGTATATCTTCTGCATTGTTTAAATTGAGAATTGAGAAATAAATTCAAATTTTGAATTTACAGCATTTTATTTATTTATTTTTTAGGAGCTTGTTAGTAGTAGCCTGGCTGGCCTGCACCTATTTAGACCAGACTGGCCTTGAATTCTTCTGCATCTGCTTCATTAATAATACAATGGTTGGGAATATAGCTCAGTTGATAAAGTGCTTGCTTAGCATGCATGAAGCCCTGGGTTTGGTCCCCAACACTGTATAAACTAGGCATGGTGGCACATAGCTGTAATCCTAGTATTTAGGAGGTTGGGGTAGGAAGATCAGATGTTTAAAGATCACTCTCATCTATATAGTGAGTTCAAAGCTAGCCTTAGATACATGATACCCTGTCTCAAAAAATGTTTCTTTACTCCTATATCCATTCTATTTGTAAATTAAATGTGAGACAAAAATCCTAATCTCAGAGTCTTCACTTGTATAATGTAGCAAATGTTCAAAATGACTTTTTCCTTAAAGCCACAGCTGCTCTCCATTAGAAAATAAATTGTTTTCTAAGAATCCAAAACATAAGCTAATAATGTCATAACAATTTAAAATTTCAATGTTTATCACACAACACCATTCATTCTTTCTTTGCACTCGTAGGTGAAGTGAGTCTATAAAAGGGAGCGTATTACCCAGGCATTTCTTGGAACAAATGATCTCCTTTTAAACAAGATGTACAGATATGCTTTGTGATCCAGAATTTAAATGTAAGGTCTTATATTCATCTTCATAGTACTAATTTAATTTTATAAGGCAGTTATTGTTTTAATTCATTCTAAGTTCTTTCATGTTACCCATTGTTCAGAAGAGCTCAAGATAGTTAGTTATTAATGAATACCTGGTAATAGAGTTCTAATATCAGATATTTCATACATAGATTAACCTGGGGTTTGCCAGAGTTCCACATTGATTCTACATTTGACTGAGCCTTCTACAAATACACTGGACATTCAGTTTTCTTTCAAGAGATTTAACACTGGACAGTTACCCAAAGGGCAAGATGTAAAGCAACAGGTTTGTGTGATTGATGAGGACATTTGGCTATGTTGGAAACAGTGAGTATGATGGGTATGAATATTGGCTTTTTAGAAATTAAAACATGTTTTATACTATCTATTATTGTGGGACTCAGGATAATTGATTAAACCCCTAAGCTTCAATTTTTTCATGTGGAAAATAAGGAAAATATTATCTCTATTATAAATGACAGTGATTTTTAAATGAGGTGATGCACAGAAATGCCTACCTGGGTATTTGGTATAAAATAAATGTCGATAATGATGGATATGGCTCGCCTAGTCACACGGATACTCAGCATCAGTCTAAAATGCTAGCCAGTCATGGGGGTGCACCCTAATAATTCCATCACTTGAGAGGCAGAGTCAGGAGAATCACTGCTGGTTTGAGGCCAGCTTGGTTTACATAGTGCATTCTAGGTCAGCCTGGACTACCCAGTAAGACCCT
>NW_008349068.1:10895978-10901441 GCF_000622305.1 Nannospalax galili | reverse complement strand
AATAAAATAAAATAAAATGACATGGATTCTGCAGTGGATTTGTCAATACTATTGCATTTACAGCAATACGACCTTCCATATGAGCTGTTTCTGGAATACAGAAACATTTCGTGATAATCTACAGACTGAGACTTTCCCAGATGTCTAGTGCCTTAAAATGACATCAAATTTTAAGAACCCTTTGAAAGTGGAACATAGGTGCTGGGGGAAAGGTACTGATGATGCTATTCTTCCTTTCTATATCATATCTTCAGACAGACAGTTCAGAATGCCACACTAACTTCTATATTAAGTTAACCTTTCTGTAAACCACAAGGCTTGAGAATTGGGAGGAGGTGACATTTGACTTTACTACCTGTAGATGACCTTTCTTTGATTCAAATTCTTTTTTCATAGTATACACTATGTTTTAGAGTTGTCAAACACAAAAATGGCTCCCCATTTCTGTCCCTGTTACCTTAATTACCTAGGTTACCACCATCTGACTCTAGAAGGGGAACAGGGAATCCCTGGATTTCTGAGTAGTGCATTCTTGTATTTGCTTCTGTAGATTTCTGCAAGATTATTTTAAACAAGTAGACTGTGCTACTGTGCAAGAAGTTGGTTTAAAGGAGTTGAAGCTTCTCACAAACACTAGGCATGGACTTCCACAAGCTTCTCACAGGATTAAAAAGACAAGATCGTGTTGCTATTAATACTGGTTTGACTATCGAATGTTTCCCCTGAGTTGCAGCCTGTCAGTCCCATGCTAGTCCCATGCTTTGGAGTATGCTCCATCCAGCAGAATCCACCCTTTGGTATTACAGCTATTCAGTACAGTCTTTCCATATTCAGCTCCAAATTCCAAAATAAAATCATCATTTTGGATTTTCCCTCTCATCCCTGGCAAAACACCTCTTGAATCTAATTGTTTAAAGTTACTCTAGGTTACTGATGGTAGTTTTTAATCCTATATCCAATGGAATCTCACTAGACTTCTCTTTCCTCTTGTTATCCTCTATTTCTAAGCTATTTCCACAAAATTGAATCTTTTTGCTTTCTTGTGCTGATTACTGGGGATTCCATAACTTTACTATACTTTTTGTGTGCTGCAATTTTGGGTTTCTTAGAATTTCTTTTTAACGACTTTTAGACAGGGGTTTTGAATATCAGTGCTTGATCTAGCTTGAAGCTTCGTTTTTGCATGAATTGAAGAAGACATATTCTCAAAGGCTGAACACAGCTGCAATTTAAAAGCAATGATGATGGATTTTAATGATTTCTTTAAAAATATATGCTTCCATTTGTATTTTAAAAACCCTATAACTTCCTTATCTCCTTTGTCTAACCTTCTAAGTGTATGACTCTCATCCGCAGTGGTGTTTGATCTTCATGTGCTGTACATCATGCCTGTGCTCCCTAGAAGAAAACTATTATTTTATCAAGTGTGAAATTAAGTCATCTTATCTTTTCTAGAAATATGGGTATTTACACAAGAGCCTACCTCTTGCTGCAGTGATGTTCTTTAGAACCAAGAACGTTGCTCACAAGAAAGAAAATGGGAAGACCCTTATTATGTAGAAATTACACGTAAGTCAGTCAGACCCCAGAGTATGAGAGTATGCCTTTCTGAAGAAAGGCAAAGTTAGGAGGCACTAATAGGCCTACTTAGGAAATAGATTTGGATTGCTTTCTTTGAAACTCTGGTTCTATTTCTGACTTCCTTGCTTCTTCAGGGACAATCCAGGTGGAAAGTGAGACCATTGTTCCTTTTCCTACTTAAAAACCTAATGTTACTACACCAGCCATGGTGGCACATGACTTTAACCTCAGATTCGATTGGGAAAGCAGAGGTAGGTGGATATCTGTGAGTGTGAGGCCAGCCTGGTATACATAGCAAGATCCAGGCCAGCCAAGCTTACACAGGGAGACCGTCTCAAAACAAAACAAAACAAAACAAAACAAAACAAAAAAACAGAACAAAACAAAAACATAACATTCTTGTACAGACAAGAGCAATAATATCAAACAAAACTGGAACAAGTCTTCAGTTTTGAAACACACACAGACATATGCATGATATAGGTAAATATATGTTCTCAAAAAATTCTTTGATATTAGGTAAGAATTGCAATTTTTGAGGCTAGAGAGATAGCTCAGAGGTTAAGTGACCTTCCTGTTCTGCTAAGGAGCCTGAGTTCAATTCCCAGCACTCACAACGTATGGCTCAAAACTGTCTGTAATGCAGACACACACACACACAAAAAAAATAAAATAAAATAAAAACTAAATTTGTAAAGAGTTGCAAATCTCTAAATTGTCCTCCCACACACATAGATACTGAAAATAAACTTTAAACTTTAAAATGTAGATTAAATTTCTTGAGCAAAAAAATAAAAAGAAATGATATTTCATGCAAGTTTACTTAAAGGTAATTGTTTTTCAATTTAAAACAGCACAAACTATCCAGAGGAAATTCTTTTTAAAAAGCATCATATATTATAATGTGCCTTTTAGCCAAACTGCCCTGTAAAATTTTCTTTTTGCTAATTGCACTTAGTGGTTATAAAATTAAATCAGTTGCATTCCTTGATAGTCACTTGGTTTCTTGAATTGTCAGGTAGAGAGATGAAATAATTTGTTTTGGAGCTGAGGACTTATGTAAGTGCATTTTAATCAAAACTACATTTAATAGAAAAGTTTCCATTCATATGCAATTTTAGCCTCCATAACAATTGATATTTGTAGAATTTATGTGATAATAACAAGAAGACATTCACATCCTTCATGTGGACCATCAGCCAGAGCTGACATTAAGAATACATGTAACATGACTTACAAGACAAGCTCTAACTAACTCACTCTGGAATCAGAATTTACCTCTACTATTCTTTTGTTCCTTGAGTTTACTATTGTTCAATATATGGAATATGAATATGTGCTTTCCTCTTTCATTCATTCATTTAATAAATATTTATTGAATATCAACTTAGTGCCAAACACTGTGCTAGTCCTGAGAAATTGATGAACAGGACAGACATAATCTCTGCCTTAAAAAAAAGAATCACATCCTACTTGACGAACTAAGTTTTATTGTAAAACTCAATACATGAGAGTATATTTACAATTGTATTACAGAGGAAATATGCAAGGTGCCAAGATGGTACGGGGAAGAATCAGCTTCCATAAGTTTGGACAGAAAAATGAGAAAAAAATGGCTATGTGAGAGATGGCATCCCTTCCCCAAAAAGATAATTTACCTTTCCAGCTTGAGACAGTGGACTCTACTTCCTAGTTTTTCTTGCACAGTTCAAGTACATATCTTTTAAACACATTGTGTACCGTGCAATTATGTCCAAGAACACAAGTAAATGCATTCTTTAACAAAATATTATGGAGGGAAATAGTGAACAAAGTGAATTACTTCAGTTTATACATGGGTTCTTTGTCATGAATGAATTTCATTGTGAGTCTGAAGTGCTAAGACCACAGACTCCAGGGACATGAAATAGAACCACCAAATTTTCAATGACTTCTGGATAAGTTGGGTTCATCGTGATCTGCAAATGTGAAAGGACCATGGGATGTTAAAACGAAGGAAACAAGAGCCAAGACTGCCCAATTCTCACTCTACATACAACTTTGCCACCCTAAAATCTGTGCTTCCTTGGCGCCTGCCTAATTATCTCACTTTTGGGGGAAGACAAGGGAGACTGATGGCCGACAGTCTGAAGGTTTAACCACTAGAGGGAGAAGCTGTGCCTCTGGTGACAGGGCGCCAATGAAAGCAACTCATTAAAAAGATAAACTTCAAGGGATCTAAGTTAAGCTGTACTCAGCTGGGAGCAAGGGCTCTACCAACTATGTTAGTTTGGGGGAATTTGAGGATAAATCCTTAAGACTCCAGAATGGATCCTCTTCTATAGAAGGATTCCATAGCTTTAAACTGTCAAGGTATTTCGTTTTAATTCTGAATGTTTTAATCAGTCTTCTCTAAGGATCGTTATAACTTCGCAAATACTTAAAAACATTAAAATGTACTTTTGAGGAGGGGAAATTTATAGAAGTTATGAAGTTATGTTACTATTTACATACTGGACACTGAAAACACTACAAAGGACATTCCAGGTTTTTCTGAGATAATTTAAGACTAGAATCTTTGCTATTGAGTTTATTAAAATGTCTTGTGGGTTTTCTTGAGTTTAGCCTTTCCCAAATCTCACTTCAGAAAAATTAATTTTATTCAGATAACTGGCAGATAGCTTAAAACTTTAGTTTTAACAATGTCACAGCTCCTGCAATTTTTCTTCAAATCATCAGAAAGTGACTCCAAGTTTCAAATGCTCTCTCCAATGAAAATTGGTTTATTTTGTTTGCACCACTTCACACTTTCCGTAATTAAAAAAAATGAATTGAGCCTATTGGTACAATTGTTTAAAAAATGCAATGCCCAGAATCAGTTTTATTAAAAAGTAAAATTCAAAGCTATGTTACCCATTGTGCCTCACTGTGAATACATTCTTTGCTCACACCAAAGTCTAAACACAAGACTCAGAGTGGTGCTTAAGGTGAAAGTTGATTTTATTTTCAATGTGTCATATCTCTTGCTTCAGCAGAAAAAGAAAAGAAAGAAACCATCAGCAACTATTTCTGGGATTCTTTAGAGGAGCACGGAGAGTGCTGCAACTTTCAGGATCGATTTTCTTCACAATTTGCGATATGGTTTCTCAGAAATGCTGTTTGGCAGTCCTGATAATTTCATGTGTTTTCAAACTCAACCCACCCAGGCTACACAGTTCAGTATTTTCAGCTCCTTTCATTTTCCCTTTCCCTTTAATTATAGAAGTCTCTATTCCCTTTTTTGTGGTCAAGAAAGATACTAAATGCTCCTATTTGTAGACTGAATATGCATTTGTTTTTCTCTAGACGATTCCTACACCACCATCGCCCTCCCCCCAATGCAGACGCTGTGATTGACGGTACTGCTAGGCAACAACACAACAACTCTTCGGACCCATCCTTTGGCTTTGGTGGATGTGGCACATGCAGGGCAGGGAGGAGATGGAGAAATAAAAGGCAAGTGAACACTCTAATTTTAAACCTGCACTGTAAAGCATTTTCCAAATGGAGATGGTGGAGCTTCGTGTCAGACCTGACTTTCTTTCCCAGAGCAACCCGGGGGCCTCTGTCCTGGGCTGGGGAGTTCGGGTCCAGCGGGTGCCGGGGTGCGCAGCGGGGGCTCCGCGAAGCGCCAGTGGGCGGGACGAGCCCCAAGCTCGGCCCCGCGCCGAGTCAGCCTGGCAGAGCCCAGTTGGAAAGAAAACTTCCCGCGGCCGGTTGAAATGAATCCCGGGTCCCGGCGATCGTCCCTCGCGGGCGGCGGGCTGAGGACGTGAGCCGGCCCGGGACCGCGAAGCTGGGCGGGGCCTACAGGGGGCGGGGCCTGCTGGGAGGGGGGCGGAGCCGGCAGGGGGCGCGCGGGGG
>NW_008349068.1:10847548-10894771 GCF_000622305.1 Nannospalax galili | reverse complement strand
GGGCGGCAGGCGCTGGCGCTGGACACTCTTTGACTGCAGGAGCCTCTGGGCGCGCGGCGATCACCGCCGAAGATGACGACGACGAGGCGGAGCCTGTGCGCTCTGAGGTCCCTGGGTACCCGAAGCTCGCCGCCGCCGCTGTCGCCACCGCTGCCGCCGCCGCCGCCGCCGCCGCCGCCTGCCCTCCGCCCGCGGGCGTCTGCGCGAGCCCGGCCGGCGGGGGAGATGTTCTCGGGCTCCGCTGGATCGGTTTCTCGGGGTTTGACCAGCTGTCCCGGGCTAACCCTGCTCCTCGCTGAAGATGGAGGAAGTAAAAACAGGATTACCCTTAGCTACAGATCCACTGCCTTAGTTTCCACCACCAACTGCAGTGCACAAACACACGTTAGGCACAGGAAAGAAAGAAAGAGAGAGGACACACTAACAGTAAACACAAACAAAAGGGTGATGGGATTATTTTACTGCACGCACTGCTGAGGTAAATCTCCGCTTGGCTTTTTGCGTGGGGATGAACAGCTCTTGTTTTATTTGTCTTCTGATTCATAGATTATATATAAATCTGTGTATGATTTGCAAAGGGGGGAGTGTTTTCAAAGTTAAGTGTAATTATGTGGCATCTCGTTTTGCACTGTGATGTGATCAAATGACTTGTTGCTGTTAACCAGTGATAATAAGAATAATATAGGTGTTTTTCTTTGGGAGCGATGGGTTGCGGTTATGAGTAGTGTAATGATTTCTGTAAAAGACGCTCAGGGAATCGGGTTGAAGACGATGTCCTCTGCCTTAATTTATCATCCCCTCCTTGTAATCTGCTTCTGGGATGTTAATCGATTAATCAGTTCTCATCTCTATAGCTGTCATGGATTTGGACTTGGTTTTGCTTTGTTTAAACTTGAATTCCAAGAAGAAAGATTGGATAGCCTGGCATAAATTGCAGCTGTCTGAATAGAAGGTACTATCCTGATCTTGTTGGAATTGAGAAAACAAAACAAAACAAACCCCCCCAAATTAAAAAAAAACAACAACATGGTATGACACACGTATTAAGGCAGCAGTTAAATCACTTTGACAGGTTCTGGTATGGGTGAAAGAGATGGAATGAAGATTTAATTTCTGTCTTTTTTTTTTTGCCAGAGGCCACAAAACAGTCCTGTGAAGTTGGCCTAGGTTCCTCCCTGGGTTCTGCCTGACTGTCCCTCCCCTCGTGCCCCCCTCCCCTGTTTTCTTTCAGTTTTCTTGTCTTAGCTTTTGGTCGATTCTTAAGGAACCGGTGGATCAAGTTTGTTCTCTTCTTGTTAATCGCATTGCTGTAGCACTGACTGACCTCTCTCTCTCTTTCTCTCTCTTTTTTTTTCCTCTTTCCTGAAAGTACGTGGTGCCATTCCTGAGTGACTTTTCCTACTAGACCATCCCAAAGGGACGAAGGGGAGGAGGAGGGGGGAGGAGGTGGAGGTGGAGGAGGAGGAGGTGGTGGAGGAGGTGGTGGTTGGGGGGGTTGTTCCTTCTCTCTCATTTCTTGGTTTTGTTTATCAGCCGATCTGTTTGCTGGATTCGGGCTTGGAATGACCCACCTGTAAAGTGCTTTCCCTGCCTTCTTGCCTTGAACTCTGCAGGGGGCTTGGCTTGGAGGGGGCCTGGGAGGGAAAGAGAGAAGGGGGGAAACACAAAAAAACTTCTTTCTTTCTCTCTCCGTGTGTCTTCAGTCCGACATTGTCACCTCCTCTTTGAGGGGTTAGAAGAAGCTGGGATCTCACGACAGAGCTGGAAATGGTGATGGATCTTTTTTAATCAAAGGACAGTTTCTTTTGTATGTACATTTCGTTTCTCTTTCTCCTTTTTCTTTCTTTTCCTACTCTGAAGGTTTAATAACTAGTTCATTGATGGGACAGACTTTTTCGCTTCTAACTGACGTTTCTTTCTTTTTCTTTTTGAATATATGTGTTAATGTGTACATTTTTAAAGCGATAAACTCATTTGTAAAATCTCCGAAGTAACTGCTCCCCCTTTAAACTTTACGTATCCCTTTCTTTAAAGCCTTATGTAATCATAATTGAAAGAATTTGATAAGAGTAGGGCAGGTTGATATTTAAGTGCTATGCAGTAACTAACTTCAGAATTTGATCTGATTATTCCATAAAGAAAGAAAGAAAAGTTTTTTGGGGGTGGGGGGGGTAGAGAGACTGGTGGTGAAGGAGGGGAGGGGAGGGAGAAGGGAAGTGGTTTTGGAGACAAGAAGTGAAGCTGCCTGTTTTCCAGTAAGTAATGGAGAAATTCCAGGAGCCAGGGCTAAATATACTTGGCGATCAATACAGAAATGGCTCATTGTGAATAATTTAGCTGCTGGTGCTGGGAGAGTTTTGAAACTAAAGGCAAAAAGAACCAGGGCCAAAGGGGGGAAAAATAAGTAAAAATCTCTTCAGGACTTGTCAATTCTTTAACTTTTTCCGTCAAAGAATACAGTTAGATTATCGATCTTTTCATTATGTGAATCAAAGCTAGGGGGTGTCATCTCATACAGTTTACTTTAGTTTCTGAGAATTAAGTTCTGTTTTGTGTTATTGGTGCATGAAAATCATCCATCATACTGGGGGTTAGGGGGGAAGTGACCCCCCTCCTGCACAGCCACATGTTTCTAAAATGTTGGAATCCAAATGTATTAAATCTGCTTGGCATTTTTATCCAACCATGGTCTGGCAGGAAATTAAAGATACGTTGAACAGGTGATTACGCAGAACTTAGGGTAGGCTAAAATGTCAATACAAGTCAGAGAGTTGGCCAATTGCTGCACAAGTCTTCAAGATACAGTTGAGCTCTAAGTTTTTTGTTTTGTTTTCTTATGTTTGTTTGTTCACCCCCTCCCTATTAGAACATGATGAACCAACTTGCAACAATTGTGAATAGAGCTATCTGTATACTAGGCAAGTCCTCAAACTGCAATGTGATTGTGGGAAGTAGTGAATGGTAAAATATTTAAATTGCAGTTAAAGTTGGGAAATTTGAGGTATATTCTCCACATGTTTTTCTGAGAAAACAGGTAAATTTTGATTAAGAGAGCCATTCTTCTGCTATAGCCCATCCCACAGCACTCTTACCTTCCCTATCCTATCTCCAACAGGAATCAGATCATTTGCAGAGAGTTCAGTGACTTGCAAATGAGAACATACACTACATAGTAGTATGTTCCTTAGGACAGGTTGCAGGAGCAACGTGGACTAACTGTTTGGGGCTTCAAATAAGTGAAGAATTTAATGGCTGATGCTGGAAGGAATCCTTGTGTTGAGGCTATAATCTTTTGTTTTACAGCACTGCACTTTGACTATGGAAACAGAGACTATTGATGGCTACATAACATGTGAGTATTCATTTTCATTAATTTGTCGTGGATGACACGTTAGCTTCGAGTTACCTGTATGTGAATTCCTGAGCTTTGATTTTTTATTATGAGTTCTCTATTTTTATATACTATTCACAGTTTCACCTTTGAATGAATCTGAGGAAGTAACAACAGAAGCAAAATAAGAGACTATAGAAATATCCTTACTCATTAAATTAAGGATACTATTTAGTAATTGTGCCTTATCAGAGCTATAGTTTTTATTTGATTTGTTTTTCCACTTACTTTAAGTCTAGAATGCACCAGGTTTTTTATAATATATGTGTGTGTGTGTTCAGTGTGTACGACATATTTATTGCAATGTAGCCTAATTTTTCTAGACACATAATCACATAATGTGAGAATTCTCTTAAGTTTTCATTTTTAAAGCAACTCTCTTTTGAAATGTCTTACCTGATATTTTAGAAAATGCTCATTGTTTTTGCTAGAATTATTTTATCCATCAACTACTTCATAGGCCCTGTTTGTCATGTAACAGTTTATGATAATAAAGTTTTGTTAAGATTTTTATGGGCAGATTGTGGCATTTCCCCCCTATTTCATTCATTTGCTATGTATTTGTATTTTCTTATAGTTTCTCTTAAAAGTAAAAGATTAACTTAAATGTTCAGTTATGCATGCTTCTGTGTATGAGGCAGTCTTAGTAACAAGATTTTATGTGAGTGACTAGAGACCAAATGATTTTATTTTTGAAAACAGGTGACAATGAGCTTTCACCTGAAGGGGAGCACTCCAATATGGCAATCGACCTCACATCAAGCACACCCAATGGACAGCATGCCTCACCAAGTCACATGACAAGCAGTAAGTCTCCGTTTTATGTGTTTTTTTTTTTTTTTCTTTTCTTTTCTTTTTTTTTTTTCTCAAGCGACAGATTTGAATTTGTTACGTCTGTGGGGTCTGCTCACACTGTGGCTAGCTACCACTATAGCTCCTGCTAGAGAAAGAGCAACACAGATTTACTCCTGTCATTCTAGTATCATAAAACATGAGCCTACTTACTAGTCTGAACTATTCCAAGGTGGCTTTTGGGAGCTGGTGCTTACCTGTATCAGGTAAGAAATGTTAGGATTTGGTGATGATTGTTTTGATTGCTAGGTTTACTCTAGATTTGTTGTTGTTGTTGTTGTTGTTGTCGGATTAAAAAAAATATGAAAATGTGTCATTTCCAAAGGATTCTTCATAGTTAAAAAAGAAAGGAAAAAAATTATTGCCTTGGTACAAAGCTAAAACATCAATTGTAGAACTATAGTGTTATTTGCTTTTTAAAAAAAGAATTTAAAAAAAAGCATGCCAAAGTTTTTCTTCCAAAGCATCAGAAGGGAAATGTCATTAGCAACGGTGAAAGCATTTTGTTTTAGATTGTCCAGAAAATAATATGTGGAAGGAAGATTTGGGCTTGCAAGAGTAGACAGTTTTGAATGTCTATTTAATCCTTTCATATGGAATGTAATGTACAATGTTGTGTGTAATAAAAGAACAATTTACATGATGTCAGTGTTGGAAGACAAGACAGTTTTATTTATTAAGACTGTAGTTTGTCTCTTAATTAGAATGTTTTTACCAGGTTAGTTATCTGTAAGTACAAGTGGTCTATTAACTTCTATTATAAATGGATTTGAAGTCTTTTTTTTCCTTTCTACTTGAAATATATATTATATTCTTACACAATTTATATGTGAGCTTAATTTGATTTGTAACTTTTCTACTTGGGTGATATATGAAGGAAAGACTTTTCCCTTTCCATTTTCAAGATTTAGAAACTGAAAAAAAAATTGAATCAACTTTGATTCTAAGTGTATTCTCAAGTTAATTCTGATTATCAGAGAGAACTTTTCCTTTCAACTTTCCTCTATTACCCCAGCTTAAGCTATTGTAAAGCTACAAACTTTGTAATTAGTAAAGACTTCTGAATCATAAACAGAAGTATATAAATTATTCTTGAATACATTTTTTAGTTCATTAACTTTGAGTGATTTTAACTATTGACTTGAAATTGTGATTGAACTATTTGAATTTACTTTCTTTAAAAGTTTTCTTCATTTTATGAATGGGAAAAAGTTATGCAGAAAATTTCATTCTGGAGGCAGCCCTTGAGATTCCTCTGTGATATAGAAAGGAAAAACTAAAATAATTATTGAATGATTGCATGTTGAATTTAGTGCTAATCTCTTATGATAAATCCTATGGCATTTATTTTTTATTTCTTGTTTTTTTGTTTGTTGACTGAGAAGTGATAGTATAGCAGCAATAGAGGATTTTACATTTTACCATTTAATATTATTAGTACTTTAACAGAATATGTTTGTATTTCTCAATAACAGCTTGCTCATACAATTTTCTGAGTTAAGATAGATTTATATGTCATTCCTATTGTATTCTAGCTAATATATTTCTATTGTTTAAAACATTGAATATGTGGCATAGAGAATGAATCAGACTTGACTGTCACTGCCTACTCACCACAAGAAAATCACCAAGAAAATGTTTAATTCCTCAGTTGGCTCCTTGTGATTTGCTTTTCTAATTACTTCCTTTAAAGACGTAGTGCAGTTCTCCCTTCTTTGCCATAAACATTGCAAAGTAGAGGAATGATTAGTTTGAACAAATGAGAACTGTGGTTTTCTGCTGGTTTGAGCTTTTCTCATCCAACAGCAGTAAACTTAAGTTTGGTAAAGAGATTTTGTGGGTTTTGTTTTTTCTAATGTGCTAGCCTGTGGCAATTCCATGTTAGTAAAGTTATTGGCTAAGCTGTATGGGTTTTCAGGTTCTTTTCCAAAGAGTTGCAGGTGAAATATTTTGGCTCTTACTTCAGAGCTGTCTGTTGTATCCCTTATGGTAGCCTCTATTTACAGTATCTAGGTTACCCACTTAGGTGTTAGATGGAGAAGATACCCATTTTCCTCTCTGTTAGATCTAGGAGAATATCAGCATTTTAGATTGCCAAAATAAATAGAGTTAGACAGGGACTCTTGTCTGTTAATTAGAACAGAGACCTAGAATCGGTCATTGAGATGTTTGTTTGTGACTTGGAATAATTTTTTGTGTGTGCAAAACCTCAGAATTCACCTGTGTCAGGAAGGACTGAATTTCTTTATCCTTTCACAGACATCATTGACTTTGTTAAATGAAAATAACTTGTCTTCTACATTTAAAAATGTCTTCAGATATATTTCTTGGGAAGTTGCTTCTTCCAAACATGGAATTAAAGTTTTGATGGGAAGTATTAAAGACAGAAGCACATATGAAAACTTTTAGAATATAATGAGATAGTCTCGGGTAGCAAGAAGGAGACTTCTAGGGTAAGGGGGGAAAAGAATTCTATTTAAATTGTTTAGAATAAAGTAAAAGAAATAAAATCAAACTGTGCCTTTCATAAACTAATATCCTGGCCATAAAGCTTCAGTAAGGTGTACTAATCCATTTATTCTGCCTTTAGGAAAGTGGTCAGTGTTACTAGAAGGTTCCAATCATGTGTTTAGGGTACTTGGCTACTTTTCTAAGATGAAGTGTATCTGTACACCTTGCCGCCAGCTATTGTATAAAAATAACGACAGCAGCTATCATCATGTGGCAGTGTAGAACAGAGCACCGGGTGCTTGCGAGAGAACTAAAATGTTATAATACCTGACAGTTTGGGATTTTAAAATTCAGTGAATAATATAACCTTCAAGGAATAACAGATCTTAGTGATCTTAGCATCTTATATAATTCCTTCCTGTGCTTTAGAGTGATTTTTCGTAGAGAACTTTGGAGTTTTTCTTCTGGAATTCGGATCTCTTTGATAAGAGGTTGAGCATTGTTGCCTGGGATCATTAGTGTCTATATTGACTTTACTGACAATCTTTGGTGTCAGGAATGACATTTGTGCCTTGATAGCTACTGGAAATATACAGTGTTAAGTGATTTTTGAAATAGAATCTGGACGTTAAAAATCTGAGCTAGACAACTCAGACAGAGCAGTAGAAAAATAATCCATATTGTATTCTAGCCATCAGATGATACTTTGTGATTCCATCTGTTTCTGGGTTAGCTCATTTCTAATTCTTACCTAATGGCTTCAGTATCAATTTCAAATTATTATGCTCCTGCCGCTGACAATTTGTCACATTTATTTTTAAATTACATTTATTTATTTATTTATTTATTTATTTATATTTGTGGGTGTACATGTGCCACAGCATGAATGGCAAGGTCATAGAACAATTTGTGGGCATTGGTTCTCCCCTGCTTCCATGGGGGTCCTGGGAATAGAATTAAGGTTCTCAATCTTCCTGGTAAGTGCCTCCCACTGAGCCATCTCACCAGTCCTCCAACATTCCAAAATTCATAATTAATTTTTCTCCTATCTAATTTTATAATGCCAGTAAGTAGATTTTCTTAGCAGGCCATTACTTAAATAATTTGAAAATATACCATGACTTAAACTTTGTTTTGATTACTTTGAAATCCTTAGATGGTTCAGTTGTACAGTCAGTACTATTTATCAGTCAGTTTGATGGCCAAGATGGCATGTATGGAATTGGAAGTAGTAATTCTAGTTTTACAAGGCTCTGACCAATAATCAGGTCAGGGAATCTAGTTTATTCTTTCCATAGTGTTTTACATTTGTTCTTTTCTTAGCTACTTTCCATTTTTAGAACACAGCAAGGCAGAACTCTATTGTGATTTCTATTTCTCATCTGTGGAAATTGAGGCTAAAAGAAATCAGTTGACCACTTAGGTCGCTTAGAAGAAAGACAAAATTCTCAGAACCAGGATGTTCTCTCATGGGTTAGTTCGATGATTTGTGTCTCTGCAGTATCACCTTATGGTAGTGTCCACTGTGTCCAACACTGACCCATGCTTTAGTGACAAAAATGGTGTTTCAGAAGTAGAGGAATACGGTCATAAGGATGGAACAGTGTCAGTGATCTTGTCAAACTGGCTTTCTAAAATATAGCTTATATTATGGGATTCCCTGGCTTTCTGTGCTGTCTTCTGTATCTTAGCTTGGCAGTCACCCTTGGTTGGATTTCCGTAGGACACACCCTCATAGAACACCAGTTGAGCTTGATGGAAAACCTATGCTTGGAATCATGGTAGTGAAATATACGTATATACGTATATTGCCAGTGTACCTGACATTACTTTTCATTTGTCAGAAAATTTAAAACAATAGAAAGCTCTGATTTAATGTCTTTTCAGCTATCAGAGCCAAGTGTCATGACTGTGTGTCAAAAGAAAAGAAAAAGAAAAAGTTAAAAAGGAAAAAAATGTAAGCACATGTTCTCAGGTAATTAACAGCAAAAGCATGACGTTTTTCCTTGAACTTCATTCCACCCTGATGACCCCATTTTTTAGGCTGCTTACAGGTGAGAATTAAGGTCTGTCTTCGAAAAGCAAAACATCTTTCTGGCAGGGTTATGCATCTATTTCCGATTCTCCATTCTGTCTTTTGAAGTATTATTATTATTTTTTAATGTGACGTGATTGATTAGGTTCTACTGGGAGTCTTCCAGTAAGCCATAAGGAATTAAGATCTTTAGATCCAATGCTTTCCTTCTGTTTTGATACATTGATATAGCTTCAATATTGATGGATTTTTGATCTTTTGGAAGATCAGTGATATTACAGTGTAAAAATGAGGTAGAATGCATTTTACTGTTTTCTTCATATTTGTTTCTATCAAATATATGTGTGTTTATACATATAGATATATTTTAATCTGGTATTACTTTCTTTTTGTGAATTGAGACTTGGGATAGCTCCACCTTGAAACAAATAAGGAATATATTGGAATTTTTTTTTTAAAGTGTGATTGCTGCTGAACTGGAGAGGTAGACAGGCATAATTTATTGAGGGTGCATCGGATGCTCAGAACTGTGAGAAGAGCTTTCCATATTGTTTACTTAGTCTCCACAATAACTCCCCGGAGTGAGTAAATAATTTCTCCATTTTATAACATGACACTAGGGTCAGAATGAGCCTGGGACATAGTGTTAAATTCCTGCCTTGCTACTCACTTGCTATGTGAAGTTTAGCATTTGTCTCACATCTCTGAGCTCCAGCTTACCCATCTGTAATTTGGGGATAACCAGAAGCTCCCAGTGGGCTGTAGTGATGTTTAAATGAGGCAGTATATGGAAAATGCTCAGCACAACCCCAGGCACATTAGTAGCTCTGCTGCATAGCCACTGCTGCTATTGCTCAGAATACTTAAGTTGATTTTTATGTAGAAATAACTCACAAAGAAAATGCTTGGTTTTCAGATTCAGATGTTAGAAATTTGGGCCTTTTGCTCTGGCCTGTTTCCTTCATGGATCCATGGGGCAAAGGAATTATTTTTGATAAGTTAGTATAAAAATGGAAGAAAATATCATTTGGTATTTAATGCCTCTGTGAAGATATGGTTAGAAATAGAGTTTGCCTATATATTGGATTTTTCCAAAAAAAACTTTTCTGGTTTTGATATATGTAAGGGAAATCATTGTTTATCATTTGTGTTCCAAAGACACCAGTCATTTAGACGGAACAAAGAGAGAATCTTCTTAATGGAATTTCCTATCCATGTTGAGAATCAGTTATTTTCTAGAGAGTTCCCATGTAATTGAATGTCAGTTACTGTGTGGTGGGGTGGGGTGTGTGCGCGAAGTGAGTGCTGAAGTCACAGGTGGTTGTGAGCTTCCTAATGCAGGTGCTAGGAACCCACCTCAGGTCCTCTGGAAGAGCAATGTGCTCTCTTAGCCACTGAGTGATCTCTCTACCCAGGGTACCACAAATTCCTCTCTGATGCTACCTAATCATGTTGTAGGCTGCCTTGTACATTTTCACGATAATATTTTAGGTGTTTTAAATTTGAAGTACATTTAAAATACAATTTTGGCATTTGCTTTATCATTCTGATTAATTTAGAAATGTTTGCCTTCTTCTACACGCCAGACATCGTAAGGTGAATCCAGAGGCCCACCATTTTTGTCCTGCTGGAACCCTACTCTAGTGGTACAGACAGAAACCTAAACTTGATATTATGTTGTAGTAAGCTAGGAGTCTTGATTATAGGAGCTGAGAGGTCATACGAGTTCAGGGGGTTTTTCTAGAGAGAGGCTGTTTGAGCTGAGATGTATTACATGTAAGCAATTTAGGGGAGAAGTGAAAGATTTTCTTTTCCCAGAAAATTGTGTCCTCTCAGTGAGAAGTGAGAAATAGTGTACAGTATTCTGGCAAAGAGACACAAGCAGGTTGGCACTTCTAGATGTGAAGTTGGCCTGTAGGAATTCGAAGCCAGAGATGACTCTTGAGAGTTTGTCAGGGCAGGACAATGGAATATCTTGTATGGCAGGAAACCTGCCTTTCATTTTTTGGGGAGCACAAGACTTCAGTGTTTTTGATTGACAGGGATTTTGTTGACTGTCACACAGGGAAAAATTGTGAATGAGGAAGGAGGGCATCTTTAGTTGGCTGTTGTAATGGCCGAGTGACAGGCCACAAGAACTAGTGGTAAGGGGGTGTGCAGGAACAGAAGGGTTGGAGTCATGTTTTGAAGTGGATAATAGAGTTATGGAGATGAGGGAGTTGAGGATGATGATCAGTGATGATATATTCCATTTACAAAGGCAGGAAATGCTTGAGGAAAGTTCCAGAAGAAGACTTCTTTGAGTTTTGTTCTGGAAACAGACCCTGAGCATCTGTAAGGTGGAATTTGGGAGCAGTTAGCAGTCAGTAGGGGCACATACTAGACAAGTGTGAATTTGTTCCATTACCTTGCTCCCATATTGCTTTAACACTAGTATTTCTAAGTTCATCCTTTAGTAATTCCTACCATTTTGATCAATGGCCCTTATTTCCTCAGTTACCCCGTTACATCAAAATTCTATGTCAAAATGGGTAAGCACATTCTTTAATAAACCATTTGCTTAGTAGAATCCTTTCTTTTCAGGTGTCTGGTTAATTTGTGTGATTGACTCATTGGTTTTCAAATAAAATATCTTAACCCTTCTCTTTGATATGTTTGTGGTATACATAGTATCATAAATTCCATGGTTATGTTTTTAAAAGTCGTAAGTCTAATATATGTCATATATCCAAATGTTTATACTCTAATGAGCTGTCTTTATTATGTAGTGTACATTTTCTTAACAAATATTAATTTATAATACATGACTAGTTAGATAAATAGAAGCCAGTTCTGCTAGGTTAATAGTCAAGGAATTTAGCACTCTAATCCAGATTCTTTTTCAAACTTTTGAGATAAATATGTAAATACTATGTATAATTTTTTAAATGATGTTTTAAAAGCAATACAGAGCTGGGTATGGTGGCACATGCCTTTAATTGCAGCATTCTGGAGGCAGAGGCAGGTGGATCTATGTGAGATTTAGGCCAGTCTGGGCCACATAGTGATTTCCAGGCCAGCTAGAGATGCAGGGAGATCCTGTCTTAAAAAATGAAAAAATAAAAGAAAAATAAATAAAAAATAAAAGCTATATAATATTATGCAACTTGAGATAAAATTACCTAGGGAATAGTGTGCTGCAGCTAACACCTTTATTACCATGCTTATTGTCTTAAAATATCTATTAGAGTATTCGATTTTAAAATTGTTTAATGCCAGGCATGATGGTGTGTGTCTTTGATCCCAACCCTTGGATGGCAGGCGGATCTTTGTGAACTGGAGGCCAGCCTGGTACAGAGTGACCTCCAGGTGAGATGATACTAGGGAGACCCTGTCAAAAAAAATTGTAAGCTCTGATTACTTAAGACACCACCAAATTCCATATAAATGTTAATGACAGCAACACTTCTGAGATTTCCGACGTGGAAATTTAGAACTCTCTGAGCAAGTATTTTTCGTCTTTGCACAATCTACCAAACATTTATTGGCACTTATATATTATAATACATAGCTGGTGTTTGGGTACAGAAAACTATGTTTGAGGTGTTTTGAAGAGATGATGTCAATCTTCAAGGGTTCAAATAAATTGATACTTCATTTCACAGTGTAGGACCCTATCACATTCCTTGACTAGACAAGATCATTTCCCTTTTGTGAACTGACCTCATGAGTAATGGGTGATGGTCATTTGATGAGCATTATAGAATTCAGGTGTTTGATGGCACAGTTTGCTGGGCCTCACTGTGGAGATGGCATTGCCACCAGGGTTGAAGTCCTTTGACGTGGTTGCTTCTCCCATGAATCTAACTCTCCATTCAGTCAAAACCTTCCAAAATTCTTCTTCTTTTTTCCACTTTTCTCAACTAACTCAGCCAAATTCAGCTTAGAACCTACATTAATGTATATAATCAGGCTATAGCCAATTCTTACTGGCCTGGGATCTATTCATTTTCTTTAATGTGATTTATATTTCTGTCTTACATTTGTTAAATGTGGATTTTATGGCTTAAGTCAGTGATGGCAATCTTGTATTGCCTGTAAAGGACACCTCAACTCCAACTGCCATAAATCTAAACTTCAGTTCACAGAAACACTGACAGGTGATGTGGTCAGCAGTTTAAGAGGCCTTAATGATGGCTTTAGATGAAGAGAAGACATAGTACTGCCACCTGGGAAGGACACTTTCTGTGAGCTCCAGATTGGCATGAGCTTCCAATGCCTGGGTCAGAAGATGATGAAAATAAATAACAAAATACTACTCACTGGACCTGCTGAAGTAATCTGACCATAGCAAGTGAGATTCTGTCACAAAATTATACTTCATGTTATTTTATAGAAAAGATGTCTTAATTACTGAGTATAAAAGAACTTTTTAAAAGCATGTATCTGTATTATGGGGCCACCTGTTGATTATAAAGAGATAAATCTGAGATTTTCCCAGCTGTCATTGAGGACAGTGATCATACATTGTTTGTTTCTTTAATCCCAACATACAGTATGCCTGATAGGAGGCTAGGAAACATTTATTGAATGCAATGACAACTTATTATATCGCATGCCTATTTAAATAATGTACTTTTGACCTATTTGAAGAAATTTGAAAATTTGTGTTCTTAGATGGTAAATAACTCTCAAATCCTAATTTGTCTGTAACTTTTCTGAGTATGTGTTTATAATGTCTCATTCTAAAATGATTCTATCATCTTTAAACAAAGATAATCTGCAAGGTTCTAAAGAGCTCTTTAAAGCATTTTCTGATTCTGTACAGTCGTCTCCTGTGAAATCTGAGAAAACAATACTGTAAGTGAAGCCCTTTTCCTCTTCATTATGATGGCTCTGTCTTTATGTAGCACATTTACAGTTTACAGATTGAATTCCATATGTAATTTTAAAGGCAGTTCTCTGTCACTTATTTAAATCTGTTTTAGTAGCAAGCACAAGATGAAATGCTTCAATTAACTTTTCTTATGCACTGCAGATATTTCGAAAAGCATATAATTAATCGGTGAAAAGTCACGTTCTAATAAATTAACATTCGTGATGTAGACACCTCTGACATTTTTGTCGTTGCTCTCTTGTTATCGTTAAAGCTGTGGTTCTTTTTACACCTGACTATATCAGCTGCACTGACTTCTTTCTAAGACATCGAATAGAGGGTTTGAGAATATTTTCAAGTTCTGGGGGTACTACATTATTCCCTTTCATTTGAATAACATGGAGAATTTCTAGTTCTATAGAGGCACCATCTGTTCTACTATTGTAGAAAACATTTCCCATTATGGCTGTTCTCATAACAATCCATGTTGTATTGTTGCTGTTTAAAACATTCGCACTTTAATAAGTAATATTTATATGTAGAATATGTTTCTTATTAAATAAATATGTCTATATATGATCTTTTGAATCAGACCTGTCAAAATCTTTGTCTGTAAGATGATCTGATATGCCTTGCTTAATTTTCAATACATTTACTAGTATTTCAGCTGAAAGTGCTGTGTATGTATCTTATAGGGCTGAGAATTTGTTTAATTACTGACTATCAAAACTCTATTTCCTCTAGAAATTATTACTTAGATCATTTCTTGATCATTTGAAGTTGAGAATTGGGCTTTTTAATAGGGAATTTTAGCTGTTGAAAGATAGGTAAGCAGAACCTAATCATATAGGGTACAGTTTCATATCATACATAGCAAAAATACAACATTTTGCAATAAAAAGTGAATTTTATTACAGTGTTAAATTTTAGCAGTGTTTGAAAGCAGCAATTTGTTTTGTTTATATAAACCGAGAACTTGATTAAGAAATGGTTCTAAATTCTCAAAGCATAAATTACACACTGTTCACCTGTGCCTCAAATGTAGCAAATTCATGACCTAATGACTGTTTTGGGGTCCAGAATTTTGGAAAACAAATTGAACTAATATTAAATAACTCCCGTATCCCAGAAAAAAGAAATCAAACACAAACTATTTGTATACAAGTTACCACAGTAAAGATATTTCTATGCAGGTTTTCATTAATTCGAGTGATTTTAGTTTCACTATCCATCAGCAAATCAGAGAGCTAATTAGTTAATTAAACAACTGACTTCATACAGTTTTACAAGATAACGTTATTTATGTTTGTAAAAGCATTTGTACCAGTGTATGTGTGAATGTGAAAGAGAATATAGCAGGCCTTTCATGCAGTTGTGTGATTTGAAAGAGTAATCAGGCATTAAAGCAATCTAAATAGTTCTACATTCTGTGGAACTCTTACAAAGAATGAATCAATGCATTACTTGTGCAGTTAAAATGAAAAGCAAATGAATTTAGTTAGCTGTCTTTTAAAGAACTGCAATATGGAACTGTGCTTCAAAAGAGCTGATCGTAGTTCCGATCCCATGAGTTGAACCTTGAGTTTCATTGATATTATACCCCTGTGAAATGGTCTGCTGTCATTGATGATAAATGCTGAAATCTGGGGGTATTTTTAAATACAAATGTTATGCTTGTATTTATTGAGTACTAGTTTAGATTTACTAATACTATAGGTAGTTTCATAGTGGCCATAACACAACTGAATTTCCAGATAGTGTTTTATACTCTGAATTATTTTGTGGGTGATAGTCACTCATAGATTTAGATGCTACATACCCAATAATGCACATATAAATGTTGAAATGATTTCTGGAAAAAAGGTAAAGGAGAAATTATGCCTTATAATGAAGTCTTAGTTGAAGGAATCAAAACTTATACTTAAATTTTTTGTTCTGTCATGAACAAATTTATTTTTAATATTTTTTATTTGTTTTTATGTGTATGAGCATCTTGCCTAAATGTAGGTTATGTGCACCAGTGCTTGCAATGCCCATAGAGGCCAGAAGAA
The DNA here is from genome assembly GCF_000622305.1 of Nannospalax galili. Lineage (NCBI taxonomy): Eukaryota > Metazoa > Chordata > Mammalia > Rodentia > Spalacidae > Nannospalax > Nannospalax galili. The sequence goes on along the minus strand of NW_008349068.1, from coordinate 10,879,136 downwards.
GGCATCATATCCCCCTGGAACTGGAGTTACTGATGGTTGTTGGATGCCATATGTGTGCTGGGAACTGAACCCTGGTCCTTTGCAAGAGCAGCCAGTGCTTTTAATCATCAAGCCATTTCTCCAACTTCAAATTTACTTTCTTAAAAGAGCATTAATCTCATTTTCATATCCATCAACATAGGACTCCATTGAGTATTGCTATTTTTTTCTACTTAAAATTTTTTAAGTATTTTTTTGTGTGTGTTGTGTGTGTGTGTGTGTGTGTGTGTGTGTGTGTGTGTGTGTGTGTGCTCATTCCTGTGTATATGTATATGGAGGCCAGAGGTCAGCTTTGGTATCATCCTCTATTGTTTCCCACAGTAATTTTTCAAGATACTGTCTCTCCCTAAATGCAGAGCTTACTGATTTGGCTAGACTGACTTGTTGGTGAACCTCTGGGATCCACTTGTCCTGGTGCCCCCTCTAGGGATCTGAACTCAGTTCCATATGCTTTACAGCAAGCACTTTACCCACTGAGCTACCTCCTTAGCCTGTGTTAGTGATTTTTGCTTCGTTTTTTGTTTTTTATTTTTGAGACAGGGTCTCACTTTGTAGCCGTGGCTGGCCCAGACTTCCCTAGGTAGACCAAGCTGATCTCAAACTCACAGAGATCTGCCTGCCTCTGCCTCCCCAGTGCTGTTATTAAATGCATGTGCTACCACACCCAGCCTCTTGTTACTGATTTTTTATGTTAACATTTTAGAGAAAAACTTTTTTTTTTCCCTTTGTTTTTTTGTAACATATCTGTAGTATACCGTTAATGGGGGGAAGGCCTGTGAAACAATTTAGGCATTTGAATAGAAGATCAGAGGTGTAAAATAGTAGAAGAATTACAGACAGTTTATGAAGAACTAGAACAGAGAAGCCAAAAGTGGGGAAAAATCAACTAGAGTTAGTATAATAAATCTAGAAGGCAGCCAAATGGCAGATAACATGTGGGATCTTTTCCTCCTATTTTTTTTTTAAGAAAATGTAAATGAAAGATAGTCAGAAACTATCAATCAAGGAATATTCCTGCTTGGACGATAAGGAGCTTTGGTAGTGCGATAAGAATGGTTTTTGGTAGAAGGTGAATGTTAAGCTTTGGGATTCAGTAGGAAGAAACAAACGAGATAGGTGAAAGCTAAGAAGTGGGCGTGCAGACAGGTTGGTTGGGAGACCTGAGGTCTTAAGTGTGGGAAGCTAAAAAACTGGCTAAGGAAAGCAGGATCAAAGTTGAGTGTGGTGGCCATTCATGTAGCTCAGTTGGTGGAGTGCTTGCCTAGCATGCGTGGGGGTCTGAGTTCTGTCTCCGGCACATCATAAACCAAGCACCACAGCACATGCCTGCAATCACAGTATTTAGGAAGTGGAAATGGGAAGATCAGGAGTTCATGGTCATCCTCTGCTGCGCAGTCAGTTTGTCTGTCTAAAAAAATGAGAAAAGTCAGAATAGGTTTTTAAGAAACTGGTGCTAATGACCAGTGTCCACCTTGAACCCCTATATTGGCTTTATCTTGGCATGATGCTTTATACTCTACTTTATGTATGATATAGCCTAACTCCTGTATTCTAAAATGATCAAGGTTGCCATAAACATAGGTCTCAGCTGCAGTTTTACTTTACTACAGTGGGAAGAAGGCTTGGTGAGACTGTAAACCTGATAGAAACAGTAAGGATTTCCTGATTTAGAGGTGGCAATGTGACCCCATTTGATGTTGGACATAGGAGATGGGGTCTCGCATTCAGGGTTTTATTCTTACCTTTTTTTTCCCTTTCCCCCTGAAGTGTCTACCATCCAAGCACGGAGTGAAGGGACTTTCTTGAACTCACACTCTTGCCAGTGGCTCAAAATCTCCATGTTGGCTTTTACACGTAGAAACATTTTTCTGACATTAACCTTGTGATAATTCTTCATAAAAATGTATGAGATATGAAATAAAGTTTACTGTATATTACTGTTAAAGAGAAGGATTATTAAGCCATAAATAAGATAAAAGCATGTATTTAACCTGCTTAAGAGAAACTTTTTAAGACTAATGAAAAGATCATTTTATTTGTAATTGTTTTTCAAAATGCTTTCACATCCTACACAGTGCGCAGACTACAATTGAGCATAGTGTTTACTTAGGCAGCCTCAGAAGAACCAACAGTTTCTAATGGTACTAAATAGCATTCTGTTATTGGAAAATAACTGATTATGTATATTTTTAATTATGGAATTGAGTGGGTTTTCTTCTTCTTCTTCCTCTGATACTTTCTCAATGTGGGTTCCCTGGAGAGAATCTTCATCTCATGAGATCTCAGCCTGATTTGGAAAATGGGACACTAATATTTACCTGGTTAAGGGACCAGTGAGCATTAGAACCTGCATACAATCCTTCCAGAGCTGTGGCTGGCACATGTCTCACTGAGCAGAATGGTGGTTCTTATTGGATTGCTTGTGGGAGTTATGCGCTGAGAAACATTGACTCCAATAGTAACTAAGGACTCTATCCCAAACCCTCAACTTAAATCAAATTTACATTAAATATTCCTCCATGGAAGTATAGAATTTTACTTCTCTTTAGCATCAGATTGTTGTTGTTGTTATTGTTGTTGTTGTTGTTAAAGTATCTAAATCATTACCTAAGAACTTAACAAGACACCCATGTCACTCTTCATCTATCTGGGAGTTTTCAGGTAGACAGACAAATAAATCTTGTTTGAAAAGAAATGTGTACAGATATAAGGTGGTTATTAATGCTGTTGTATTCAAATCAATTACTGAAGAAATGAAAGTAAAATTACCTAATTAAAGCAAATCAGAAATAAACCTGTTGTGTTTATGAGGGAATAATTGGAGTGGTAATTATACAGTAGCAATTATTTTATTTAAGAATGGCAATTCAGAAGCTGTATTTGGGGGCAGGTCGGGACTGCATGGCTTATGTACCTCCCTTCTAGCCTTGGTCCACAGTGAATTTTTTTCTTTTTGCGTGAGCTTGTTTACTTGTGTACTAAAATGTGCTGGTGAGTGGATTACTGATCTAGCCCTGAAATTCACAAATTTCCGTACCAATAGTTCTGTATGTATGGAGTCCTAGGTTTTCTCTCTGTTGCTTATCTGGAAGTCTCGGAACTTTGTATAAGACATGTCCTATATGTTTTCTTCTCTAAGCCTCCGAAGAATTAAGGATAAAATTTAAATGTCTTTTCAAAAATTTCACAGCAGACCATAAATGGACAGATTTTGTTATCATGTATAGACGTTAACTGTCCTTTAGGCAGAGTGCCTAAGCATAAACACTGAATGACCAATCCCTACAGGTGATCAATCCCTATAGCTGACCCTTTTTCTTCAGCTGGGATGGGTTATTGCTTCCTATCTTGTTCTCTTACTACTTGATTACTGTGGCTCGGCTTATCTCCCCTGTTGGACTGGAAACTGCTTGAGGGTAAGGAAAATGACTTTCTAATCTGTGTAATTTGAGCCTAGGAAATGTAGGACTTTGGAGCCAGAATTTGTATCTTGCCCTGCTGTGTTTTTCATTTACTAGTCTGCAAACTAGGACAAGTTGGAGCTTATCTTTCCCAGTTGTAGCGATCAATAAAATGACTTTAGTGGAGCTTTTTTTTACAGTGTCTAATATACTTCAGGAAACTAAAAATACGAGTTTCTCATTTTCACAGATGCTAGTTAGCACAGTGCCTAATGTAATGTAGTCTCTCTGTTAAAAAAAAAAAAAAACAAAAAAACCCTGCCTGCTAATTTTGTAATACATTGTAAGTTAACATGTGCTGAGTGATTGAATGCATTAAAAACCCATCTTAGTTATTCTGGATGGCACTTATTGTTACCCGCAGGTTTGGTCAGTTCAGTTATGCTATCTGTGGAGGATACCAGAAGCCAAATCACCCAGTTATTCATATAAGGGAGAAATAAATGCTCTGAAGTGAGTTCGGACTTAAACTTGAACTCTCTTTTCAACACCCGTTCAAGCAGAATACAGTATTGGATGGAAAGGTCAGGGTGCTTGGGAGTTTCACATGACTTCATAAAATGTATCTTTCAACAGTGATGATTTCACAAAAGACTTTAAAGTATATATAGAGATTTGATGTGCTGTATCAAGATGTTCATACACCAATTGAAGGAATTGAAACTTGCCCCCAGTTAATTTTGTCATTTATAGGTAAACAGTGTGAGCGAAGAGGTGGAAAAGCTTAAAGTTATTGCTACTGTTATTCCTTCAACTCATAGCGTGTCTAATCTCCGTGATACAAGTTCTTTCAAATCTAGATTGACCCTTTAGTAGGCACACAAAAATGACATGCAATATTGTTGTTCTTAGTCAACTTTTATCCGGAATTTAGAAATGAAAGCTCATTTAGAAACCTATGAATCAAATGGCTCTTCCTTGAAACTGTTAGATAGTTCTATTTATGCTTGATTGTGAGGCTGGACCTCAATTTTCTTCAGGCAATTGTGGTAATTATCACATTTGTCCATGATGTAATTATTACAATAGTACCTGGGGTCAGAGGCAAAGCCTTTACGGAAGGTTTTATTTACCCCTCAGTTTAATCCTTTCTTGAAATATTGTTTAAATGTGTCTAAAAAATGTCCAAGCAATTTGTTAGATGGATAATCATTATCCAGTTTTGCTAATATGTGTTTGTAATGATTCCTATAGCTATAAGAAACAAGGAAGTGAACAAGGCAGTGGATGTAATAGTTTGGAGAATATTTGACTCTCTCATTGTATGTATTTTAACAGTCCATCTTTTACAAGTACATTTATTTATTTATTTATTTACTTATTTATTTATTTTATGTGTGTGTGTGTATGTGTGTGCATGTATGTGTATGTGTATGTGTGTGTATGCCATGGCCCATGTGTGGATATGATGTATGTGATTATTCTTCCCGCACCCATTTTTTGGAGTGGTGAGACGGGGTCTCCCTGTAGCCACACCTAGCCTGGAACTCACTATGTAGACCAGGCTGACCTCAATCGCACAAAGATTGACTAGCCTCTGCTTCCCCAGGGCTGGGATTAAAGGCCTACATCACCATCCTCTATGCCTGACAGTACACCTTCTCTAATCTCCTTAAGTCCTTTTCCCAAGTTCACAACTTTTGGTTTTCTTTTGTGATCCCTTTAGTTTAACCAGGGCCATCTATGGAACCATTGTATTGGAAGTGTCCATTGTAACTTGGTGTGGTCATTGGGGCTCGCCCTATTTTTTTATTGTAATTTAAAACAAACCTTGCCAGCAAATGAAGGACTTATACTAATTGATTCAGAGAATTCAAAGTATAAAGAGAAAGAAAAAAAAAAAACAGAAGACTACTGGTTGATTATCAAAAAAGATTCTTTTCAACACAAATTGTCAAACAACAAAATCAAAAATAAAATTAAAATATTTCAATTGTAAGGAAAAACAATGGGTGGCCCTTATGGATGGCTAGCCTTTGGGATGACTGGCCTTAGGATGGCTGGTTCTTGTACAGCTGCCCGTTCAGATGGCTGGCCCTTAGGGAGGCTGGGTAGTTCAGCATTCCCCAAGATGCTTCATTTCACTGTTAAGTTTATGGACATCTGGAATTTTAATATGCTTTCAGGATAATGTATCTGAATGGTCACAATGCTGGATACTGATACTATTAATTGTGTCGATCATGTTATTACCAAGCGTTTGTTGTTTTAAAATGCCCTCCTGCTTGAATGTGGTGTTTTATCTTCCTTGCTGTCTCTGGGGCCCTGAGCTTAGCGGTGAATATTTGTTTGTGAAGTTCCATTTCTACCATACTTAGGTTTTCTGTATTACTGCTCTAAAGCTGAATCAGATTATAGTTCCATTGCTATAAAAAGAAAAAAACTTTCCGTTAAAACAGAATAAAATTAAAATCAGTTTGGAAGTAAGTTCCTCTTCCTCCCTTCGCTAGCCTTTCTCATCCTTTCCTGCTTTCTTTTTCCTGACAAGGCCACTTCCGTCCTGTCTCGATGTCTCAGCACCCTTTCTTCGAATCCTTACTTGAGGATGTCCTCTTTTCTTAAGTCATTCCATAGGCCATCTCATTCTGTAGATATAGAAGCCCGCCCAAAACATTCTGCAATATTTCTGTTTTATTGCCTTTATTATACTTAACAGTGCCTGAAATTATCCATTTATATGTCTCTTCTCCCAGCACATATGTGAGGAATGTTATTAGTCTTGTTCACTGATGTAGCCTCAATACCTGGAATAGAGCCAGGAACATAGCAGATAATAAACGTGGACTCATAGATTAGTTGGCTTGCCATTTTTTCCTCTTTGTAAATGGAATTCTCTATGTGTACAAAACAAGCACAGTGTTTTATACTATGATATTCATTCCAAAGACTGTAGTGTAAAAACCTGTATGCTGGGGACCAAGATCATGTGGGAGAGAGTACATAATAATTTAAAGCCCTACCTTCTGGCCTTTGACTTGGTGTTCCTTTCTTTACAGGTCATGTCCACACACACACCCCCCCCCCGCAATTACTTGTGTATTTGCTTCATTTATAACACAGCTCTGGACCACAGTGGCACCTATGGATCCACTGTTTACCTGCAGCTCTGAAGTTGTTATTACTGGCTCTCAAGTTCTGTAGAAGGGGTTTCAGTTCTTTACTTCCAGGTTTCAGCATAGGGAGTGGCTGGTGCCCCATTGTCTTCAACATAGTGACTCCATGAACTTGAGGGCTTTCCTTCAGCTTTTCAAAATTCGTTTCCTTCAGTTGTAAAATGACTGTGATAACAATAATACCCATAGATAAGTTTTAAAGAAATAAGTGCAATGACTTGTGTAATGCACTTCGGCCCCTTTTCTAGCACCATTTGCTGTTGTTATTTTCAGACTGTAAATGTTCACATATGTTTTCATACTGTGACCTAGGGTTCCTAAGTTATGGGAATTAAATAATAATAATAATACCTACTCAGTATTCTCTGGGACACAAGTGGCACTTATATTCCAGAGAACATATTTATTTTTTTGAATTGATTGGTATAATACTTGAAATATTCTTACTGTTAAACAAATAAAAAACCAAGTCTCACATCTTCAAATTTTCACTCTCACAAATCTGTTGCAGTGTTTCACAAACCTATTTTGTTAATTTTACAATTGTAACTTTATATAGCTTTTCTATTTGATTTTATATTATACTTAATAGTATTTTAATTATTATGGTTGATTATCATTGTAGTTTAATGGTCTTATAGTACTAAGGAAATGAAATGTTGTATAAAAACAATCACATCTCATTTCTTTAGTTCCTAGATGTTTGGAAATAGTCTTTTCTGAAGTTAGTTACTTCCATGGAAAAGCTGCACTTTATAATTCCTCAGGATATTGATATATCTAACTCAAATAGAACAAAAAGCAAGTCTGATATACATTATAAATTACCTTTATTTGGGTGGATTAGCTGTCTTCATTATGTGACTATTGCCCATGATATAGATCAAATATGGTTCTCAGAATGGGATTAACTATCTGGAAAGAGGCAGTGTTATCTAGACCCCACAGCTGGAAAATATGAGCATTAAAAAGTGAATTGATGAGTACTTTTCACACCATTATCCAGTGATTAAGGACTGCTAGGTGGAACTGACATAAGGGGATTTTCTTTTAGAAAATAGTATCTTAATTGTAATAGTGTTCCACTGGGTATTAGTAAATTGCTATTTATTGAGAGTAGTTTTAGGTTTAAATACAGACCTACCTCTACATCTTGGTTACTTATAAAGCTTTTGGTACAGATTTGGGAAGCGGTTTGAAGATGTATGTGAAGCTTTTGCAAATATCACATTAATCCTGTCTCTACAACCTGCCAGTAATGAAAGGCCTTTGATAGTAAGTGTCACTGTCTTCTTCCCATTTTATTTACAGTTTTCTTAGCTAATGAATTTGAAGAAAAGTCCACAAGTACCTGGCCATTTACCTCTCTAATAGCAATTTGCAGAGATACATGCTGTGGTTCTTACTAACCGTGTCCTATCATAGCATTTGGTATAAGTAGCTGTTCACCATTTCATATTGTGGTTGGAGTCAGAGAAATAGAAAATTGGTCATTTCCCGGAAGATAGCTGTAAGTTTCAATTCAGTCAGAATGCTATATGTACTGTGATAGGTTTATAATTATTACCTAAAGATCGATAGTTTTTTTTGGTGAGTGTAAATTTGTGCAGCAGTAATCCATTAAGAAATCAATAATCATTCCTTTAGGATGTGTGGTTCCTATTCACTATTAAAAATGTGTGCCAGAAGTTGAAACCAATGTTTTATTTGAGGGTTTGTGTGCGCGCGCGTGTGTGTGTGTGTCTGTCTGTGTGTGTGTGCGCGCGCGTGTGTATGTGTGTCTGTATGTGTGTGTGTGTGTAATTATAGCTGACATTGAGAAATAAAGAAATTCTTTTATTTATTTATTTTTATTTTATGTATATGAGTATATTGCCGGCATGGGTGTAAGTGCACCCATGTAGTACAAGGCCCATGGAGGACAGAAGATGGTGTCAGATTCCCTGGAACTGGAATTATGGCTGTTAGCTGCCACGTGGGTGCGGGGATTCAAACCCGTGTCTTCTGCAAGAACAGCCAGTGCTCTTAACTACCTAGCCATCTCTCCGGCCCCAGAAAATCTTATATGTATGTTATATACATATTTGTGTCTTTGGTTTGTGTGTATATGTTCATGTGTGTGCACATGCATGTTCAGGCAAAAGATGAATTTGCATTATCTTCCTTTCTCACACTCTACTATTTGAGACAAAATCTCTTACTGAACCTGGAGCTCACTGACTCTGCTAGCTGGCTGCCCAGCAAACCCCAGGGGTCCTGGGCTGTGCCTCTCAGCACAGGGATTACAGGCACATGCCACCCTGAGTGCTGGAGATTTGAGCTCATGTCCTCCTGCTTGTGCAACAGACACTTTACCAGCTGAGCCATCTCCACAAGCCCTCTTCTTCTTCTTCCATTTTTTGTGATTTACTTATTTTTACTTTATGTGTATGAGTGTTATGCCTGCATGTGTGTAAGTGCACCCATGTCATACAGTGCCCAAGGATGAAGGAAGAAGGCATTGGATACCCTGGAACTGGAGTTATGGATGGTTGTTAGCTGCCCTGTAGGCACTGGGATTTGAGCCTGGGTCTTCTTCAAGAGCAGCCAGTGCTCTTAACCTCTGAGCCATCTCTCCAGCCCCAAGCCCTCTTTTTGTTCCTTTAATCAAATGCCGTTTTCTTTGCCTGTGTTCTCTTGCCCCATAAGGTATGCTTGCTGAAAGTTTGTGCTTTTCCTAACCTATTAGAAGTTATCCAGACCTGTTTGAAGTGTTTCTGTCCTCTTTTCTCCAGTTTTACTTTGCTGTTTAATATAAAACAATTTACCTGGTTAAATTAACCCATTATTTTACTAATCTGGAAGTAATCCATTGCTACATGTGCATGGAGGAAAGCTAAAGATTCATGTTGTTTAAATTAAAATTTTAACCTTAAAGCTATAATCTCAGAGAAAACAAATGTAACATTTACTTAGTGCTAGCACTTTATAAGCACTGAGCTAGGTGTTGAAGCTAGGAGGAACCAGGCGTAGTGCAGCACTGACCCTGCTCTCAGAAGAGTGAGAAACAAGGAGACATCAACACAAATAACAGGGATCTGAAGAAAGGGGAAAGTGATGGGCAGAAAGGCAGCATTATAGCCATTTACTATATAACTAGAATTTTGGTGTTTTGGTATGATATTGTGGAGGATGATGCATTGTCAGTGGTGAGCTTCCTGCCACAAGATGGTACAAGATGCTAGAGTCGGTGGCACAAGTACAACCCATTTAAATAGTGTAATAGTCACTTTTCTGTTGTTGTGATAGAAACACTGACCCAAGCAATTTATAGAAGGAAGAATTTATTTGAGTTTACGGTTCTGGGGGAATTATAGTCCGTCATGGCAGAGAGGCATGGTGGCTGGAGGTAGCTGGAGCAGGAGCAGCAGAAGCTAAGCTCTCATATCATCACACAGGCACAGGAAACAAGAGAGCAACTGGAGATCTGGCAAGGCTTAAGAACTCTCTAAGCCCATGCCTAGTGACGTGCTTCCTCCAGGATAGCCACACCTTCTAAAATCTCCCAAAACAGTGCCATCATCTGGGGACAAAATGTCCAAATACTTGGAGCCTATGAGGGACATTTTCATTCAAACCACCACAAATAGAAATGCTAAATGAAATGTTATAAGAACATAATATAAAGTTAAAACAGCAGAGAAATTTGTAAAATGACTATTGTGTTGTACGTGGAGAATTTCTTCACTGCTAAACCTATTTAGTACTTAGCTGGCCCATGCCGATGATGACCATCTAGGTTGTTTCTGGCTTTCATGGGAATGTCCATGTCTATCCATTAGTAAATGTGTTTGTACACATCCATAGGATAACATAGTTCAGCTGTTTCATGGAAATTTACTGTGTCAGAAAATCTTTTGCAGTGACTGCTTTAGTAGATAAAACATGGCCGAACTGTCTTTTGAAAATGTTACCATTGTAACAGCCCCAGCTGGCCTGGAACTCACTATGTATACTAGGCTGGCCTCGGTCTCACATACCTGGCCCAAGGTGGTGTGTGGGTCTACTTTTTCACTTTGACAACCGTGCAGCTTTTCAATTTTGGTGCATCTAATAGGGAGAAGTGTCATGTGGATGTATTTAAAAATTTTTAATTATGGGTATCTAAATATCACTTACGGTTTGTTGACTAGAAAGCCTATGTTTAATTTCTGTCCCAGAAAAATACTGCCAACTTATTGTCCAGGAGAGATTATAATTGAAAATGTTGTTTAAAACTAGGAGAAAATAAATTTAAGAAGATTTTGAGGTGATGAGCCATGGTCTGAGGCATATTTGTTAAAACACGTCGAGAGGATCTGAGTTGACAGAAATGAAACACTTGAAGTCCTTAATGCCAGACCAGAAGATGTGGCTGCTGTTCCCGTCTACCTTTATTCTATCTTGGTAAATCACATAAGAAACCTTTCTAAGGTGTTAAGCATAGCACTTCAATAAAGTCCAGAGGCTAATGACTCTTTGTTGATATACCAAGAAACCTGGCCATTTGTGGAACTATTCTTGTAGGAGAAGAGTGGGTTTATCTAAAATACAGAAGTGGCCAGCAAAGATTTCAGCCAGAAACATAAGCTTCTACTTTAAAATTTAGTCAATCACCACTTAAACTGCTGTGTGGATTGTAAGGAGAGAGATACAATTGTGTAGGGGTATGGGATTGAGAACTTGATTTCTTTTGAAACTATCTCAACTACTAGGTATCTGGGCCTTCTGTGTCTGGGAGTTGATACATGTATGGAGTTGTCTAGAAGCTCACAGGTCGAAAGCTGAAGTCCAATACCTTTTCCCTTATATACTTGCTAGAAAACTGGCAGGTCTGGACTCATCCTGTCCCTTCCTCAGATGGGATCCTGGAGTCTGGCAGAAAGCAGAGATAGCCCATTGCCTGGCATGTTTTCTACATGAGCGGCTGTGCACCAGATGTGTTGTGGAGCTTTGTACCTCCTTGTTGTCCCAAGAACTAGACTGATGACAGACTGTTAAAAACATACTAGAGGCGACCAAGAAGCATGGATTTCAATATGTGAGCCTTAGGAAGCTAAATTGTTAGGATGGTGACTCACTCACACTTAACAGGGTTTGTTCTTTAATAGGAAGAGAATCCAGGGAGAAAACCTGGCTATCCTTCCCTTTCCCCAAATGACAGTTTGAGGAAATATGGCTGATTCATCCTCCTTTGTTTTGTGCCCATAAAACCACATTTAAAAATATTAGGGAAATGCAAATTAAAACCATTTTAAGATTTAAAAAACAAATATTGGGCTCCCAGGTTCTCTTCTGGAGTACAATTCATTCTCTCTCTCTCTCTCTCTCTCTCTCTCTCTCTCTCTCTCTCTCTCTCTCGGAGGGCACACACACACACACACACACACACACACACACACACACACACATCTCACCACTGAAAATAACTCCTGAATTAAGTGCTTGGAAAAGATTCTGAAGATCATTTAGAACAACTCCTACACAAAACAGGAATGTCCTTGAGGGCATACATGACAGGTGGTCTCTGAGATTTTGCTTGTCTACTTCTAGTTGCAGAGGAAAGAAGATCCCCTGTTGCTTTATGATCAGATGTGATTCTTGGAAAGTTCTTCCTTGAACTGAAGCTTCATCTGCCTTCCCAGAATGCTGCTGTGTCTTTGGAACTATGCTTTTGCCCCTTAAGTACCTAAGGGGAATTTTAAATGCATTGTTCTATATCAGTACTTATGGATTGGGTTTTCCTGTAGCATTTTAGAGGTTTTGTTTTGAGCATTGCATTTTAAAGACTATCTTAATTTCTTCACAGGAATAATAAAACATGAGCAATTTTTAATGCAGGTGTTTTGTCTTTTACCACCTTTATCCAAACCACTGCAAATAAACCATACCAGAATGGTAAATAGCAAGACAAAATCCTGAACAAGTTTTCTATAATTTAAATCTATTTATGTTACTCTTAGGTTTGTAAACTTACAATCTTTTGAATCATTTATTTGGCAGTGTAAATTATAGTTAAAGTAATATTTTGCTTGAAACCTATACCTGTTTTGAAGACAAATATCCCCTAGTTTTGATTTATAACACAACACAGAGTTTTGTGCAGAAAACTTTGGGTAGTAACTTTGTTACTGTAAAACCTGAGGGTTTTCTTTCTTTTTTTGAAGACAGGGTCTCCCTATAGCCCCAGCTGGCCTGGAACTCACTATGTATACTAGGCTGGCCTCGGTCTTACAGAGATCCGCCTGCCTCTGCCTCCTGAGTGCTGGGATTAAAGGTGTGCACCACTATGCCTGGCCAAGAAACCTGCCATTTTGAGACATGAAAGTGGGACTTGAAAAAAAAAAAAAAAAGAGCTATAGAGACACGTTGCAAAAATCATATGAAGGAAATGGAATCGAATCATCTTTGAGGGTTTTGTTTAGCTCAGGATGTGGAAATTTACTGCGATTTTTCAGGTGACATTTCTTAGGAAAGATCCCTCCATGAAAAGACTAATACCAAATTTCTAAGAGTGGGCCTAGACACCCAGGTTTGTTCCTCTAAGAATATTAGCAATATCTGAATTGGTTTACAACTTCAAATTTTCTCCCTTGCCTGAGTAGCAGTTTTACTGATCCTTTATTGGACTTACTGTTGTAATTGGATATGGAATTGTGCTGGGAAGCATAGATTTCAGTATATGCACCTTAGCAAGCTAAATGGTAAGGATGGTGACTCACCTACATTTAGCAGAGAAATTAGATGGCTTTGTCTGTGTGAACATTTGGGGAGGAGCTGACCTTGCCTGCAGAGATACCACCAATGTCCCAGGTCACCTGTGGCAAAACCTAGCCCTGTGCAGGGTTGGAGTTTGTCTGGAATAGCTAGGCTACATTTTATCAGGCATGTCTTTGCTTTAGTATGGAGAGTTATCTTATTTGGAGGAGTCCTTGACTGAGAAATGATTAGATACACATTTAAGAGATATGCTAGCCCATTTAATTGTTAAGGTTCCTCGGGGACTCCCATCATGAAGAAATTATAGAATTCTTAAGAGAGAATGATCCTTACAACCAGGCCATTCTAAAGTAGTTGTGCCTCAAAGTGCTAGTTGCCAATCTGGCTGATCATAAGAATCACCTAGGATGGCTTGCAAAAGTAAAGATTCCCAGACCCACCCCAGGTACACTGAATCAGAATCCTCAAGGGAGGGGCCTGTGACTCTAATCTAGATCATCAGGCAGGCGAGTTTAAAAAACATTATCAAATAGCATATATGTCGGGAATGCCAGTGGACTCTTCCCGGGAAGGAAACCTTCAGACACTGAGGTTTCGTGGCTTTGCAGTGGATGATAGAACATGACTGAACATGTCTTTAGGGTCTGGTGTAGGAGGGCTATAGATCTTTGGTAAGAAAAAGAAATTGTATGTAAAGATATGTCACATAGATAGCATTTCCTTACAGTATAGCAAATTTCTATGTTTTTCTTCTACCCTTTTTTTCTTTTTCTTTACCTGCCTTTTCCTGTTTACCTTTTTTGGACTTTTCATATCCTTTTGTTTGGGATGTCTTATAAAATCTTGTGTAATATTTTCCCACTGCATTTGATGAGACTGTTGTTCTCTCTACTTCTCTTAGATATATTCTTTCAACTTGTTGATGCAAAATAGCCACATGTTCCTGTTTCAGCCAGGGAACTTGTGCATCTGTTGACACTTCAGAAATAATCAGTTTAGATTTCAACAGCTGATTAGAGCTGCTCTAACCAAGCTGAAATGAAACTCTTAAGAATGGCAATAAATATTATTCTACGTGGTCTTCTGTCTCACAAATGCAGTGATGACACTTTTAGGCCAATTCTGTGGTTGTAAAGGTCTTTTCTAGATTTATAATTTTCTTTATTGGACTTTCCAGAAGCTTTCAAAACATCTAGTGACCCACATTCCACAAGTCATATTCCATGGTTAATCAGAACGATTTCATTGAGATCTTTTCATCTGCAGCAACTCTGTGAGTGTTAGAAAGTATTGGGAGAATTCCCGGAATAACCTATATGACCTGTCAGTTTCAGGGATGCTAGCCTCCACATTGAATTACTACTGAATATAAGCAATGTAGCTAATGGTGTCAGCATGGTGCCCAACTACTGATTAGCCTAAGATAGGAAGCCGTGTCCCCAGGATCTGCAGCCAAAAGGAAAGGAGAGCTGTGCGTTTTAAATGTGTTTGTGCAAACACTTACCTGGCTGACCTTATATCTCTCCATCACTCTGTAGAAATAAATTAGAAATTGTGTCAGGCAACTTAACAAAGTTGAGAGACTACAAATATGTTTGGAAAACATTTTACCTAGTAGGGATCCTATAGGATGATGGTTATGCATGTTAATTATCAAACATTTTCCAATAAGTTACAATACTGTATGTACAAAAATATTGTGTATAAAGCCAGGCACTGTGATGCACACCTTTAATCCTAGACTGTGGAGGCAGAGGCAGGTGGATCTCTGTGCAATTGAGGCCAGTCTGGCCTACATTGTGAGTTCCAGGCCAGCTAGGGCTGTAGGGAGACCCTGTCTCCAAAAATCAAACAAAGAAACAAAAACGCTGTGTGTACATTAGGGAAGTATGAATTCTTCCTTTAAAAAGGATGAAATTTTGTAGAGTGAAATAGTAAATTAGAAAATTAAATATTTGAATATTTTAGGTTTGGGTTCAGGCAAATATAATGCCTTGCAAATGATATCTGTATAATTAACACACAAGATAACACTGATTCCTTCGGAAGAATTGGAGGGTGTCTGCCTTCCAATTAAATTCATGGAATTAATCATTTTCTTTCTGTAATCGTTTCACCTCTTTCTTTAATAAAATCTGTTTGCTATTCCCCTTCTTGAAAACTTTAATGACTCCCTTTACCTATGACATGAAGTCTGATAAGCTCTTTTGTATTTTATACTACACCCCTTATTAAACAACCCAGCCTATCTTTTTATCTTCATTTCATGAAATTCCCTTATTTTGTGCTTCAAGCCACAGACACTTGCCATGCCCTGAATGTAGTATGTTCTTTCTTATTGCCTTATGCTGCACAAACCTTCCCCTTTCTTTGAATTTCTGTCCCTTTTCTCATCCACATCAATTTCCGACCCTCCTTTGAGTCATCAGTCATTCCCTGCTATCCTGCAGCTCTGAGCATGTCCAGTCTCGGGTACGGCATTTGCATATCGTATTGTTACTCTCTTATGTTTTACCCGCTGTGTTAGAGCTTAAGATCCTCCCTGGGAGAGGGGAGACACTGCATCTTTTCCCTCTCAGTACCTGTAGTCTTCTTGTCTTTATACCTGGCACAAAGCAGCTACAACTTTCCCCAATGTCTTAAGGACAAAGGGGGGCGGGTGGGGAAGCCAGTGGATTGGGGTAGGGACCAGAGTAGGAACTACCCCTGAGGAAAGAGATAGAGTGGCTTGAGGAAGTAAAAAAACAAAGAGGGTGAGACTGACTTAGGACTGTAGCAAGATCTTCAATAGCAAATCCTTTCTCCAAACAAACAGCTCTCCTGTCACTAAGGTCAAACAGGTGAGATTGATCCTTCCTTCACTGGGTACTTTCTTAGTGCATGGCACTCATGGGTTCATTAGTGATTAATTTTTCTCCTTAAGGATTATAGGAATGACAATGTCTGATCTCATTTCACCTGCCTTTGTGGCAACAGGATACAGTAGGGATCCGTATAGGATGGAAACCCTCAGACCCAGATCACAGTTCAGATCAACTTCACGCTCAATGCTAAAAGCTAACCAGTCCTTGCTTCATGCTTCTCCCTCTAAGTTTTAGCTGACCAAGATGGATGTCTGTAGTTGTGCCTCAAGCAGGGTAGAGTATTAATAAGCAGAATTCCTCCACACTTCCTCCTATGTGTCATCTGTAACAGGATAACAGGGGTACACCCTTTCTGCTTTGGCCCTTCTCATGTTTCTTCTCTCCCACACTTTCATCTGGCCTGTTTGTGCTGGCTCATGCCTTTCGTCTTCTAATGAAACTTCCTCTGGCTAAACTGAGGGAAATTTGTTATAGCTTAGTCATTTGCCCTTTGTCAGGCCGACCTATTTCATTTAAAAAAATGAGGTTGTGGTGGGATGAGTACTTAGAAAGCAGGAAGGGGTAGGCTGCCATTGCTCTAGTAAGTGTTGTATAGTTGGGGCTGGCTTTTGAGAAGTTCATACATTGTCTTTGGGTCCCTTTTGCCATTCTGTCTTCCCTCCTTGCCCTCTGCTTTACAAATGTACTTGCCTGGGGCAGGAGAGACAGTCAGAGGTTAAGAGTATTTCCCGCTCTTCTAGAGGGCCTGAGTTCAGTTACCAACACCCACATCAGGCTGCTCACAACTGCCTGTAACTCCAGCTCCCAGATATCTAACGGTCACTTCTGGCCCCCCTGGGTGCCTTCCGTCACATGTGCACGTGCCCCCATGTGCACAGACACAGACACACACACACACACACACGCACACACACGCACACACGTAAATAAAAATAAAATAAATCATAAAAAAAAACCCACTTCCCCTGTGATACTTGTTTGCTACTTTATTGTCCTGCTGGGTCCTGCCTTTTGCTCAGAATTGCACAATTCTGATACGTGTCTTCACAGTCCTTTGTCCAACCCCAAACCTGTCTGCAGATACTAGCAACCCTTTCCTCAGCTTTCTAGTTGTCTTAGAGCAATTCAAGACAGCTAATCCAGGCTGAGGTTTTTAGAGAGTGACAGGGCTTAATAGATTACTGCTGCTTTGTATAGCGTGTGCATCTGTACAAGTGTCCCTAGAACCTGACTCAAACCAGAGTGCTAAGTCTCTAGTGATGGAAATTTCAGGCACTACATCATGCTGGAGGCCTTGAAGCAGATGTTTCTGGCAATGACTATTATTCTGTGTTCTGTAAAATTTGTGATATTAACTTCTGCCCAATCCAAAGGCAGACCCAGACTACCTGTACAAATGATTAAACTCTTGCTACAAAAGTGTTAAAGAATATTAAGATCTGAAGGTGACTCCTTGACCACTTGTTGACCTTTGGTGAAAACAGAAACAGCCAAACAAACAAAAAAACCAGAAAGAAACAAAATGAGAGAGGTCTGAAAGAGGAGCTTCGAACTAATAAGATTAGCACCTATTTTTCTCAGTTTCTTGTTGCTAGTGCTTTTTACTTCTGTTTCAACATAAGGACCTTCTAGTTATGGTTTATAAATACAGAACAAACTTCTGCAAATGCTGTATAAACATAACTGAATACTCCATGCATAAGTACTTGACACCATCAGAAGGCCACCCTCAACCTGTCTGTGCTAGATAAACAGTTGCTCAGTCCTCTGTAATGGTGCTGTGGCAGTTGAATTATTGCCACAGGCATGAAAATTCTGCCATGGAAAATAATTTCTGCTATTTTGATAAGTCCCTGCCAAACCATAGCTTTCAAATATTCTTAAGATTGAAAAAGCCCACAGGTATATATATATATATACATACATACATACACACACACACACACACACACACACATATGTCTTTATGTGTGAAAATGCACCCAAGTTTTCTATTTGTATCTAGTGTGTGTGTGTCTTAGGAAGGCAGGAAAAGCTGGTCGGAAGATGACATAGAGTATAGTAGAGTCCTTAATATAATAACAGTGTCTCTTAAGTCTATTAATAAGCCTCTCTTCTATTTTATTAGCAATGCATTTTCATTTTTATCCTGATTATGGTGGTGGGTGTGTGAGTTCATAGATGTTATAGAACTGTGCTATGGTTTGAAGATATCTTCCATAAGCCTTGTCAGAAATTAATCCCTAAATCCAGATGTTGGTATTTGAAGGTAGAGCCTTCCGAGAGGTAAGCAGGGTTATTTAAGGTCATGAAGGTAGGACCCCATGACAGGATTGCTAACTACACAAGAAAATAGAGATCTGAGCTTGTCTGCTCTACTCCACCATCTGGATATGCTGTGTCTTCCAGCATAATATGACAAAGCAAGAATGCCTTCCCCAGATGCTGGTTTTCTGGTAGTTCCCAGCCTCCAAACTCTGAGAACTACATTTTTTGTCTTGCTAAATTTCCAGGACTCATGTATTCTGTTTTAGTAGTACAAAATGGGCTCAGACAAAATGTATGCTAAAAGGAAAAAATAAAATAAAATTTCAGTTTCTTTCTTTAAATTATTCTGCAAATAAGCACCATTCTTGAGGAAATGTGTTCCAAATCACAAATCAGAACTGAGAAGTTGATTTTTTTTTCCCATTCAGAAGCAGAAGTGGGAACAGAGCTGTGGTAATTAAAATTCCTGTCTTAGTGGTGATGTAGAGCATGTAATTACAGTGATATAGACGTGGACACAGGGCTGAGAATTGGAATTGGAACTGGAAGGGGACAGATGGTCAGAGCATGGGGAAGGGACAGTGACAGGGTGATGGGGGCACTTCCTTAGGAACTAAAGTTCTGGGGTATTCTGGCACAGTCAGGTAACTGGAATACAACAATGTACTGCATATTTGAAAAAGGTAAAATAATGCATTTTAAGTTTTTCCTCCATTAAAATATTATAATTTTTAGATGATAGCTATGTTTTACTTGATTTAAAGATTATCTAATGTATATATGCATCAAAGCATCACATAATCCCATTAATATGAATAATTTTCCCACTAATGTAAACTAAATAAGGAAATCAATCATAAACAAAATGATAGGTGGAGAATAGTTGTTAGAGACCCTGGCAAAGCCAAGTCTTCACTGCTGTGAGTATGTATTTGTCTGTTTTCCATTATTACAGTAAAATGTTTGAGGCTGGTAAGGAATAAATGAGAAGAGTTTGTCTCATAGTTTTAGAGGTTTAAACACATGGCATTAACATCAGCTCGGCTCTGGTGATAGCCTCACAAGCTTCATCTCATGGTGGATCATATCATGGTAGGCAGGTGTGTGAGCAGGAAAAGTCACAGGGAGAGATAACATGGTGAGATAGGAAGCCAGAGAGACTAGGGAGGGGCCAGCCTCGCTCTTTTATTATAACCCTCTCAGAGCTAACCAGGGTTCCATGAGCATTACCTTAATTACCTCTGAGAGTAGCCCCCCCCCCCCACCCAGTGATGTGATTTCTTCCCTCCAGACCTGACCTTGTATTGGTTCCATCACCTTCTACACTGACACACTGGGACCAGGCTTTCTACATAGGAGCCCTTAGCAGGAAATCAGATCAAATCCATGGCAGCAATCGTTAAGCTCTTTGATATGCCTAACATTTAGTCTTGAGTAGGTTGTCCGAGGTTAGTATCTAGTAACTGGGACTTTAATTCTCCTTGTGCTCAAATCTAGGCTCCACTTACAGGTGATGTGACCTTGAACAAGTCGCTTAACACTCTGCCTCAGTTCCCTCAGCTCTGGAGAGTGAGGCAAGCACTGCTGTCATAGGCCATTCGAGGGTCAGTTGGAATTTAGGATTATGCTGGTAGCAGGGTTTGGGACATCTGCCTGTATCACACAGTAGGTGTCACAGTAGGTGCCAGAGGCCCTGCGTCTGTCACTGCTGGAGGCACAGAACCACTCTGAGGCCCCACTGGGCTGAGGATGTAGTGCGGTGGCAGTTGCTTCTTTAAACCTTGCTTGTTTATTGGGGTTTAGAGTTTCTATGAAATTAGTTTCTTTCATAATGCAGTACAGAATACCAAGATGTCTAATCTTTTAATAATTATTTCTTCTCTTCAAAATATACATTCAATCTGAGCCCTTTTCTATTTGGAATTGTACCTTAACCTCTACTGAGTAAAATTATTAGATACATCAGTTACATGAGGGGTTTATCATATGGGTTAATTGTGATTATTAGACATAAAAATTGTGATTGAAAAACATAAATTATATTTTTTATTTTTAAATTTAATTTTTACTGATTTTATTTATTATTTGTGTGTGTCCCTGAATATATGTAGAGGTCAAAGGACAATGCTCAGTTCTCTCCTTCCACCCTGTTGAGGCAGAGATACATTACCCCAGGATAGCTGGCCCCAAAGCTTAAGAGTGTTTCTCCTATCTCCACCTCTCGCAGGAGTGCTGATTTCAGATGTGTGACACCACATCTGGCCTTTTTTACATGGTTACTAGGGATGAAACTCAGATCATCAGGCTTGCATGGCATGTGCTTTACCCGCTGACCATCTCAGTGACCCCTAAATTATATTTTAATGACACAGATTTTATTATAAGCATTTTAATAGGATGAAAGCAGGTTAATTAAAGGATAAGAATCTTTTTTTTTTAAAGTGAAGGGTGTCCAGAGTGATGCCTCACGCCTGTAATCCCAGCACCAGGGAAGCTGAGGCAGGAGGATTGCCAACAGTTCAAGACCAATCTGGACTGGTAATTTCCAGACTGGTTTGTGCTACAGAGTGAGATGTGTAAGACAGTTATAACAGAAATTCTCATGTAACATTAACTCTGCATCAGGCAAGTTCTAAATATTTTGCATATCGTTCACTTCCCCACTCTGAACATATCTGCTCATGTTATTTTCTATTCCTATGTAAACCTAGGAGTGGATGGGCAGAATTTTTTATGAGAGACTAATTTTCCTTAACATCAGACATCCCAAATATTGTTTTGTGTTAATAATCCTATACACAATAGTTTTAAACAGCTATAGAGTATTGAATTATGTGATCATCAACCTACTATTGTATCATTTTTATGCTCCTGAAACTAGAGAGTTTAACATTTAGTCTGCTGATAATATGCTGTTTCTGTACATATTGTATTATTAACTAGAAAGCCGGTAACTATAATCTAGTTTTACTTCAGGTTCAGTGCGGCTCAGGCAGTCATCAGTATTTTTAAGATTTTAACTTGGTTTTGTGTAAGATTTAGGTGTTTGCTTTGCCATGTACATAATTTGACTTTCTTGGTTACTCACCTTTGGTATGTTCTAGTATTCTAATGCCTTTTGGCTTTGATGGGAAAAACTTGGTCTCATATCAATTATGCCTTCCCTATGACAGTAAAACTGTTGAGATCCAGTGTGGAGTCCTATGGTGCCTTCACCTATTCCATTAACTCAGTTTTAAGGCAAGAGATCAGAGTGATGGATCGGTTTCAGGGCGTGAACACCAGTCTCTGATTAAAATTCGGGAGAGATGTGAAGTTGATGGGCAGCTTGCCTGGTTAGCCAGGCAAGCTTCCATTATCACACAAACCTGTACTGATTAGTGTGCTGTCATTTGGAGAGACCTCACTCTGAAAACAGCGTTTTCCCAGGGTAGCAGAGAAATACGTGGAAATATCCCACAAGAAGCTTAATTCACCCATTGTTCAAACCTGTAACGTTTTGTTCGGGAGTTCAACATATTTACTCAAGGGACTTCAGGGATTTTTATTTTCCTTTCCGGCCACCTTTCCTCTAGACTCAAATTAGGACCATTTTATAGTTAAGGTATTAAAATATATGATTTTAAGTTCTGAGACCAGCTCATTGGCTAAAAATTCAGTAAGTTTGCTGAAGACTCTTAGAGTTATATTAGGTTAAGCCCTTTACAGAAACATGAGATAGGACTTGTCCGGTATGAGTATCCAGCTAGGTCACAGGTACCATACCCCAGGCATTACCTAGCTCATCTGTGATTTTGTCTTTGAGCCAGATGTGTAACTGCTCTTTTGCAACTTTTGAGGCTTACCCTGCATTTGCATTAATTCTAGAAATCATTCTCTGAGCCAGTTTTTATCCTTTTGTTTCTTAAGAGGTCTCATGCCTTCATCAGTCAGACCCAGTGAGATGTGATAGAGGATCTCTGTGCTTTCAGAGCACTGTCAGGAGAATCTTATCTGACCTGAGTTTCACATTCTTTCTGCTTTACGTTAGAACAGCATTTGGTTCCTACAGTCTTGCAGCGCAAATTCAGTGAACATGATCACTGTTCATTCCATTTCTCAAGTCCACTCAACAGTGAATAAATGACTGAAACATGAAGGGGGGGAGCTGGTTTGCCCCATGTGTTGTTTATTCAAATTATACTATTAGATTTTGTTCAACAGTTTACATTTAGATGCTCTCAAAATGAAACTACCACAATATTTGTCCAAATTAGCAAAATCAAAAATCCCTTTTTCTCTGCACATGCACTTGTTGCCTCTCTTTCTCACTCTCTTTCTGAATTTCTCAGTCTCTCTCAGGTAAACCTGTTTTACTTTAGAGGAAAGGTAAATTTTTCTGAGAAAGAAAGCAAGTTTCTGTCAAGCTTGCGTACCTTTGCCTCTCCTTGCTTAGTAGGTGCCAACTTTAAGAATATAATCCCAGTCAGGACTAGTAACATGATAAAACAAACACACACCTCCCTTCACCCCACCCCTTCAAAGTTAGGGAAGGAAAGTTACCACATACCAATAGATGCAATTAAAAAAAAAAGCATCTTTTAAAAACCAGACTTCTTCCAAAGTAAATTAACTTTTGAACATGTCTTAGAAATGAGAGAAATAGATGTTGGCATTATTACAGATTATTTTGAGATTGTACCTGAAGTTAAAGTATTAAGCATACTTACCAGAGGTAGCCTACATATCAGTACCATTTGATATGGATTTAATGGGTAAATGCCAGCAAACTGATATAACAGTGAAATTATGCCCAATAAAAACCTGTTCTTATTGTCTCTAAACTCCACTTTAGCATAGACTTGTAATACAGGAAATAAAATAAAAGGCTGGATTTAAGATATGTAGTGTGTATGAGTGTATTGCCTGCATGTATATAAGTGCACCTATGTCGTGCAGTGCCCTGCAACTGGAGTTAAGGACAGTTGTTAGCTGCCATGTCGATGCTGGAAATCAAACCTGGATCCTCTGCAAGAGCAGTCAGTGCTCTTAACCACTGAGCCATCTCTCCAGCCCCAAGATGTTTATATTTTTAAATGTGGTAAAGATTAGGGTACTGTCCACCTACCATTTCAGCATATATCTAGAGTTTCTCTTACAGCAACTGGGCCAGAAATGTTCATGGGTGTGCATAGTCTTGGTAGATTCAGTAGAAAAATTAAGTCAGAATGACCACTGAGTACTTGTACACTTCTATGCAACTCTCAACCGTGTGCTTGTCTCCTCTTCATCTTGAATCCCCTAAGCACCTTATTAGCTGGTGAATTTGGAGAAGTAAAGCTCTCTTATCCGATAGCAGTTCAGGTGGGGGACTTGGAGCTCATGGATCCCAGGAATTGGATACTGAATTCCTTGTCCTGACCAGAACCATCATCTCTTACTCTACTGTCAGAAGCAGAAAAGAGAGGAGATAGTCAAAGAGTTCCAGGGTTTTCAGTAACATACCTTCCAGAACCTAGCATAAAATTCTTGTTTCATCATGTTTACAGATTTGAAAATCTAGAGTATAAAACTACCTATACTGGAAAGATTTATTGTACATTACTCTGTAATATCACAAAGCAATTTGGCATCATAATGGGTGGATTATTTTAAGAATGAACTAATAAATTGTAATTTCTTAGCATGTTTAGTGGTATCACAAAAGCCTTACAACAAGCTAAGTGTACCTGTGCATAAAGGAGAAAAAGAAGTCTTAATGTTGTTTTTCTTTTCTTTTTTCTTTTTTGGTCTTTTTGAGACAGGGTCTCCTTGTAGCCCCAGCTGGCCTGGGACTCACTGTGTAGACCAGCCTGCCCTCAAACTCACAGAGATCAGCTAACCTCTGCCTCCTGAGTGCTGGGATTAAAGGTGTGCACCATCACACCTGGCCAAAGACTTAGTGTTTTAAATAAACAGTGACTATTTATTAGTTATTTGCAAAGACCTTATAAGGAAGGCATAGTTAAAATCTAGTGTTAAAAACAGTCAGACATTTAGATTTTATTGGCATGCCTACAATTATTTTTATTAGAATATAACTAGTCTTTATTTTTAATGATCTCTTTCCCCTAGAATTTATATTTTGGGAATCTTGGGGTTTATTTTTTTGGTTTTTGTTTTGTTTTGTTAACTGTAGAATCTAGGAAATGTTTTATCATCCCAATCAAAATTTTTTTCAAAACTATGAGGTAAATACTAATACTGCCTTTCTCTCTCTCTCTCTCTCTCTCTCTCTCTCTCTCTCTCTCCATGCGTACATGTATATATATGATTTTTAAAATTATTTGACTATTTTATACATATATGCAGTATATCTTGATCACATCTATCTTCAAATATTATTTTTCTTTTTGTATTTTATTTATTATTTTTATTTTATGTATATGAGTATATTGCCTGCATGTATATAAGTGCACCCATGTCATGCAATGCCCTTGGAATCAGAAGAGGGCATCGAAGTCCCTTGGAAATGGAGTTATGGATGGTTGTTAGCCATCATGTGGGTGCTGGGAACTGAATCTGGGTCTTCTGTAAGAGATATCAGTGCTCTTAATTGCTGAGCCATCTCTCTAGGCCTCTCTCTATATATCCTTCCCTCACTCCCTCCCCCCTCCCTCCCTCTCTCCCTCCTTCCTTTCCTCCCACCTTCCCTTCTTTTCTTTCTTTTTTGACACAGGGTCTCCTTATGCAGTCCATGATAGCCTCCAACTCATGATTCTTGTGCTGATGTTATAGGTATCTGTTACCTCCCCCAGCTTGCCTTCAATTTATAAATGAGAAACTAAGATACGATTAAAAGCCATTAAGAGGTAAGGCTTGCCTAGTATAGTGGCTCATGCCTGTAATCCTAGTATTTGAGGCTGAAACCCAAGAATCAATGTTTGAGCCAGTCTGGGATACATAGTGAAACTGTGTGTCAAAAAGAAAAAAAAAAGGGGGGTGGGCAAGGTCAAGGTGATGTGATTAAAGGTGTGATTCAAGTCCAGCTTGTCTGCCTCTAGAATCTTTGTTTTAGCTTATATAACAATATTTCTAAAACTGAATACTAAAAATTATTGTCAAACTATTATCAGTTGGAAAATCAATATAGTCAACAGCAACCAGCACTTTAATGAAATGGCATGGGATAGTAAAATATTTGTATTAAGTACATTATTTTATGAAATTTGATCAAATTATCTTAATACACAATTCAAAGAATTATAAATTCGGCTCTTACACATGTAAAGAGTTACTCAACTTCACTCTAAATAGAAATATTTCATTGACGTATCACTTTTAATCTATTTCCCAGCAAAACTCCAGTTTTATGGTATACTCTGTGGCAAGGCTATAAGAAAATAGGGACTTTCATCTACTGTTGATGGGTGCATAAGGGGATATAAATGAACATAGGAACAAATGATTCAAACAGGCATAAAATGTACTTGTTAACTGTGTATCGTACAGATTTATTCATTCATTTTTTTCATGTGAAAAGATAGGAAACATTTTGCTACCAGTTTTTATTATTAATAGGTAGCTGGCGACACCAATTAGATAATCCAATGATGGAATATTGTGCAGGATACACACAAAGTGAAGAATCTTATGAGGATCAAAAGAGTTCCAAAATATATTGCTAAGTAAAAAAAATTAAAAAATTAAGAAACAGAATAAATTAGTTACATTTTCATATAAAAAGGAAATATTTGCTGGTATATATATATATGTATATGTAACAGATCTAGAAATGTATACATAAGAGCAATAAGCTGTACAAACATATACATATTTCTCAACATCAAAAAAAAAACCTACAAGTAACAAAGTCACACTCTAAAGGGGGATGAAGGGTGCCTGCCCTTTCGTGCTGGCACAACTGTAAGAACTGGTATAGTCTGTTGATCTGACTCACCCACACCAAGTTTGATTGTAGAGTCCTCGCACTCCAACCTTTTATTGATAATTCTATTTATTTAGTGCAGTGTATAATGTTAATTACATTTCGTGTCTTAGTTTCTTACATTTTCATGCAAGCAGTCTGTTATATATGTAAGTGGCAGTGTTAAAACAGCATATACACAAGGATTGTACATACAGCTCAGTGGTACAGTATTTGCCCATTATGTGCAAGATCCGTTTATTTTCAGGAGTTACAGTATAAGTAATAATTATAAATATATTATATTTAAGTAAATGAGAACACTGAGCATCTCTTCAGATATGGAATTCAAGGATAGCAGCCTAGGTGTTTTTCATTTACTATCAGTGAATCATTTAACCTTTTCTAAAGTGAATCCCTTAATATGTTTTAAAAAAGGATACTGATATTTAGCTTATATAGTTGAGGTCAAGATTAGAGTGAATGTGTTCAAACATACCTATCATAGTATCTTAGACACAACAGAAACTCAATACAAGCACCTGTTACTTCAGTAGTTGTATTAATCATGATGTGTAGTCCTAATACTGCAAGATGGGTGTTAACAGACAGGATGAACTTTGCTATTTTTGAGTAAAATAGAGGTGATAATTATAAAACTTTCACTGCTATGACTTTGTGCTTGCTAAGAGGTTGATAAGTTCATTTGCTAAAATCCCTTAAAATTAACATACCCAGAGTATTTGCTATGAACAATTAGCTGTTACTTTGGAATGTTTGGTCATCTAAAAACTGTATATCTGTCAGATGGAGTGACACTCAACTGTCAAAAAACC
The DNA here is from genome assembly GCF_000622305.1 of Nannospalax galili. Lineage (NCBI taxonomy): Eukaryota > Metazoa > Chordata > Mammalia > Rodentia > Spalacidae > Nannospalax > Nannospalax galili. The sequence continues at coordinate 10,851,932 of NW_008349068.1, read as the reverse complement.
ACATGCTGTGAAGAAAATGGTGGCACAAGAATTTTCCAAAATACATAAATTTTAAAAGTTGTCCAAGTTTGCAAAAGAGGATCTCAAATTTATAAATAAAAACCTCTCATATATAAATATATTGTATTTCATAGAGAAAAGATGGGGAAAATATATTGCTGTACATTGATAGCAGCAGTCAATTTTGAGAATTGAGATTCTCAGGAATTTTATAATTTATTGTCTCCTTTACAGTGAACATATATTGCTTTCTCATCAGGGGGAAAAAAGCAGTGCACTTGCAAAGATTCTTTTGAGACTAGATTTTTAGAATGAATAGAGTCTAAATATATGTGCCTCCTTTAGAAAAAAAAAAAAAAAACCCCAGCCAGTCAGACGCTGTTAGCCTAGTGGAGTCTTATTCCAAAAGAGTAGAAGTTGGCACCGCAAGTGCTCTTGGAACGTTTTCCTATTGAGGAGGGCTTTATTTTGGTAAAGTAACACTACCACTATAGCCCAGAGGCCATGGCAGTGGGATCAGATCTCAGGTCACATCAGTTCAGTAGCTCAGCTTGTAGCCCAGCTCCCTGCAATTGTGGGCTACAAGAAGAGTTTCTCAGAATGTTTCTTCACATGTATAAATCTGCTGGCCATGACCACAGGACACAGGGAATGGCAAGTGCAGCCCAGTAAGGTACTGTAAACAGAGTTATCTCTTACCCAGTGCAGTAGAGATTGTTAAAGTGTATAAAATTCCAGCATACTTCTGCTCAGTAAAAGCCACCTACTTTCCAATAAATCATTCTCCATCTTAAATCCTCACTATTCCAGTTCTTAGCAGTTGTTGTTACCTAGTTGCATTAGGCAAAGCACCCGTTTTTAATACCTGTAATTGCAGTAAGCTTTCCATAATTATTCTTAGCATTCAGTAGGCTGTCATTGTTTTTTGGTTTTTGTTTTTGTTTTGTGCCTAACTTCTCACCATACTCCCAATTAGCTACATTTCATTTAATCATAGCTTTTGAACTGTATCACAGTCTTCCCTCTTTAGAGATAGATAAACAAGATCCAGGAAATGTCAGTGAATTGACCAAAGCCACACAGTGCTTAAACTTCAAATCTTTTGCATCCAGTTCAGTAATGCGTTGTATTCTACCACATTCCAGTATTCTCGTTAATCTCTATCTCTAAAATGTTATCAAGTCTCTAGAATTTTTGTGATATCTTCCAAGGAGTTAGAAATATTTGTTTATATGTATGTATGTTGTCTGCTCATATTGAGATATTTCATTTAGATTATCACTAAAATTTTTAATACATGAAGATGGATCTACAGTTTTAACAACAAATGAATTTAATACAAGATGTACTTACATTACCTGTTAAGTTCCACTTAGAGATCTCAGTATAGGTGAGCAAATCTGATCTTTTTTCTACGAGAGAAACATTTAGAAACAATTAGAATTTTGAGACTTTAGTGGAAAGTGGAAAACTGTGTAGGCACAAGTACTTCAGATGAGCCTGTGTTCAGTTTGTGAGGACTTCGAAGATGCCACTCTTCACAAACCACAAGTACAAAGCCAGGAGGGTGAGCTTTCTTGATATAGATGTAATAAATCTTGTCCAGTTAAGAAATAATTCCATTTTCTCACTAAGCCTTCATGTTCTCCTTGGCAAGGGTTAGAAAGTGTCTTCTGAGAGTCACTGTTGTCTTGCCCAGCACCTTGTGATGCCCTGTCACTCTGTCTGAGGGAAGCCAAAGGTTTCTGAATCAGGCAGGTTAGTGTGGCCATAGCAGACCAATGGAGCCAGTGACAAAGGGTGTGTTCTTCTTATCCTGTCTCTTGTATGTGATCAAGCAAATTAAAAAATGTATGTTTTTCTCCATTTTAGTTTATCAACAGCATGCTGTATCTGTTCTGTACCATATGAAGACTTTCTTAATGAGTGACATGGTGATTTGAATGAAAATTATAATAGGTTTTTGGCTATTAGCTAGAAATTAGATTTTTTTTTTTTTTTTTTTGGTTTTGAGTCCGGGTATTATGTATTAACTATATGTGCTTTAATATGATCAACATAGCATTAAAATATGATAGTGACAGCACTACATTGTCTAGCCTGTGTGAGTTAATCCTCAGTCTGCAGTCCCTGAAAGAAAACTACTAGAAGAAACATTTTTTTCTTAAAATCAATTAAACCAATTTTTTTTTTTTTTTGATGGCACATACCTTAATCCCAGCACTCGGGAGGCAGAGACAGGCAGATCTCTGTGAGTTCAAGGCCAGCCTGGTCTACATAGTGAGTTCCAGGATAGCTGAGGCTACAGGGAGACCCTGTCTCAAAAAGACCAAAAAGAAAAAAAAAGAGAAAGAAAAAAATTTGGTCCTCTTTTTCTATATGTTTTCAAACCACAGAAGAAATTAAAGTATTTGATTAATTGTTTAAGTTTTAAAATATTAATTATTTTATGTAATAGTTTTCATCATAATACACATTTAACTTTTAAAAAAAAGTTTATGTGTATGAGGTCTTTTGCCTACATGTATTTATGTGTGTCATGTGTGTGGTGTGTGCAGTACCCACAAAAGCCAAAAGGGGACATCATATCTCCTGGAATTGAAGTTGCAGATGGTTGTTAGCCTCCTGTCTACATGTGTGTCCATGTGTATGCACCTGTTCATGTGTATGTGCTTGTACGTGTGTGTGTCTGTGTTTGTATGTGTCTGTGCTGTGCTTCCTTTCCTCTTATGGTATTCTTCCCTTCTTAAACCTCTAGTGCATTTTCACTCACAGCGATCTTAGGTTAACTCATTTGGGAGCAGTCAGAGAGGAAAACAGCAAGGGGGAAGAGGATTGGATCTTGAGGGAATGGCTGGGAGGGAAGGCAGTCTAGGGAATTGGTTTCTATGGCTAACTCATGGGAGACAGGTTGGCAGTAGAGTTCAAATCTTTTGGGAGGTTTAAGGGAATAGAGGGTCAGGAATTGGGTGTTTCAGGGACTCGCTGGAATTGAAGCAAGCAGAGAGCAATGAAGGGAGTCTTTTGGATGCTCTCCAAGGCAGCCAGGGAGGGGAAATCAGTGAGCTCCTTGCAGAAAATGCCAAGACAGGAGCAGAGAGGCTTTCTTTTCTCTCAGCCACCTTGCTGTTGGCTCCCTTTAGATTTCAGTGTGTAGAGATACATAGGTGTAGCTATAAACAGGCTAGCTGTGGAAATCTATTTGTGTATGGGAATGCAATTCTAATTTCCTCTTCTTTCTACAGTCTTATCTGGGTATGGGAATGGCTGAAGGCTTTATTGCTATCTGTGTGTTGCATGCTATATGGATCTTTTAAGGTGTGACCTTATCAAAGCTGACATCTAAATGCAGAGGAAAATGCAGGACAAGCTTGTTCTAGTTGGGGTTCCCGGCACCAGACCATAGCAGTGAGGAACAATGGATTCATTACCTGAATTCATTAGGTGCAAACAGTTCCTGTTTCCATGCATGTCCTATCAGTGTTTCACATAGCACCCAGTACTATGAGTACGGTCCACAGAAAGAAACCCAGCAAGCCACCTGAATGAAACCCCAAGCATCTCCTCACTCTCTTCCTTTAATTTTCATTCTTTATGAATATTTGGGGGAAGACTTTTCTTTCCACAGTTATAAAATGTGGAAAAACAAAGTCAAGGTGGAAAAATGAAACTTTTCCTTCACTAAGTAAAGTGATATTTGTTGGCTCAAGGCCAGGCACACATAGGATGTTGCAGGCAGGGTAAGCAACAAGTTTGTTAAGAAATGGGCTCAGATGCCTTACCCTGTGGTTTACTGATATATGTGAGTTTTAACTCTTTGTTCTTTGCTGGCTGGAAGTAGTGACTGGTACCCTAAACCTTAAAACCACAGCAAAACAAAACCTTTAAAATACTTGTTGGTTAGCCTAAGAATAAAACTTAGTTTCATTCTGATTATACCAACAATGTGTTTCTGAGAGTTTGCGGTACCTATGCCAGGTGTGGGGTTGTTAACTGTTTTTTACCCTTGCCATTTTATCTATATTGCAAACAGAACATGACACGTATGAGTATCAAGTTGTAACAATATACAATTCTATACAGAAAATATATAACTATGAATACTAAAAATCTCCTGATTCTGCCACTTACATAATTATTATCACTCTTAATACATTTCAAAATATGCTATTATTAGCAAAACTCAAAGTAATTTTAATACTTCCTTATAACTTCGATCACTATATTTATAACTTTGATCATTATATTTATAGCTAGCACAAAATTTTATGAGATTATTTGAACTTTGTGTATTTCTCCAGTAACCATTGTAAGACATAAGATCTTCAACACATCTGTGTTCACCTTAAAATAGCTTTTGTAGTTGTTTGTGGGAGTTTTCTGT
>NW_008349068.1:10745853-10847470 GCF_000622305.1 Nannospalax galili | reverse complement strand
GCACAGAGCGCTTATGTATCTCTCTCGCTCTCTCTCTCTCTCTCTCTCTCTCTCTCTTTTTTTTTTTTTTTTGTATTTTGTTTTTTGTTTTGAGACATGGTCTCATTGTATGCTCCTGGGTGGCCTGGAACTCACTATGTACACTGGGGTGACCTTGAACTCACCCAGGTCTGCCTGCCTCAGCCTTCTGGGTGTTCGATTAAAGGTATGTGCCATGATGTCTGGCTTCAAAATAACTCATTCTTAATCTAGACTACTTCAAATATTGTATTGTGATTTTACTCTCCTAATTACTCAAAGTTTACAAGCAATCACTTATTAAAGGTCAAGTATACAGTTTGTATTCAGCTGGGCATGGTGGCGCGTTTTTAATCCTAGCACTCAGGAGGCAGAGGCAGGCAGATCTCTGTGAGTTCAAGGCCAGCCTGGTCTACATTCTGAGTTCCAGGACAGCTGGGGCTACAGGGAGACCCTGTCTCAAAAAGACCAAAAAAAAAAAAAAGTTATTTTCATTCAGAAAATGGAGATATGGGAAATATAAAAATTTCATGTGCTTTTCTGTTTAAAGGAGCATATTGGGCTGGGGCAAAACTTGGTAGAGTGGTTGCCTAGCATACATGAAGCCATTGGTTTGATCCTAAGCATTGTGTCAAACTGGGTATGGTGGTTCATGCCTGTAATCCCAGTATTTGGGGGTTAGAGCAGGAGGATCAGAAGTTCAAGGTCATCCTCAGGTACATAGAGAGGCTTAGACTACATGAGACCCTCATGTAACAAAACAAAATAAATCCATGTTCGCATACACATGCACACAACAGAAACTCAAATAAATAAGAGCCTTATCACTACTCATCTTTTACTTATTCATTCTTCGATATGCGTTCTTTAATTGTGTACTAAACTTTCATTAATTGTGTCTCTTTAAGTCTGTTGATTTGATAAGCCAGGTTATTTTATGACCTGGTTATTTTATATTTTTATTTACCTTTTAGAATTGTTTATTAAACTATCATCCCAGGCATTGGAGACAGTCAGCCTGTCCTAAGCTCAAATCCAAGTGTTACCATTCACAGTGCTACTCAGGGTATCTGTGTCTGTTCTCCATTGTTTACACAGATGATTGTTAGCTACTGAGTAACGTGGTATGAATCAATTGATATCCCTTGCCTTACTGACTCTCTCTCTCTCTCCCTATTCTCTCTCTCTCTCTCTCTCTCTCTCTATATATATATATATACATATATATAAAGAGTATATTTGCAAAGAAATAAATTATATGTCTGTCCCCTCTATATTAGGAATATCGTAGGAGCTCAGTTACTTATTATCATTTAACCATCATTATCTTGACCACTCACCATATGAGCCTGAGAATCCAATAAGTCCTTGATTCCATGCCATCTTACATCTCTGATTTTTCTACTACTGCTTATCCCACATTATTCTTGGTTAAAAAGTTCCATTTTTGGTGGGCTTGTTCCCCTCAGTGCTTGCTTCCTTCTGATGGCTTTAGTGCCTTTGTGCGTGTGGAGCGGCACTGTTCCTGCTTTCCTTTCTCTGGTAGAACTGGCACTGTGAATGCAAAGTAATATTTGAATATGTGAATGTAATATTTGATCATTTGTTACATCAACAGTATGTGTTTCTGTTAGGGTTAAGATTATGTTTTGGGTTATGGATAGATTTAGGGTTGTGTTTAGAATTAGGGTTAGGTTTAGGGTTAAGTTTAGGGTTAAATCCTAAAAAAACCTTAGATCCCCTTTCTAAGTATTATATTTTTATAACATTTCATTAAATGTAGTTTTTTCTGTTGTAAAGTTACTGGAACCCTATATGACTGATAGATTACTGAGTTTTAAATTTGTATATTTCTTGGACATTGGAAACAAACAATGAAGAATGTACAAACAGCCTCCAAGCCTACCTTATGACTGACGAACCTCTCTGTCTTATTTCTGTTGCGCCGCCTGTGATGGTCAAGGCCTATACTGTACTCATTTTAATTCCATATTGAAAAATTTGCTTACTGGCTTTTACTTTCTCTACTTTGCCTTTATGCTTCAAGAGCTTACTGCCTTTGCTCCAGCTGGATAAAAGTTGGACAAACAGATTCCTTGACAACTGCCAGCAGCACCACACCCTGGCCTTCCTGGGTACAGAAAGAGGTCAATACTTATGGGAATACTTATTTGTCCCATATGAAAAATGCAACTTACAAACTCCAACTAAGACATAGCATGATATCATTTAAATATTAAATTAAATATGAAGTATGATCAGAATATGAGTATTAAACATATTTCCCTGTCTTACCAAAAAAAGTGGAAAATATCTAGATAGGAAATTCAGGTCTATCGCCTGCAAATGACTTCCTGTTGGCTTATGTGGTGATACCGTTCTGTGTGCCAGTTCTGAATACTGGTAACCCGTCATGGATCAGTTATCTGAAATGGCAGACTTATTTGCTAAGGGAGGAATGACATTATTTCCTGTCCTTTAGACTGAACTAAAATGAGAATAAAGTGGTAAGAAAGAATGCCCCTTTGCGAAGTGTGAACATACAATTGTTGGTGGCACTAATTTGATTGCCACAGCTGCTATCATTAGAATCTTAGACCAAATGTGGAACAAGCTGTATTGTATTTCATGTATGATGGGATACAGAGAATGATTAAAAATACTCTGAAAGGCCTGGATTATTTGTTTGATAGCTGATTATGGCCTTATATCACTGGGGACCTAAAGTTGTTTTCATTTGTAAACATTAAGCATTTTTAATCTAATTTGGATTCTAACAAAGAATTTTCTCTGTTTGAACTAATTTTGCTTATGTAATCTAAGAATCCTCCTAACAGTAGGCAGATCAGTTGCCAGAAAACCTCAGTATGAAGTAATTCATGTATCATCATTCTTCCTGGTGAATTCTTTAGATGGATACAAAATAAGATCCCATTTAGATTTTGGTATCTTTTCTGTACTACCCTAGATAAAGATACTCTTAATTTGACATCCAAAAGAAGAAAATCCTTCCAAGTTGGAGAAATAATGAATACTGCTGGTTTATAGACTGTTTCTTACCTTCCTTTCCAATCTCAATCACTCCACGTTTTAAATGACCAATGAAAACATTTTCACAGTTTCTGAGGTGTTTTTAAGGCAGGCTTGAAGGTAAGAAGTGACTTACTAATAAGCCACATTTAATTATAATAGAGGAATATATTCTATCCATCATAAGTTTCATTGTATTACACTATCTTAGAAATAGGAAATACAGATTTTTGTTTTATTATTGATATTGTGTGTACAGATGTACCTTTAAATATAGCTTGGCCCTAATAAGTTTCAATAGTGTTGGTAAGCTGTATTGGTAATTTGCGTTCATGCCAGAACTGATCAGGAGTTCTGTTGAAACAGTTCCACTGGAGAAAGTACTGAATAAGTACTTTATTTTCATAATACAAACTAAAAACTAAACAATATATATATATATATATGTGACTTAGTTATTTTGTATTATTAAGGTTTCTCTTTTATAAGTATTCCCTTAACACACTTTTCATACTACCATAGTAGCAATTTCCATATGTCCATGAGTTCATTATAGGTATAACAGTGTGAGGAACATCACCTAATAATTTAAATGTTAGCCTAGGAGGTTACTTTTATGAGTCATGTTTTGTAGTTTATTTAGTTTATTTTACAGTATGGAAGTTATTCTGTGTTATTCTGTATATTAAGTTATAATTCAGAGCCAGGAGTGTTGGCGAAAGCCTTTAATCCCAACACTCACTTGGGAGATAGAGGCAGGTAGATCTCTGTGAGTTTGAGGCCAGACTGTTCTTCATAGCAATTTCCAGGCCAGCATAGTAAGGGCTGCATAGTAAGATCCCATCTCAAAAAAAAAAAATAAAAATAAAAAAGTTACAACACAGTTGGTTTGTTAAATAGCCTTTTAGGATAGTGCATTAATAAGGGAACAGTGTGGTATGTTGTCTTTTTTGTTGTTTAATTTCATATCTACTTAGAATTGACATATGTGTTAATGAACATTACCAGTAAGGATTTTTAATTTATTATTTAATTACTATCTGTCTTTCCTGATATTAAGTATTCTTCAGAGGAATTCTACTTCTCACTGTACAATCTAGAAAGTGTTGTTTGCAGTCTTCTTTGAGTTAAATATACAACTTGAATAAATAAATGTGTTTTATATATATATATACATATACATATATATATGTATGAAGAACTAATGAACTTGAGGTAAGTTCTTCCACACAGATCATTTGAAAAGTGCTATTTCAGAAGACATTAGAAGACTTAGCTGTGGTCACTGTCAGTCAAAATATACACATATTTTAAACCAAATTGTATTGCTAGCCCATGTGTATAGATACTAATATAATTCATATAAAGAAAATAAAGTATAAATAAAACCCAACTCTTGACTATACTTACGCAGCACACCTTTCACTCATATATTTAATCATATCATACATATATTGAGTTCTTACAATGTGGATGTGTAACAGGTTGGGTTTTTTTTTTAAATCTGATTTAATTGTATAAAAGCACATAAATTACCCTTGAATTAAAGATGTGGAATTGAGGGTAAAAGGGTTGTTAAACCAATATGCTGATGGTCACTCAGCTAACTGACAAAGCTAACAGGAATGCATGCCTTTGCCATGCTATGATTAGGCTTCTGTACTTACTGCTTTTCAAAGAGGAAGTAATAGCACATACCAAGCAGAGTGCTGTTTGGTGTGTGTAGGCAAAGCTCTTCTTGTTTTAATTAAAAAAAGAAATATTTGTTTTATTTTCAAAATGTAATGCTGTATTTTAACTACCTCGCATAAATTCTGATATTTTCTATTTTAATTGGTTATTTTAGGGGCAAAACATTTTTAGGTATTTTACATAGCTAGGCTGAGTTACATTAGTAAGTTAAATTTCTAAATTGATCATGTAATTCATGATAACAAATCCTAATGAATATTTAACACATTTGCCCCAAAAGTTTCAAATGGTCATTAAATTTTCTTAGGAGGTTAGTTACAGTTTCTAAATACAAAAATCATTTTTTTGGGGGCTCATTTTGAGAAAGGGTCTCTTTATAACCACAGCTGGCCTGGATTCGCTATGGAGACCAGGCTGGCCTTGAACTCACAGAGATCCGCCTGCCTCTCCCTCCAAGTGCTGGGATTAAAGGCATGCGCCACCACGCCCAGCAAACTTTCTTATTAAAAAATAACCTTGGGGGCTGGAGAGATGGCTCAGCCGTTAAGAGCACTGACTGCTCTTGCAGAGGACGTGGGTTCGATTCCCAGAACCCACATGGCAGCTACAAACTGTCCTTAACTCCAGTTCCAGGGGACTCCGATGGCCTCTTCTGACCTCGACGGTATTGCACAGCACAGGTGCACCTTACATACATGCAGGCAGTACACTCATACACATAAAAAATATAAATAATAAATAAATAAATAAATAAATAAATAAACATGGAAAGACACAGAAAAGAAGGGTTTAAAAGCATCCATATTAGATCACGGTTACCTATCATATAGATTTTCTCCAAGACTGGATGAAAAGTACTTCCAAATTTCCAATGTATGTTCCATTTCACAGCGTTCTACACATAGGTACAGATAGGTCTGAAGCCTTCATCCAGTCAATGCCACTGTGCTCACCGTGTCTTTAGGTCTCAGTAGCTTCTCTGTATTCATTAGTTGCATCTTCTTAAAGTCTAGAGATCAGTGACCATCAACTAATTTTGGAGTGAGACACAGCTTCAAACAGATTAAGGTTCACTGCTATTTCAATATGAAATGACAGAACCAAAGTATATAAGCCTCTGTAGACTGAGCTTAGTCTCTTCTTAACTACCGTCCTATATGTAACTTTCCAGTGACTCTCCATTTCTCATTTTGTTTAACAATCTTCTTTTGGCATGGATTTAGGTGATTTCCAGCTAGTTGCATTATAAATATGTTTAAATTTTACTGTACTAATCAAATTACTTCCACACAATAAATTCAGCAAAGTAGAAATGCGTCATTAAATAATTGTAAAGATTTTTGGTAAGTATTTTAAAATTGCCTATCAGAATTTTTGTGTCACTTTATAGTGTCTTTGTGAGTATGGACAAGAATGCCTGTTTTCTACAAATGGTAATTTAATGCCATTCATTTTAATCACAGTAAAGGAGTAAATTTAGAATTTTGTCATTTTAAAATTTAAGTTGTTCTATAGGGGTTTGCAGTTTTAGAAGAACATATACTTATGAAATGGGAGAATGATAGACTTCCTTTTTAGATGCTAAAAGAAATCAATTAAATACCTACTATATATCAGCCCTTGGAGAACATATGCAATTTTATTTAACATATTGACAGAATTTCTATGAGGACATCCCCATTTTCCAGAAAGGAAGCCTGGTGACTTCAGAGATAAAGTGACTAATTCTACTTAGATGTTCAAGCCAAGAACTAAATGGTTCATAGAATTCTATAATCACATAGAATTATATTGTTTTACATGTTTTTCTCTTGTGAAGGAGAATGAGTGTTGTTAATTTTGTATATTAGGATAGGTGATAGTATTTTTAAATTTGCATGCTTTTTAAAAATAGGAGGGAAGAGACTATGTAGTGTTTGGTGTCTGTGTAGACTTTGATGTTTTTTAGATGTACCATGCTATAATATCAGGAACTGGTTAGAGGTAGAGGAAGAAAGGTCAAGAGTTTCGCACATCTGCAGTGTTATGTGGGAACAAGAGAGGAGGAAGAAGCTCCTTCACACATGTTGATCAGTCTTACAGCTTGTTAATTAAAATTTTTGATAAGTAAAAATTAAGGATAATGTGCTCAAATTATACTGATATAGTGATACACCTTATAAGATGAAATACATTTTCCTAAAAGACTGATGAGATATAGTTTTTGAATGGTATTGCTCTTCTTTCTGTGTCCATAGATTCTCAACTTCCAGAAAACTTGCATATAATGCTTAAGGTATTTTTCTCCTCTAACACTTTAGCTGTCTTTGTAAATAGAAAAGAAGGAAGGAGGGAGGAGCAAAAGAAGGGAGGAAGGGAGGATGAGATGGGAGGAAGGGAGGAAGGAAGGTAGGGAGGATGAGATGGGAGGGAGGGAGGGAGGAAGGGAGGAAGGGAGGGAGGATGAGATGGGAGGGAGGGAGTGGAGGCAAAAAGGGCAGAGAGTGGGAGGGAGGGAGGGAGGGAGGGAGGAATGGAGGGAGGATGAGATGGGAGGAAGGGAGGGAGGGAGGAAGGAGGGAGGGAGGAAGGAAGGAAGGAAGGAAGGAAGGAAGGAAGGAAGGAAGAAGGATGGAAGGTTGGTTGGCTAATTTTCTTCACATACAGTCTCCAAAATATATAAGTCTTTAGTCTTCATCAATATGCAGGTAAACTCGGTTGCCTTACTACATACTTTCCTTTTGCAAAATTCTCTGGCTACTTTGTCTTCATTTGGTCAGTTTTATTGATCATTAACATCCTTCTGCCTGGTTGACTTTGGGCAACGTTTAAAGATTAAGCATAAAGGCTCTCAAGGGCAAGACTGGAAGAGGAAGCTGACTCCCTGGTTCTCTGCTGCCCTTCAGGGGACTGGATAATAGAGAAACAAGTGCTTGCATGTGTTGGATTTTGTTAGCTGGATCCAGCTCCAGCAAAGAGACAACTGAGGTCACGTCAGCGCCTTGGAGGCTGGGAAGCTGGAACTAGTGCAGCTGAGCCAATCCCCAGACAAACAGGTTTTAACCAGGACAAGAGTGAGAGCGTATTTGGCTTTGGAAGCTCTTTGCCCATCACCTCAGGCGGTGATTCTGTTTGTATTTGTTTTCCTCATGTTTGCTCATTTTTATGAAGACCTTTTCCCCCTATGTATGATACAAGATAATTGCTAATTTCTGCCTTATACTTTGAGGGTTTTTCCCTTCTGTGTAGAAATAAAGGAAATGTTAGTTCTGAAATTAAGGTAACCTGTTAGAAGGACCATGGCCAATAGTAAGGGGGGGTGTCCATCAACTGTCAGCATTTTGTATAAGGTTAAATGCAAATTAAGTGTGGTAGTGCTCTCAAAATTGTGTTTAATTATTTCTAGATTATGTAATAGCAGACACTTAAAACTTCTGTGACACTAGAGTAAAAGTGTCTTATGATTCTTAAGAACAAAGCCCTGGATCCTTTTCCACTTCCTAGTGGCTCCTTTTATTCATTTTTAGTTACTCCATTTCTCTGTGTTTGCTTATTTTAAATATATGGTGATTCTCAGCTGTGGACTCATGAGACTCTACAGATGCTGAACAAACACTGATGCTTTAGGCCTACCTCTTACCAATAATGAAGATCTTTTGGGGTGGGACTGGGACATTTGTTATGAAATTGTACTGTCCTCAGGTAATTGTGATGTACTTTAAAGGCCCAGAAACACAGATTTGGAAACATAACCCTTGGCTAACTTCTGTGGTCATCTTAGCCTTATTCTAATCACCCTTTCAAAAATAATCTAAAATCTGTAGAGTTCTTTTTCCGGTAACATTGAAATGTTAAAAAAAGGTCCTTTGAAATGGGCATATTCAGTCATTAATAGAATATAAAGATGTTTGGCAGTGAATATTGTAAATTTGTGATTATATCATATTGTACCAACATTTAATTATAAACAAACATTTATTTGTCCTTAAGTACATATTGATGGGGGACTAAAGTAAAGGACAGTGAATAGTATTAACTGAACATGGTCACTAACAGAATGGTCATTGCATTTTTTTTAGGAGGTAAGTTATAGTTTCTAAATACAGACTTCAAACTGTGCTATGTGCTGCACAGATATGCTATGCAATACAGTAGCCACCAGTAAAGAAATCCTGCTTTCTGTTATACAGAAGGAGTTGAGACTTAAAGGATTTGCTAATTAATTGCATTTTACCAAGTCATAGAACCTCAAGGGTATAATCTTAAGAGTCATTTAAATAACTCATCTGCATATAAACATCAAGAATAGACCTTTCTGGATACTTTCACCTATAAAATCAGGGCTGGAGAGATGAGTCAGTGGTTAAGAGGAATATTGTTCTTCTAGAGGACCCAAATTTGGTTCCCAGCACTCATGTCTAATTGCTCACAACACCTGTAACTCCAGTTCCAAGGGATCCAACTCCTTCTTCTGGCCTGATGGGCAACTGCATTCACATACACAGACTTACACATATGCACACACATTATTACACATTATTTACACATTCCAGAATATTGCACATTATTATTACACATTATTATACACATTATTTAAAATATTTTTAATCTTTAAAAAGATTAAAAATTAGCAATTCGCTGTGGAATTTAAAATGTAAACACAGGAAAAGATAGTCCCATGAAAAAGATCTGTTGATATATTATAGGGGTTACACAGTAATCCTAGTAGTTAACCATGTAGCTTATATATACATTTTATTCATTTGGTAGTTATGGCAGAGATGGAACTTTCAGGGATATCTGAAATCATGGATAGTGTTGAACCTCATGCATATGTTTTTCTTATGTGTACTTATCTGCAATACAGCTTCATATATGAATCAGGCACAGTGAGAGATTAATACTAAGAATAACAATAATTATAGCAAAATACTGCAATAAAAGCCATCTAAATGTGGTCTTTCTCAAAATATTTACTGTATTTCTACCCTTTTACTTAAAGGAGCACTTTACAGCTTCTCTTTGTTGTATCCAGATTACCAGCAGCATTATTGCCATGGTTTGTGGATTATTATATAAAACCTATTAACAGACAGGTGGCATATACAGGGTGGACCCTTGGGCAAAGACAGGATTCATGTCTTAAGTGAGATGGAGCCAGCGTGAGACACTATACTACACAGAACTATTGACAATTTAAAACTTAGGATTTGTTCACTTCTGGAATTTTCCATTTACTATTTCATACTATGATTGATTGACCAAACTTAATTAAAACATTGGAAAGTAAACCCTTTAACTTGGAGGGGGCACTACTGTTTATCAACTTTTATATAAGTGTAATAGAAATAAATAAGATTATTTCTGACTACTGCATGGTTTTCAGAACCACTGTAGTTAACTTGGACATCTAGAATGATTCTTCAGTTGAATTAAGTCACATAGCAAGCTAATGAAGTAGCATGCCATCAAACTTGATACTGTTGCATATTCAATATTATCCTTTTATTTTGAAATATAAATGTAATTTTAGTTCAGTCTTTCATTAATTGATAAATTAGCATTTTTGAAAGCGTTTTAATTACAGAATTTAATGTCCTGCAGAACAAACTAATCTTTGAAATGTTTTAAAAGAAGAAACACATGGGCATGGTGGCACACACCTTTAATCCCAGCACTGAGGAGGCAGAGGAAAGCAGATCTGTGTGAGTTCTAGGTCAGACTTATCTACATACTGAGTTGCAGGCCTTTTGGGGCTACAGGGTGACACTGTCTCAAAAAAACCAAAAAAAAAAAAAAAAAAAGATAAAGAAGAAATGTTTTCTTCTATTTCAAATACCCATTATATTTTTTTAAATTGATGTTCAGAGATTATCTTACATTGATAACATCATATCTATAACATTACATTAATAGTACGTATGTTTTATACAGTAGTCATAAAAAATATAAACTGATGCCTTGTTTTAAATTGAAATTTCATGCTAATACAGTATACATATTGTTTGTATTTATTAAGGTCTCTTTCAGTTCTCTAAACCTAAGAAGCTAATAAAAAACTAAGATAAAGGTTAGTGTTTAGTCAGATAAAGAATATCTGCATATGCTTGTTCTTCTTAGTTCCATTTGCTTGGAAAACCTTTTTTCATCCTTTTTCCTTAAGGTGATGTCTATCATTGATGGTGAGGTGTGTTTTTGTAGAGAGGAAAAAGATGGATCCTGTTTCTAATTCAATCTGTTATTCTGGGTTTCTTTGTTGGGGATTTGAAAGTGTTCATATTAAATGTTATTGCTGAATTACTTAGCTCCTATTCTTTTATTGTTTTGTGATGTTTTCTTAGACTTCTTTTGACTAACTGTCCTGAAATTATCCTGTGACCTCTTGGGTAACTTTACTCTTTTCTTCAGACTGAAATATTCCTGTTAGTGTCCTCTGTAGAGCTGGCTTAGTGGTCATGAATTCCTTTCACCCATTTTTATCATCCTCCTCCTCTTCCTCCTCTTCCTCGTCCTCCTCCTCCTCCTCCTCATCCTTTTCTCATAGTCTGAACATTAACTCTTCTCATTGTATCCTAGAGCTCTCCCACATTCTGCTCCTTTTTTTTTTTTTAATGTATCATTGACCTTTACTGATCCAACTGGTTGTTTTTTTTTGTTTGTTTTTTTTTTTTTTTTTTTTTTTTTTTTTTTTTTTTTGTCCTCTAGCCCTTATTCTCTGTTATCCAGATGACCCATTCTATTGGTGAGGCCTTATACTGAAGTTTTTATTTGGCTTATTGAGTTTTTCATTTCAAGCATCATTGAAATTTGGGTTTTCTTTGGCAGTTCTGTTCCTTTGTTGAATTATATTTTCACATCGTGGATTGACTTCCATATTTCAGTCATTCTTTGTTTACGTTCTCTTGGAGTATATTCATGTCTTCTCTGAGTTGTTTGAACAAACAAAATTCTTCTGAATTCTTTGGAAATTCTTTCAGGTTATTTTCATTATGTGTCATTACTATGGGCTAGTAATTTGTGGTGAGAACATGTCTTCATTTTTCATGTTGTTCTGTGTCTGTGGTGGCACTGCACATCTGGAATAGTTGCCTTCCTTCCTTCCTTCCTTCCTTCCTTCCTTCCTTCCTTCCTTCCTTCCTTCCTTCCTTCCTTCCTTCCTATGACCTTCCTACATTCCCTTCTTTCTTTTTTTTTTTTTGTCCAAGTCACCTTTATTTTTTTACTGAAGGTAGTCACAGTGTTCAGAAGAGGACTAAGGTTTACTAGGGTTGAGATCTGTGGGTGTTGTAGGTGGACCTAAGCAGTGGAAGCAGAGGGTGGGAGGCTGTGCAGGCTGGGCTTCTGGTGCAGAATGTTCCCTAGCAAAGTCTGCAGGCCTAAGCAGGGGAAGCCAGGGTTCTCTTCTTGCTGTAGGAGGCCTTGTGGGCTGGGCTTCTGATGCAGGAGGTTCCTTGGTACCACCGGCAGGCTACAGACAAAGGTTTATGAATAAACTTAATGAACAAAACATTAATAGAAATTATTTTTGGAGGCAGGATGAAAGTAACCTATAGTTATTCTATAAAGTATTGTAAAGTGTTTAAAAATGATGATGAATTTGTTAATGACATGAGAAATGCTTTAGTGTATTATAGAGGAGTAAATAGTATTTGTAGTGTATTGTATGTGTCCATGATTTATTAATAAATACAGGCTCAATTTACAGAAAGATATCGATCAGCTTTTCTCCCTCTTTGACCAAAACACCTGACAGGAACAAATTAAGGGAAGAAATTATTCTTTTTTAACAAAAAGTTTGTGTGTATATGATATGGGTATATGTCTGTGTATAATGTATATGCATGCATATTTAAGTGTAGATGTACATGGCCATGACATATATGTGGAGGCCAGAGGACAGGCTTACCTTCCACCATGTGGAGGCCAGAGGACAGGCTTACCTTCCACCTTGTTTGAGACAGGGCCTCTTTTTTTTTTTTTGTAGTTTGTTGCCGTGAATGTCAAGCTAGCTGGACTGAAAACTTGTGGGAGTTCTGTCTCTGTCTCCCTTTACACCAGGGAACACCGGGAATACAGACTTATATTACCTACTGTCCTGAATTTACTGGGGTTCTGGGGATTCAAACCCAGGTCCTCAGGCTTGTGTACCAATCTAGCCTTCTAGCTATCTCCTCAGCCCAAATTTATTCAACTCTTGATTTCAAGGCTCTCAACCCATGTTCACTTGCCCCCGTGTGCTTGGGTATGAATCATGGCAGCAGTAGTGTGTGCCACAGGAAAGCACTCCACTTCCTCACTGGCTAGGAAAGAGAGAGTGACACAAAGATAGCATACCCTCAAGGACCCAGCACTAGTGACCTACTTCTTCCAACTAGGCTCCAGTTCTTAAAGTTTCCCTCCCCAAATAACAGCACTAGCTGAGAAGCATTGAGAACATGAGCCTGTGGAAGATATTCCAGATTCAAACCATTACAGGTGCTAAAACATTAAGAGTCACGGCGTGTTTGGGTGTTGGTTTGTATATATCTCTGTGTGCCAGTTTTGTATGAGACATTGTTCCTTTGGCAATCAGAAAAAGGAAAAAAAGAAAAGAAAAAAGTTTATACATACTTAGCAGCTTTATTGGAAGAGGGGCAGGCTTGATTTGCAATTAGACATTCTTAGTATTCTAAGATATTTTTTGAGGCAATCTTTGTGGCAGTCTAGTGAAGTTTCAGTCATGTGGGATTTGAATCCAGTTTAAAGTGTGATGTTCTCTTAATCAAATGACATATTCCATGCCCTCTATGAACAGGTGCACTTTTCATTTAAATTCTCCTTTCTATGCCCTCCTATGTACTTGTTCTAGCCTCTTCTGGGCATATAGTCTCACAGACTGTAATATTTAGAGGTTACTTTAACCAGGGAATGGATTACTTATGACTATCAACTATCAAGGATTTTCTAAATGGGCTGCTCTTTATTCCAAGTCATAATCAGAAAATGATGATTCAATTATCTATAACCATTTCTTTGGTAACTAGAAACAATATCTTTAGATTGGCTGGAAATAATCATTGGAATTTTTCCCTGGCTTTTGTGGCTCCTGAGGTACGTGCAGTCTGTTTTTCTTTAGAACTAAGGACATAGTGAAATGTGCTTCTTAGCATACACTGAAATGTCAGTTTGCTCATCAAACTTGTGTTATGTATATTTCTACCATAAGAATCTTCAGTAAAATAAATTTTTAAAAGGAAAAATTACTAAATTAAAGCATTCTCAAAGATATGTTCTTTTTTTATATGTTCATTTTTATGTAAACATTGTTAATTGTTAGAATATTTATAACTAAAGGAACCTACCATATGCCTCCTGGATTGGGGGTCACTTTTCAAAATGGTCTTGGGCATGTTTTTCAGTGCAATATTATGTAACATCCTAATTTTCAGCTTAATGACATGCTTGATCAATTCCAATTTACGCTAGCCCCAAGAACCATGTGTCTGCCTATCTATCCAATATCCATTTTTATATTTCCTGGTAGAAAGAACTATAACTGTCACATTTATTGATATTTTCTTAGTTTTCCCCAAAGCCTACAACTGTAAAATCAGGTATCTCAACTGCATTCCTAAAATGCATCCTAAATGGTACCATCCTAAATGGTAACATCCTAAATGGTACCACCCTAAATGGTAACAAATAATTAGAATCGCCATTTGCAACTCAAGAATAACTCTCATATGTCACTCAAACTTATTCTCTTTGTAGAATGCCTTATATTTGTGGTTAATACAGCTCTATTCCCTATAGCAGGCTGAAAACTTTGGAACCATTGATTAATGTTCTTCATTTCTCATGCTTAGAAGGTCTGTGGTATTCATCCCCACCCCTTTCCTCTCCCGCTTGCTTAAGAATTCTCATAGTTTGATCCTGCCTCTTTCTTCCTCCTGGTCCTTGTCTCATCTAACTTTTCTTTTTTTTTTTTTTTTTTTTTTTTTTTTTTTTTTTTTAATCTTGGGGCTGTTATTCAGGCAGCCCTTCCAGGTTTAATTATATTGCTTGATAAAATGCATCAGTGCTTTTGTACAAGATTTGGGTTTCCAAGACTATTGAATGCCCATCCCCATCCTCTCCATAATATGGATACATTACTGCCTAACAGCCTTTGGAGCATTTAGATCTCAGCTGCCATGTTCTCTCAGAACTTCTCGCAGGCCAGCAGGGCTCAGACTTCTCCAGGAGATGACAGAGTGGTGTCAGTGCTAACATCTAACAAATGTTAGGCCCCTGAAGCTGTGATGTTGTCCTGCCAGCTCTCTCTCTTGCTGCTACTGCCTGGAACTGCAGCCTCCCTACAGCAGGCTGATTTTCTTAACTGTTAAATATTCAGAATATCATTCCTTTATTCTGTCAACTTCCTAGTTGTTGTAGTTTAGTTTGCTGGCAGTTCCTTTCTGGCCTGTTACTTCTAGTTGTTGCTGTCTTCAATGTTTTCAGCAAAGTCAGACCTAGTTCCCTAGTTTAATACTCCTTTAACTATGAGATGGGAATTAGAACTCAGCTCAAACCTTTCATCAATTGATCTTATGTCTACTTAAGCTAGTATTCTACATTTCTCTTCCAAGAAGTCAGGTTGATCTTCCCATAAAAGATCATTTCCTTTCTCATTTGCTTTTTAAAATGATGTTTGCCTACATTCATTTTCACATTTCTGAAGTTCTCCATTTTTAAAGTTCTCCATCTTATGTTATTTCAAGTCAAACATTTCCTTTAAGTTCTGCCTCAGTTCTATTTCTAGTAACTCCTCAAAACTTTTACTAGCTTCCTAGATTATAATGGCACTTTCTTCATAGAAACCATATAGCAGTTATGCCTTACAAAGAACTAGAAAATTCAAGGTCATGAAATTGGTTTTTCTTCCTAACTTAGAAATCTTTTCTGCAAAACTATGGTGATGTGTAATGGAAATCCCTTCCAAGAACATGAAGCTGATAGTTCTGTTGTTGGGAACTTCTAGTTAGTCCTTCTGTTATTTAATAATATGTTTTGAGGATAATTGTATATCCAACTAAGCTCTACAATAGTAATGAACAAAAAAAAACATGGTTCTGTCTTGCAAGCAAGTGTGGAAAAAGACATTATTATTATTACATATAAATTTTCATATATATATATGAAAATTTTGCAAAAGGTGCTATAAATGCAAAAAGACTATGATATTCTAAGAATACCGGGGTCTTAGTCTATATTGATATTTAAAGGAGATAAATTTTAAGCTAAAGTGGGGATAAGATGGGCCACTAGTAGTGTAATTAGCAGACAAGAATGTGTATGAAGGTCCTAGTTTAGGAGAAATTTGAGTTTTGTCATGTGTTCTCAAAGGGGTGAAAGTAGGTGAATGAATCTCATATGTAAAGCAGATGAAGGGTCTAAGGCATGAGGTGATAGAGATAGGAAGGAGGTATGTGATGATACCTGCATTCTTGTAGATCATGGGAAGACCTATGGATTTTTGTCTTAAATGCAGTGAAAAAGTATTGAGTTTACACAGTAGTTTGGGAGAATTTGAAGTTATGTCGAGAGCATGGGAGGAGAGAACAAGTTTTTAAATCTGAAAGATGGGGTTTTTTACGTCACTTGAATAGTTTTCTTAGGCAAAAGTGGAGCAGACATTCTCAGAGCAAACCATTTTCAGACTTCATTATTAAAGTCTGCCACTGCATGGAAAACAGTTATAATCTACACTGCAAAGCTGGTCCTGGGACGAGATGAGCTTGCATTCATTATCCAGGGCCTCCTGTGAGAGGAAGAATAAACATCTGGGCTTCTTTAGGTCAGAACTGTGTGACACTGACCACATTCTAGTCTCAGGAAAGTGTAGTGAGATGCCTGAAATAAAACTGCTTGAAGATGGAAGCAGGGAAGCCAGATTAGGTACCAGTGTTCAAGAGAAGAGCCTTGGAGCTCTTGGTCCTGATGTTAGGAAGTTTTGTAGATGCTGTCACTAGTACAGATTGTCCCCCAAGGAAAAGCAGTAGGTCATCTAAACAGAGACATGGGGCTCTTAACTGAGCAGATCACTAAGGGAAAATGAGTCTTGAACAGGGAGATGAGAAGGTGCTATTGTAGAAGGGACTAGCATTGCTGAGTAAGAAAAGACCTATAGCCTTAGGAGTAGCAGAGTGCCAGGGTCTGCTGCCCACCCCTGTAGTTCGGTGCATAGATTATATCTGTGGCAGTGAAGGCACTAAACAGCTGTGTTTAATGTAGAAATTATTTAAGACCATAATTGCCAGTTTATAAAAGATAGTTTATGCTGGTTTTTCAGAGAAGACATTAGAAAATGGAAAAAGAGAAATGGGGCAAATTAGTGGATATGTAGAGGTCAGCAACAGTTAGGTAAAATACGCCAGTGGTAGAGAGATAGTGGTAGAGAGAAGAAAAATATTTCTGCTTTTATAAGACCTCAATTGTCTTTCGAATAGATTACTTTGATCTTTCAAATATAGCTTTCCTTGTTTTTGTTCTCCCATTTAAGTAATCCAATTCCTTCAGTAATTTCTCAACTAGATGATTTCTGGAATCTGGACTCAGCCATTTAGATTATCAGGAATCCTTGGCAGTTTGTATCATCCACACATTTACTAGACATGCTCTGTGGGTTTCTTTTCGATTTCATCAGAGCAGTGCTGGGCCTGCAACTGGAGGCTTCTTCTTCAAGTTAACATGCTTGCATTGATCAGCGCTCTTTGGATCTGGTTTCTCCACCCATTATGAATATATTTCTCACATTATTTCCTGATTATTTTTCTCTTATGACCTCAAGAATATCATGAGTTTTCTTCAAATGTATGATTAAATTCAGGATAAGCAAGGTCCACATATTTAAATTATCAGTCTAATAATTCCATCAATAATAAAAATATCGTTAGTGGATCCATGTTGGGACTTGCTTTTTTAGACTGAAGTGACACTACTTATTTAGCAATTTTAGTAAATTCATTGCAAGCTTACTTATAGGAGATTTGCAGAATTAACATCTCTTTGATTTTAAAAATTATAGAATCAGATTGATTTCACATTCTGGTATCTTCTTTTCTGAGGCATTTTCTGGTGGTTAGTGCAGTAGTTTCTTGATCACTCCTGCATCTCCTTTGAAGCTCCTGAACTTTCTCCTCTGAGCCTTTGTTACTTTCCCAGGGCTACTGTATCAAAGCCGCCCCTGCCTCCCTCCTGGCTTCTCATGGTGTGCTGGCAGTCATCAGTGCTCTTTGGCTTGTGAGTTCATCGCTCTAATCTTTGTCTTCATGTTCACGTGGTGTTCTCTGTATGTTTCTGTATTCAAATCTTCCCTTTTTGTAAAGGTATCCATCCTAGTAAATGCAGGATCCATCCTACACCAGCGTGGCTTCATTACATTAATTAATTAGATCTGCAATTTTTCTAAAACCCTAATTTTGAAATTGGCATGTACTCTTGGTAAAAACAGAGGATGCTATAAAATTGCTCATTGTATAATTCTATATGTGGCCAGAGTGTCAAAGTGTGAATGCCAAGGTAAATAAGCCTAGGGCTGGTAACACAAAATAGACATGTTTGTTTAATGTACATTAGAAAGCTTAGAAGAAAAAAGTACTTTATCACCTCACTATAGGCTAACCCTACATGTTACAGACCTCACCGGACTGCGATTTCCACATTCAGCATATGAATTTCAGAAGCTTCAGGTAGCTGGTGTCTCCCACAGCCCCGATACATGGACATTCCTTCCTTACACTGTCTCTGATAACTTTGGGGAGCCACTATCACTTCATTTATGTGCATTCTGTTAACTGTCACAAGTGCACATGGCTTCCCTTTCTCCCCTGGCTGCCAAGTTTCTATCTCTGCAGCCTGGAAAACCTATTGCAAAACTCTTCTGTGATGGCCCATCAGGAGAAAGCCAGTGCTCCTGTCTGGAGTGCTATGTTTGGTTCTGGGTTTCTTAGTAGGAGCCTTTGCCTTAGCTCTCTGTCAAACCATGTCCTGAAGGCTAGTACCACAAGTCCCTTAAGCATCTTGAACAGTTTCTGACCATAATCTCTATTCTAAAGTTTCATTTCTTATGAGTCGTAGTTCTATTAATTTGGGGCCCTTGTTTTTTACTGTAAGCATTTGCTTTATAATAAAGAGTCTGATGAAGAATGGATTAGGCTGTGCTTTCCTCTCTGTACTTACTATTGGTTGCCCTCAGTTCTCCAATTGTCTCACCATCGTACCTTACAGAATAAAGCTTGTGCTGGATAGCTTTAGTTGTCACCTTGACACCCTGGGTAGAGGGAGTCTCAACTGAGGAATTTCCTCCTTTGCACTGGTTTGTGGCCATTGTGGGACATTTTCTTGATTGTTGAGTGATACAGGAAGGTCCAGCCCACTGTGGGCAGTGCCACCCCTGGGGAGGTGGTCCTGTATACAGTACAAGAAAGCAGGCTGAGGGGCTGGAGAGATGGCTCAGTGGTTAAGAGCACCACATCTTCTTGCAGAAGACCCAGGTTCGAATCCCAGCACCCACATGGCAACTAACAACTGTCTGTAATTCCAGTTCCAGGGGATCCAACAGTCTCTTCTGTCCTCCACGGGCATTGCATGACATGGGTGCACTTACCTACATGCAGGCAATACACACATACACAAAATATAAAAATAATAAATAAATTTTTTTAATATGTTTAAAAAAAAAGAAAGAAAGCAGGCTGACATGGGCCAAAGAATCAAGCCTGTAAGCAGCGTTCCTCCATGGCCAGTGCTTTAGCTCCTGCCTCCAAGTTCCTGCCCCGAGTTTCTACCTTGGGCTCCCTCAGTTGATGAATTGTGTGTGACCTAGGAGATTTCAACCAAATAGACCCTTTCCTCACCAAGTTGGTATCGGTCAGAGTGTTTTGTCACAGCAATTGAAAGCAAAGTAGAGCACTTGTCTGCACATAAGAGGTTACAAACAGCAATTAAAAGCATAGCTTAATTTTGGAGAACCTGATCTGCCAGCTAAAAGTTTGATATGTGTGTGTATGTATATATACATATATACATATGTAGACATTATATTTATTACTCAGAGTCATGGAGTCATTACTGATAATTGTAGAACTCTGTGTACTTTGTGTATTAGGAACAGCAAGATCACTAGTGCAGTTATAATGACGTGAATGAGAGGAAGCATGGCATTGCAGAGGATGATCTATATTTGAAAAGACCATGCTAGGTACTCTGTAGAGTGAACTAAGGAAGCCATAGTGCAGGTGGGGTAGTGTGAGGGGCCTGCATGGATGTCAGTTATTGTGAGCTTCATAAGATTTTTAAAATAAATTTTAATTATGTATATGTATGTATGCCTATGTATGGGTATGTGCACAGGAGTGCCAGTGTCCATGGATGGCTGAGGAGGGTGTCAGAGCCCCTGGAGCTGGAGTTACAGGTGGTTGTGAGTCACCAGACATGGGTGCTAGGAATCTCTAGAAGAGCAGTGAGTGTTCTTAAGCACTGAGACATATCTTCAGCCCTGAAAGCAGTTTCTCAAACTATGTAACTGAAAATACTGTTCTTAAGAAATTGACAACAGTGAGTTCTACATAGTAAGTTCCAGGTACGCTGGGGCTACAGGGAGACCCTATCTCAAAAAAAGACCAAAAAAAAGAAATGGACAACAGGAATGGAGAGATGGCTCAGCTGTGCAATCATGAAGACGAGATTACATCCCAGCACCCATGTAACAAGCCAGGTGTCCCCCAAACACCTATAACTCTAGCTCCAAGAGAGCCAGTGCCTTCTGCTGGCCTCTCTGTGTGCACAGTTGTACTGACATACCCGTATACTCACACTACACACGCACGTGCACACACACACAAAATCAAAATAAAATTTTTTATAAATGTGTAATAACCACAAAATAATTAAAAATCAAAATACGTTAGAATTTCAAAAGTTGTTTTTAATATTGCTCATGAAAGTTTCATAAAAATCATTCAATGAATTTTGTCTTAGGATTGGGACAGAGTTTCCAACAATTTATTAAATGGCCCCAAACATCCTTCTGCCTTTTTCTATTACATATTTATATGATGTGGTGGTCTCAGAATTGAAAATTATAAAATCTAAATATTGGTCAACCCTGAAAAACATTGAAGAATTGCTGTGCCCAGTCACACCTAATATTTACCAGGACCAAATTCTTTATGTAAAACTAAAGAAGCAGATCCACTTCATTAGTATGTAAATTACCTTTTATCTTTAATAAAAGGTAAATTGTATGTATACCAAAATTGTTTTAAAATAATTATATTATTTATCTTAGATTAATGTTTGATTTATTTTGTGTCCCTGTATATCTGGGGTCATGGTAGAATTTCTATAGTAAAAAGGGATCACAGAGTAGGAAATGTTTAAGCAGGCCTGATCTAGAGCCCATTGATCTGCTAATGGATTGGAAGTGACCTGTGAGGGGCAAAAAGAGGTGTCAGCAATGACTGCTGGGTTTTGCCATAAGTAACCCAGTGAATAGTCTGTCGTCTACTGAGTGCAGGGGAATGGAATAAAGTGGAAATTGACAAGAACTTTATTTTGAATAGGTGGACTTTGGGATTCATTTCTAGAAGACACACAGACGAAAGTGTCTTCATCAAAGTGCTTCAACCAAAGGATTAGAGAGCCAGAACGTTCTCGCTGAGCAGTGCCATAGAGAAAGTCATTAACAGTATGATGGAGGACCAGCCTGCCAGGAGCTTTTATGAGTTGGCATCCTCATCTCTAAGGCATCCTATATCACTTGTTTCACTGGGCTGTTTTGAAGATTGCAGTGGGTGATGTTTGTGGCCTGCTGCACAGTGCCTGCTGTAAAATTAGCACGTAATAAAAGTCTTCAGTTGTTGTTATTACTGTTGTTGGCAAAAGAAATATTATTTTTAAAACTGAGATCAAATGTTTTGGAATGTGATTAGGGTTTGGGCCAATAAATGATAATGAACAGTCTTTTGCCCAGACACATGTGCATTTGTACATGCATTTGAGTTGCGTTCTTGTACTTCAGAAAGAACTACAAAATATAATCATAAACTTGAATTTTACAAGCATGTGGGAGGCTTTCAATTTATAATTAGGTTTAGTGATGTGAGGTAGTGCTTATGGCTTCTTGTAATAAGATCTGCCATACTTTATGCAAATCAAAGTTCCCACAGAAACATTGAGTGAAAATGCTTCCTCGGGGGGCCCTCTTCAGATTACCGTTTCCTTTTTTGCTCTGCTTGGGTTAACCTTATCATAGGTTGAGTTCCACAGCCTTTGATTTGCTAAGGTTTTCCACTGATTAGACTTTCCTTTACCCCTGTCTTAAAAAAAAAAAAAAAAAAAAAAAAACCCAAGATTACTACTTTCAGTGGACTGGTGTTCTAGAACTTTTGTTTTTGTTTTTTAAGAACAGAGTCAATGTATACTGCAGAATCTTAATACTGAGATTCTCCTTATTGCATTAACAGATCTTGAAGGAGCAAAGGCCAGATCACTTAAGAAAACCACAGTTTCTTCTTTGGCAATAGTGTTGAACCTGGAGAAAAGCCAGAGACAGCCAGTGTAAAGTTAGATTCCATCCCATCAGCATAATACTTAATAATAGTTGACTGACAGGGATTGAAGGGTGCCCTTTTTTCCTCCCCCTCCACTCCCATTCCATACTAACCTCTCTAGGGAATATGCCATTCCTTTGCCCATTCCTAAAATTCTTTGCCTGAGCATAGCCAGGGGCTGCTGGGCTAGTGCCTGTTCTATAATCAGGAAAGAGGGTCCTTCTGAAAGACGTACTAGTCCTTGTAGTCACTGCTGTAAAACCAGAGCTCTCCAAACAACTTCAGGAATGTGGGGGAAACATGAGCTTCCCCTGCTAGTGTTTATGTGGGAACAATAACCGAACTCCTGTCACTCACCTGCACTAATTTAATACCAGGTAACTGGGATTATTTCTGCTTGCTTCTAGCCAGATGAGAACTGTAGAATTATCTTATATGTCACATATCATTTTGCAATGTGAAAATATTTGGGGTGGGGGGAACTTGGTTGTAGTTAAAGTAAACTGATTACACTTTCAGCTTCCCGCCCCCTCCTTTCTTTTCTTGGACGCAGGTATTTGCAGGATATGAACTATTCAAACAGCTACAGCATTCCTGAGATTCTTTCCCTGAATTTTGCATGCTTACATTTGGAGTTATAATTAAATAATAAGAAATAGTGCTGAATGTAAGATTAACTAGTAGGTGAAAATTCAAAAGTATTTTTCTACATCTAAGTAATTCCCGTCCTTAGTGGGGTTATCATTCCAACACTTAGCAGCCTCAAACTATGTAATTTTTGAAGATAGAAGCTGGTGTTGCCCATGGTTTGGGTTAGCAATTGTTCTTTACCCTACAGCTCACCACTTCAGAGCCACTTGCTAACTTTTAATTACCACCTTCTCAAGTTTAAGAACTTGGCCAGAGTGATCCCGGAAAGTCTCAACATTTTCCAGTGAGTAAAGTCCATCTCTTTTGGAGATCTTGACACCTATCATTAACAAAACTGCAGACCCTAAGGACAGCAGAGGCAGGACACCTGGCCTCCTCCATGTATAGTCAAGTGCACGGAGGTTGTATGGAGGTTAAGATCATCCTTAAATAGTATGCATTGCCATTGTCTGGCCGGCTGACCCATCCTGTTGCTTCCTTCGTCCTACAGATTGGGTTGTGGTTTCAGATGTTTTTCTCAGGTCAGTTTCCCTGTCATTAATGCTGCAACACCTTTGCTAAGCAGATATCTACTCTCTCAGTCTTTTATTACACCACTGTGTAACCAGCACGGGTGACTCTCCGGGGCTGATGAATAAATGCCAGTTTTACTGTTTCTTGTAATTAAAACTTTAAAAATAGTTCCTGGGATAAGAACTGTGAAGAATAAAGTTTTAAATCATATTTTTTGAACAAAGCTTCATTTAGGTGGAATAATATTGGAATATATCAATATCTACTGTTAATATGCGTATATTCATAGTCTGTCTCCAGTGGTGTCACTTCCCACACTAGTGAATGAGAGAATCCATTCTTTTTAATAACATAAGTAATGTGGAAAGCATTTGTTCTCTATAGCACCTTTTAATAACAGAAGATGCTTACCATTTTTAAGTGTTTTCCATCATATTTCTAAGGGTTTTTATGACAAAAAAGAAAGATGACTTGGGAAAAGATTCAGTGTGATTCAGTAAACGTTCTCTGAACTGGTCTGTGCTGGTCTTTGAGTTAAGCATCTGGAACACTGAATGAATAAGCTTGTCCCTGGGTCACAGTGTACTGTGTAATAGAAGACAGTCGAATCATTTCATGCCCCTTACAGTTGGGGAACAGAGTCAGCCTTCTGTTAGAAACCATTAGTTTTGCCAGAATTGGTCAGAAAGATATTTTCCTAGTATAAATTACATTGGGACTGACCCTTGAATGAGGGAAGCTGGAAATGAAGATAAACTGGGGCATCCGGTGAGAAGAGCATCATAGAAACCGACGCAGAGCACTATGTGTTGGGGAGAGGGAAATGCTGTCAAAGGGGCAAAATGGGACGTGCACATAACTCAGTGCTATCCTCATCGAGGAAGGCCAGATGAAACTTTGGCTTGTATGGAAGACCAAACTGTGCTCTTCACATCAGGATCTTGAAACTTTGGAGTTGAACTTGCTACATGTAAGTTAGAAAATTCTCAGAGAAGAAAAAAAGATCTGTTTTTCCTGAAATGCGGTAAACTGCAAAGGTTTTCTGATGAGTAGGCTTCCCCCTTTTTTTTTTTTTTTTTTTTTTTTTGTGGAGAGTATATTGCCCCTTCTCCCTTTTTTTTTTTTTTTTTTTTGGGGGGTATTTTGCCCCTTCCCCCTTTTTTTTTTTTTTTTTTTGTGGAGAGTATATTGTTCTGTCCATTTCGTGTTGGCCTACCCTGGAAGCTTGGTGCTCTGGGTTAGGAGAACATGAGGTGGCCGAGAGAGTCATGCTATCTGCCAGCACAGAGCTTTAAGACTGTGATGAAGTCATGGTTTTTCTCCAGTATGTTTCCATTTTAGAGTGGCATAGATGAGTTTTAAATTCACGAATTTTATCGTTTCAGAAGTTCTTTGTGTAGGCTCTCTGTAAGCTCTTCTATGTGTCCGTTTCGATGTCCCAAGCTATAGTAAAAGAATTAGCGAGCGGTTCTGACACCAACTACAGAAGGTAGTCTGTAGTGATCTGTTTGTGAGCAAAGTATGGTAGTCACTATGGTGGAGAGGGAGTAAGGAGCAGAGCTAGCGGGGCTGAGTACCCCTGTGGGGGAGGCCCGGTGTGAGGACACTGCGTGTGTCTTTGCCATCTGTGGATAGAGTTTACTCCTTAAAGTCTGGAAATCTGGAAAGGAGCGCTTATTACCTCAAAATTTCAAATCAGGGAAATGTTTCAGGAGAGGGAAACTGAGACTGACAGAGCTGGTAAGATTTGGGATTGGAAGCAAGAGGGTAGGGTGCCCCGCTAGGCAGGTCCTTGCCTTCCGCAGTTTAGCTGGGTGGACTTAGCAACTCTTGAGTGGTAACGTCCATTGCATAGTTACAAAACAAGGCCTGACCTACTCCAGCTTTGTGTTTACTCCCCTGAACTTAAGTGGTTAAACTAAAGCACTGTGAAAGTGTGTTTTTACTGTGTAAGATTTGCTTACTGGTGTGTCTATCTCCCAGGCTTTTGTAGTGTTTCTGCTGCATTTTAACAAAAGATTTTGAGAGGTTTTTTTGATTGTTTGTTTGTTTGTTTTTACATCAGAGTTAGAAAATTACCATCATAAAAACAGATACATGCTAAAAGTAAAAAGTGTTTTTCTTTGGCTCTGACATGAAAACTCTGCCAAGTAAAGCAAAACTCCTTTTTTCTTTCTTTCTTTCTTTTGATGGGGGTTGTTTTGAGACAGGGTCTTATTGTAGCCCCTGCTGACCTGGAACTCACTATGTAAACCAGGCTGTCCTCAATCTCATTGAGATCTGCCTGCCTCTGTCTCCCATGGGCTGGGATTAAAGGCCTGTGCCCCCACATCCGACAAAACTTCTTTGAAATTACATTTTGCAGGCCTATTTTGGAGTGGAAAAAAACTTGAACTTTTGAAAGGCGGCAGAATGCCCCTAGTTTTTTAGGGACG
The DNA here is from genome assembly GCF_000622305.1 of Nannospalax galili. Lineage (NCBI taxonomy): Eukaryota > Metazoa > Chordata > Mammalia > Rodentia > Spalacidae > Nannospalax > Nannospalax galili. The sequence goes on along the minus strand of NW_008349068.1, from coordinate 10,821,579 downwards.
TAATGAGCTAATTGACTGAAAATTGAAAACTCCATGTAAAACATTGCAACCAAAATGTATGAGGGAGCCTCTTGGTGCTTGTGCAGAGCTGACAGCACTGGTCTCATCCATCTTGAAGGAAAGATAGTTGTAACTTCAGAAGAAGTCGAAGTATTTCTTGCATCTCTTAGACAGAGGGCTTTGAGTCTTCGGAATAACAAGGTACCCACTGGCACATAAGTTGAGATCCAAACCTTACAGCAGCAGTTTTAGAATCATCTTGCTCAGAGCATAGGCTTCCTTGCCTCTGGAAGCACAGTGGTGCAGACTCCATAAAGAGTGTTTCTCTTCTGCCACTATTTCCTTTCTAAGTATCGCATGTCTGGCTTGACACAGCACAGAGTAACTCAGGAAAAACAACACTGAAAATGAAAGGGAGCACTCACCTGCCACTTGCCTTACTTTGCACATATGTTCTTTTTACGTAGCTGTTTTATTTCTTTGATTTGACTGCGAATTCTTGAGAGCAAAGCTCACTTTTTATTGTTGCTTTTACTTTACAAAGACATCACAATACTTTATACAGCAAACCTTCAGTATGCTTTTATTGCGACTGGCTTTTATGCTCAGTTGTTTCAACATGGAATGTGTAACACTGACTAGAACAACATTGGGAGAATCCTACATTTCTGATTTCACTTGCCTTAAATATCATCAATTATATGTTTCACTTTTCTTCATGGATCTTTACTGAGTTTATGCAGTTCTCATTAATGTAAAAGTTCCCCTTTTTTTGAACACCGGATCTCCTGTAGCCCCAGCTGACCCAGAACTCACTAACTCACTATGTAGACTAGGCTGGCCTTGATCTTGCAGAGATCTGCCTGCCTCTGCCTCCCTGGTGCTGGAATTAAAGGCCTGTGCCACCATGCTCAGCATTTAGTTCCTATTAAATGCGTGTAATGACCTATCTGACATTGTGTCCTGACCTCTGACTTCTGCAGCTGAATATTCTTAACAGATTTAAGGCAGGACTCTAAGCAGGGGGGATACTAGGAGCTCTGAGGTAGCTCCCTAATTTTCTACAGAGTCACATGTGATGTCATCTCTGGTCTCACCTTGTTACTCATGTCCCCCTGGCTGAATTTGTGTTAGCTCACAAGGTTTTGATTTTCTTGCTGTTTAATTCTACTTGCCCTGTAAGTAGCTCCTGGTGGCTAACTGTTACAATTCATTGTCCCATGCCCCATCTTATTGATAATCTTACTCCTCCTCCTGGAGATCCTCCTTCACAGTTGAGCGTCAAATCCCTTTCTGTGTTTGAAGGAGAGGTTTATTGTTCCTTGGCAAGTCTTTGTCAACACTCCTAGTGTCTCTGGCCATCCTCTCCTGTATTTACTCCACAGTTGGCTCACTCTGCTTATTCTCATCATTGCTTGATGTTCTGTCTCTATTGGACCTTAAGCTACAAATGTTTAAAAGTATGAATGACCTGTGTTACTTTGTTGTGGATCATTGTGGACCATGTGGCCTGAGTCTACTAGAGTTAATTAGAACTACTAACGCCTCTCACACACCTCTCTTCGCTTCCTTTCTTCCTTGCTACCTCCTTCCTTCCTCCCTTCCCAGCTCTTTTTCCTTCCTCTTCTGGCTAATACCTTGATTTCAATGTACCTTCAGACCATGCTCTTTTGTTTTGGTTGCTGTGTATCCTCATGAGTTCTTCCCAGGCCTTATTCATCTTTCTCTGTTCTCTGTCTGACTTGATAAATATTGGACAAGTGAATAAAATCTATATTTTTGATCTGTTCTATCCAAAAAGAATCCAACATATTAAAATAATACACTATAATTCTAAAGGTATATTTAGTGATGAGAATTAATTTAATAAGAAATCAAGACCATGCTAAACAGTGTTTTTCTTATTAAATAGGTTATAAAAATAATTGAAAGTCACCCCCCTATGCATATATGTATTGAAGCTGTCAAGGCTATTAGAAATAATGAAGAATTTGAGTCAATGATGTTTGGTACCATATAGCTTACCAGTAAAGCATACTTGCCACGGTTAAGCCAAATACTTCGTCTTGTATTTGTTGCAATTTTGAAAATGAATGCTGTTCCTCTGAAAATATTCACCAGAGAGGAAGCATTACTAGATACAGCACTTTTTATTTGAAAGCACTTGAAATTATTGAAATTATTTGAAAGCACTTTTAAGCATTTAGTCGCTCTTATTTATTTTATCTTACTTACCATCATTTAACAACTTTCCCACTTTGCTTATTGTCATTCATTATTTCAGTTGTTTTATTTTTTAGTATTTCCTATTCCAATCATTTTCAAGGTTCTTTCTAAGCTCTGATAACTGTATTTTCATAACCGTTACCTCCACACTGATGGACTGGTCAGCTGACTCACCCTTCTATGTTCTCTTTGTGCTTAAAGCAGAAATCTGAAATTTGTAGAGAAGATGTCAAATAAACTTTCATGAACCGCCCCTAGCTTCATCAATTGTCAGTTAAAAAGTAGGTCTTTTTGTCACTGTGTTTGAAGTCCCTCCCATTCCAGATTATTTTAAAATCAAAACCCAGCTTCTTTGGAAATTCAGTAATAAAACGTTTATGAATTATTGGGTATGCAAAAAACTCCCTTTATTCCTGTTTTCAGACTTGTTCTAAATGTTTCAGGATTCCTGTCTGTGTGTCCATCTTTGGATCTGTTTGTTTTCACAGCCTTTCAGTGTACATAGAAGCTCATGCTTGCTGCTCACATCTTTTTGCTCGTAAAAGCATTTTTCCTTTTGTTCTTTCCAATGTTCTAATGGTAAGTTATAGAAACTGGTATTGGGAGTTACAGAGATTTTTAAGTATTAATCAAGTCTTTGCTAAAATTGCTTATCAGATAAGGTATCAGATAAGGTAATTGGTTTCTTGAAAAGCTTTTGGCAGACTTCCAGGCAGTGGGAGAGATGATGGGAGCTGACAGGAAAGCATACACAGAGTGCTGCTCATTTAGGGTTCTTTCACAAACGACGAGGTCGGTGTCAAAATGGAGGGCTGGAAAACATATGGGCAGTAATTAAATGTCTTAAAAGTGCTAACTAACACTTTAGAGAAAATGGAAATGAGACAGAGGCAGACAGGAGGACAAACTCTGCCTATTTTGTATTTTTACTCAGACTGACAAACACTGTACCCAGTTGTGGTGGGACAATACCAGCTCAGCTCTATGTGGTTATAGAAAAAAATTCATGGTGATGGTCTATGGATGGAGTCTGTTTGTTCCTTTCCTCAAAAGAAAGAAAACAAAAAATTTTTAAAAAATGTAACATAGTAGTCCCCCTTTACCTGTGCTTTTGCTTTCTGTGGCTTTTCCTAGCAGCCATCACAATAAGTCTTAAATTGTGTACTGCTCTGAGTCAAATGATACAATCTCCCAATACCTGCCCCATCTCACTTTGGAACTCAAACCATTCATTTGTCCTACACAATTCTAGCTGTGTAACTATCTGCCCATTAGTCACTTACTAGCTGTCTGGGTTGTCAGGTGGACTGTCACAGTGTCACTGTGCTTATGTTCAAGGAACCCTTATTTTACTTAATAATTGCCCCAAAGCAAAAATATGAGGATGAAAGGAGGCACTGGGCATGAAGCATGGATGGACAGATACCTGTGGTACTGTGTGGCAGTGCTGCAGGGCATACAGGAAAAAAATCAGCACATGTAGATGGTTTGCTACTAGCCAGTTTCAGCCAGAGGTCTGGGAACAAATACCTTGTAAATAAGGGAGAACTACTGTATTTGAAGTCTTTCATTAGTGTTAATCTTACAGTGTTGGGCTAGTCCTGTCATATTATCCTGATGTATCAGAAAGTAATAGCCACCATAGAGCTCTTGTTCACCAGAGATCTGGGACAGAAAACTCAGAGAACACCATTTGGCCATGAACACAGCTGGTTGAAGTAAAGAAAGACAGTGTGGCAGGAAATGCCAAGAGTTCCATTGGGGGTGATGGGTTGTCCACAGGACCCTGCATATGGGCCAGAAAAATGAAAGCTAAGTGACCAAAGTTCACTTTATTTTACCAAAATAAAAATGTAAAATTACTTTACTTGACTGACTTTTCAAAGGACTGAAAAAAATGGGAAAAAATAGTTTTCAAGTGTATTCATCACTTTTCTGTTCCTGTGATAGAAACACTGACCAAAGCAACTTATGAAAGGAAGAATTTGTTTGAGCTTACAGTTCCAGGGAAATTACAGTCCACCTTGGCAGGGAGGCATGGCGGCAGAGGTGGCTGGAGGAGGAGTGGAAGCTAAGCTCTACATCTTGAAGTGGGCACAGGAAGCAAGAGAGCAACTGGAGATCCTGCAAGGCTTAGGAACTCTGAAAACCTGCCCCAGTGACCTACTTCCTCCAGCATGGCCACACCTTCTAAGACCTCCCAAAAAAGCTCCACTAACTGGGGGCAAAATGTCCAAATACTTGGAGCCTATGGGGGACATTCTCATTCAAACCACCACATCAGGTTTCTTCTAATTTAAAATATACATAATTTTTCCTAAACCGTTAGAAATATTGATCTCATAGTATTGAATGATACCATCCCATTTGTTCTTATATACATATTAAATATTAAATTTTAATAGATAATAGCAGAAGTTATATGTATTTGTAGTTAGATGCTTTTGTCTTTAGAATTGAAAGGCACTTCATACCAATACATTTAATTAAATAATTTTAGTTGTTATTTTTATTTTGTGTGGATGAGTTTTTTACATGCAAGGTGTAAGTGCACCTGTGCCATGCAATGCCCTCAGAGGCCAGAAGAGGGCTTTGGATCCCCTGGAACTGGAGTTACAGATGGGTGTTAGCTGCCATGTGAGGGCTGGGAACCAAACCCAAGTCCTCTGCAAGAGCAGCCAGTGCTCTTAACTGCTGAGTTATCTGTTCAGCCCCCAACATATTTAATTTAAATAAAAGATAGAATGTAAGTGCTAAAGATAGATTGAAAGGTGCTTTGTCAACATAACATCTCAAATCATACTTATTTTTACAGTAGAATTGTATTTCTGATGGAATTATAATGATGTATCTCCACATAGGACTGTGTCCTACCTTGCTTTTTTTTGTATGTTTAAACATTTTATTTTTATTATAGGAAATCAGATTGTATAATACAGTCAGCTTTCCACTATTATCAGTATTTCATTAAAATAGTGTCCATGTTTTTGAAATAAATGGAATATCTAGAAATAGATTTTTTTTCTATAAAAGTTAAAATCTGCCCGATATGATAGATTCATCTCTGAGGAAATGATAAATATTATAATGGAATTTTAATGAGGTTCAATTCTATTTTTTTTGTTTGCTTCCTTTTTAAAAAAAATCCAGTTTATGGGGTTGGAGACATGGCTTTTGGTTAGAATGTCTGCCTTGCCCACTTGATGACCTGTGTTCAGAGCCCCAGAACTGTGTAAGAAGACACATGCATCTGTAATCCCTGTCCTGGAAAGAAGGGAAAGAGAGAAGCCCCAGAAGTTCGTAGGCAACTAGCCTGGTGTATGCACAGACCGTGTTCAAACATGGTAGAAGCTGAGGACCTGCACCTGAGGTGGTCCTCTGACCACCACACACTCCACACACACACACACACACACACACACACACAATGTCACACCCACAAACACATCATTTATACACAAAATACACCATACAAAAATCTAGTTTATTATAAACAATTTCACGTATAAAAGAGTTACAACAATTACTTTATAGTCGGTGATCTAAAAGATGTGCGTGTGCCCCGTGTGCTTTGAGATGTGCCTGCAAGTCTTGGTTTGGCTTCCGCTATTCATCTTTGCCCTGTGCCGCTGATCCAGCCACAGTGCCGCCTGTCACTGCTCTGCTTATCGCTGTGTGTCAGTGCGTGAATTATATCAAGGTAGGTCACAGGAAGCAGCTCTATCTGCATTTTTACCTCAAAACAGCGGATTAAGACATATGGTGCGCTTAATACAAATCTCTTAATGGTTCTTATATTGCTAGATAATTATTTTCACTTTTACAGGAAAGTTTTCTACTTCCTCAGAAAAGCAGTATTTATACTGCAATTTTCAATTGAGAGTTTGTAAATTGTAATTTGTATCTAGCTAATATTAAGAATGAGCTCTGCCATTTTAAGGAACTTTGACACAGCATCCACATCAAAACTCAAAAGTGTCATTGCATCAGATGTGTCATTTCTGCTGAGTGTATCCCAGGAGCACTTGGAATTTGCACTTATTTTAAGTATATCCACCACTGCCCTAATCTTACATATTTGAGTAATTGACTGATGAACATATACACCTGCTGTAGACACAAATAGCTTGCTTCATCAATGTATGGAAACTTTTCGAAAACATTTCCCAGATTTAGTCTTTTACATTTACTGTGAATAAATGGGAGTGGAGTTTGTTGAAATGCATATTAGAATATAGTAAGACCAATAGAACAAAATAAAACTAACTGGGCACAGGAAGGAAATGGAGGGCAAGGGACTTAGCTAGTGCTGGAGTGCTTGCCTAGCATGTGCAAATCCATCATAGTATTCCTGGGATCGGAACCAATGTGTTTGTTTATTACTAAGGATGGTGATGCCCACCTGAAGTCCCAGACTCAAGAAGGTGAGACAAGGCCAACCTGGATTACATAGCAGTTCCACACTAGCCTGCATTACATAAGGAGACTCTGTATCAGAAAAAACAGAAATTTGAAAAAGTTTTGCTTACATTAGATAAGCAAAATAACATACTTTTAAAAAAGATTTCATTAGCTCTCTTTAGGTAAGATTAATTTATGCTAATAATAGCATATAGTGCAGTAAATAGTGAAGGATCATTTAATTTCTATGCCATTTTATTTTAAAAATTTATTGATGTATTTATTTTTGTTTTATGTGTATAAGTGTTGTGTCTGCATATACACAAGTGCACCCCTGTGGTGTATTGACCACGAAAGCCAGAAGAGGGTATCAGACCCCCTGGAACTGCAGTTATGGGTAGTTGTTAGGTGCCATGTGGGTGCTGGGAGCTGAAAGTGGGTCCTCTGCAAGGGTGGCTCTTAACCACAGTCATAATTTTAGATTTTTTTTGAAATAGTACATATATTGTATAAATCTGAAATCACTGAAGGTCTGTTTTAAGAAATTTTTTTTCTGTCATTAGAATCCTATTTTCTGTTCTGAATGCTTACTTTTTAAATTTTAAGAAATTTATTATTGGTGTGTATGCATGTGGCCACGTGCATGCCACTGTGTGCAGGTGAGTGTTAAAGGAAAACATTGTGAACTTATTTCTTCCCTTCCACCTTTAACTGAATTCTAGGAATTAAACTCAGGTTTCCAGGATTGTATGGCAAATACCTTAACCCATTTGAGCCATATATATTTAAAGAATATTTTTAACGTAGTAAAATTCCCTATCACTATATTAACAGTCTATTAAAAGTCTTGGTCATTGACATTTTTGCAGAGTACATAATGGGAAGTTTTTCCTCACTGAACTAGCTCTAGAAAACTTTGTATTCTATCACTCCAGCAAATGTGGCAGATGTTGAAGTATAGAGCAAAGTCTAGATTCTCAAGGAAATTTGAATCTGTAAAGCAGTACTATCTCCATTTATAAAAAGGTATGTGTGCTTGTAAAAAGCACATTCACAGGCATGCAATGCATAATCTATAGATCTCCTTTAAGAATTATTGAGTTTAAGTATAAAACTTTGTATTCTATCACTCCAGCAAATGTGGCAGATGTTGAAGTATAGAGCAAAGTCTAGATTCTCAAGGAAATTTGAATCTGTAAAGCAGTACTATCTCCATTTATAAAAAGGTATGTGTGCTTGTAAAAAGCACATTCACAGGCATGCAATGCATAATCTATAGATCTCCTTTAAGAATTATTGAGTTTAAGTATGTCAGAATAATTCATTTACTTTGATTTAATTTTATATTAAATTGATGCTGAAAGGCAAAAAGAATGAACAAATCCAAGGGCTGTGTGCTTGTTTTTGAAATAGAGATGAATGTGTCTCTTTAAAGTTGTTTTGTTTTGTTTTGTTTTTGCTCTTGCTTTTTGCAGTCTTACTCTGTTGTCTCTTTGAACGATCATTACAACAGTACTCTGCATGTCTGCAACAAAATAATGGAGAATATTGTAACTTTCCTAACTTTGCAGGTATATTAAAATCCATGCGAAGATTCAGGGGATATGATCATAGAAACTGGATTGAATAAGTACAGTTTTTAAGACCTCAGATTGTAAAATTAAAACTCAGTTTTTCTTAACCTTGGAATTTCAAGAGAAAAATTTGTATACCATTAAGAATTTCCTTAATTTAGGATATTCATATGTTTGAATAGACATATAATTAGGGAATTCTTTGAAAGTTTAATGGGGCTATCACTTTCCCTGATTTGCATATTGTTCATTCAACATGAACTTCCCATTTTGGAAACATAAGGTCTACATTGATTTTCTGCTTCTTTTCTTATGGTGTGAAGGAAAAGCCCCTGAGTGTAATGTGTAATCACTTGCCCATTAAGCATGTGAACGAGTCTGTGCTAACATAGAACATTTTTATGATTATGGGAAAATGGATGATGTCAACAGTGATGCATGGTTTCCATTCCACTTTCCTGGAAGTGTATTCTGTTTACCTTCCCTGAGTTCTTCTAGGATAATTTTGGAGTTAGTTTATTTCCATTAAGTCAATGGAGAATTGAGATACTAATATTTGCCTCCATTTTTATTCATCAAATTTTATTTCTAACCAGAAAATAGATTTAGGAATTTGACATCTAGTTCTGTTTGGATTGTCCTTAGCTTCTAGTGCCACATTGTTTATTAGTCTTCTGTATAACTTTTATTTATGATGTGTCTTAAACAATGGAAAAATAGTCATCATTTTCTACTTCCCTGAGTCATGGAATGCCACAAACCAAGATTCTAGGTGTTTTAGTTTTTGTATCTGTTCCTTTACACTTCTTGTCCTCTGGGGCCAGGATGACACTGTGCTTGTGCTAATGATAGGCGTTTGGTCTCACCATTCACTGACTTATGCATTCATTATTAAAGGAATTTTTTAATATATTATTTATTATTTTTATTTTATGTGTATGAGTGTATTGCCTGCATGTGTGTGAGTGCACCCACGTCGTGCAATGCTGCAGAGGTCAGAAAAGGGCTTCGGATTCCCCTGAAACTGGAGTTAAGGACGGTTGGTAGCAACCATGTGGGTGCTGGGAATCGAACCCGGGTCCTCTGCAAGAGCAGTCAGTGCTCTTAACCACTGAACCATCTCTCCAGCCCCTATTAAAGGAATTTTTAAAAGAGAAATTGGCGAGACCTAATTTGAGAATATGGTATGAGGTTAAACGGAGTAAACATTATGGACCAGAACACAATTGAAGCTCCAAATGAATGAATTTCAGTAACAACTTCATATAGCATTTGGGATAAATTTCCATATCCTATTGTAAATCATACTTAATTTTTATTGAACTGCTATTTTTAATAGCTTTCTAAAAGAGCTTACCATTAGTAAATATAAAGTCTGTGCCTAGGCTTCAGATGTCCTGCCAATGGAGAAAAAGAGGGAAATAAATCTGGTTCTTTCTCTTATATAACTACTTTCAAAACTCAAGAAGTTCATGATTAAACAGGAGACTTGTAGACAACTCTTTCACCACCTCTAATTCAAAATGAGATATGTGGTGAAATATTCAACTACAAGACAGGTTCACTACCTAGTGAATGGCCAGGATAAATATAGTCTGTGAAGTGCAGGCTGCCTTTTGCATTATTCTCTACTATTTCTCAGTGCTACATGTGTTAGTTTTACTCAGTACACCGGCTGGTGGCAAAGAGAGTGTAAAAGAGAAGCAGCTGACTGGTAAGATTCAGGAGGAACCCCTGAGGAAAGCAAGGAATGGATCTGAAACAAATCATTTCTTGACCAATTAGTGACAGAAATCTCTGAGCTACTTGCTTCTTATTTTTCATCATTAACTGATTTGATTGTGAAAGAAAAGAGAAGAAATTTTAACCTTGTCATTTGGTGCAAGAATTCACTGTTTCAGAGTGGAACTGACAGGTGAATTTCATTAAGACAGAGACTAGGCAGCATAGTGAAGCTTGCAACTGCTACCAGCATGAAGAAATGTTAACCAAGCTATTACTTTTTGACCAATGTTCTATTACCTGTCATGACAATCTTGTATTTAATGATGGTGAATATAATGGGCTGAGGAGGTTTCATTAGGTTTTCATAGTGCATGCGTTCGTGTGTGTGTGTGTGTGTGTGTGTGTGTGTGTGTGTGTGTGATTGTGTGCACATGCACACATTTTTAAGGTTTTGTTTACACTACAGTGCTACCTTCCTGGTGAAAAAGGCAATTCAGTAATTGTTCTTTTATATTTGTGATGGAGACAGTCTAGGAATTATTAGTGAGAACTGACATATACATTTTCAACAGGAACTATTCTACTTCAGTTGTTTATAATTTAAAGACAAAATCCACATAAGTAAAAATAGTAATGAAATGAAGGTTTTTCTGGCATGTGTTAGGGCTAAAAAGGTCTTAGTTCCATAAATTTGTGTATGGCTCTGAACCCGTCTTCTCCATTCTAGAGCTTTATTATCATCCCATCCACTTATGCAGACTGACTTGTACAGTTGTGGTCACCCCACTTGACTAGGGGTTTAATTGTCATAATGCCTTTGGCGCTTAGCCGTGTGTCTTCAACAAAAGTTTCAAACTATAAATATTTGTGTAGGGAACAAATATCAACTATTTTCCAAATTCAAACAAGGGGTAAAGTACAGTTCTCAGACCCATTCAATGCATTGTTTCTTTTCTCTGTAGATTATTGTGCTGTTTTCTGATGCCGCATCCCATGGATTTTCATCCTAGTGATGAGCTGTGCTTTCTTTAATGTCTCCCTTCTTTATTTATTCAATAATATTCCAGTGTCTGGCATTCATAAATGTCTGTCCATATAATTCCTGATGGATGTGAATGACACCATCAGTGGAGAATGAATGTTGAGTTCCCATATTGTAGTCGTTTCCCTGTTCGTTGTACTAATATCATTGTACTAATGATACACTTTATGAGGGTTTGACTAGTTCACAGACACTGTTATTTGACTTTCTGATATGCTGATTCTTAGCTTCATTTTCTACCAAATGAAGGCAATCCCTCCAGATAAATTTGCTTGGGAGTCAAAAGTGGTTAATGGTGTAGGCTACCCAACCAAATGGCTCTTTACAAGATGTTGGTGTTTTCCCATCCTGTTCATTCACCCCTCCCCTTGCTAGCCGTTTCATAAAATGGATCCATGTAATGAATGAATTGCTGTGGTCTCAGTGACTCTGGAATCAACTATAAAGAACCTTAGCTTTTTGTTTCCACAACTTTTATTGTGAGACTTTCCTGGATTATTTTCCTTCTCTCAGAATGTTCTTTCAGAGACCCTAAGTCTTGTTTCCAGAAACTGCATAGGTAGACTATAGGATGAACATGTCTTACTCACCCCGTGTCTCCAACACCCACCAGTGTCCAGAGTATAGATTGCATTCTGTAACTATGACTTGGGTAGTTGAGTTGGTTTGCGTATTAGTTTATCAATTTTCATGGGAAAGGCATGATAGACACGTAAAATCATACTGAAAACTAAAGAATTTCTTGATCCCAGAATGCAATCTTTCCATGCACATATTCTGTATATTCGATATAAGCAATAGTAAGAATACATTTATTAAATTATGGATCTCAGACCGACCTTGAACTTGGTGTGTAACTGAGGATGACCTTGAACTCCTGCCCCTATCTCCCGGTGCTGGGAATTTTAGTACAAGAAAAAAAGCTAAGTTTTCTGTCTGCAAAAGCTATTCTTCCAGACTTACTCCATAAAGGTTTTCTCCCTCTGTGGCTTAGGTATTGCCATTAAACTTTTTTTTTAATTTATTTTATGTGTATGAGTGTATTGCCTGCATGTATATGAGTGCACCTGTGTCGTGCAATGCTGCGGAGGTCAGAAGAGGGCTTTGGATTCCCCTGGAACTGGAGTCAAGGACGGTTCATAGCCACCATTTGGGTCCTGGGAATCGAACCCAGGTCCTCTGCAAGAGCAGTCAGTGCTCTTAACCGCTAAGCCATCTCTCCAGCCATTAAACTTTTATCTGATCTCTTCTTAATAATATACCCCTATACGTAGTTTGAAAATTGTTAAAAACAGAAGGCCGGCTCTTTCTATTATTTTAAAACTACAGCAGAATATTTGTATAGTCTTAGTGACATTGTCAATCTGTAATTCTGATGTCACCTCGAGCTGCTAAGCTTAATGAATTTAAGAAGGTTAATTCAAATTTTGGAGAAGTGATTTTTTTTTCTTTTTCTCTGAGTATAAAAGTTAAACCAAACATCTGAAAATAAATCTAATATTGAAATACAGAAAAGTTAGTAGTTCACTATATATTGTTCAGTTAAAGAAAAGCTAGCTTGCTATTAGATTTAAACTGCTTAGAAAGAGGATAATAAGGAAGAAAAATCAAATTAATTCAAATGATACTTTCAGATCAAGGAAAGTGAAAAGGAAACAATGGCTCGCCCTTGCCAGGCACAGAGTGTTCTCTTCGTTTAGGGGGCAGCTCCTGTGGTTTGTTTAGGTTTCAGCTTGTCCGAGAGAGAAGGTGTTGGTGTGCTCAGAAGGTGTTAGACAGTGTCGTAATGAAACAGAAGATGAAATGGAAGGCTCATAAAACGTCTTATCATTTGGGCCTTCCTGGAGAAGCCTAGCTGGAATTTCTGAGTGGTCAGCTTGACATTTTAAAGCCAGCAGAAGTTGTGTCATTATTTTTAAACTATTGCAGTAGTTAGAGGAAAAAGATTTAAAGTTCATTGCAGTAATTGCTGGCAGCTTGCACAGAATGAGAGGTGCTTTTAGTAAGCATGTGCTACCTTTAGAAAAGACAGCCTGTTAGGGATGTGAAAGGGACCAGTGGACTTTGTAAGATGAGAGGGATGAAAATGTAGTTGGAGGCACTTCTGTGCCCCCAAAGTAATCACATTCATTTTGTAGGTGGGAAAGAAGTGAAATGACTTTTAATGACTGTTCATGTGTTTATGGTCTTTAAGCAAAAATTTACTCCCAGCTTCTGAAGTGCCCCTATATATTTCCAGTGACTAAAAATACAAAACCTGGTGGCTAGGTAGTCACAGGGAGCAAGGCAGGTAATGTCACTGGGCTTGGCACAGTCTGTGTGAGGCACTAAGGCTGTGATCCCTGCTGTAACAGCATTCCCTGCCTTGGAAACCTGCAATTTGCCTCAGTCCCAGATGGGGAGGAAGCTAGCAAACAGCCTCCAGCCATACATAATGGCTGGGCTCACATCCTGACCCAGAGAACGTAGAAGAAAGGAAAAATAATCCAGGAGTCTTCACGACATTGTTTGAGTCAAGGATTGTATGCTTTTAGTGAAGGTTATAACACTTTTTTCTTTGTTAAGTTGGGTTTGTTCTGTTTTGCTTTGTTTCTCTCTCTTCTGGATGACAGCCAGCATTCAACTGAAGGCAGCACACGGGGTTGGTACCTCAGTCGCATTGCAATATCGTCTGCTTAAGTAGTGAACCTTCACTGCTTAACGAAGAGTAGCCTATACCCATACTAGTTAGGTTTCCATGAATCTACATACATGTACAGTCACCTTCAGCTAGGTTTCCAGTGTGTATACCATGTATGCACATGGCACGCATGCACACACACACACACACACACACACACACACACACTTATCCAAGTTTCCAGCTTATACCATGCATATATATGCGTGTACACTCACATTCAGTTAGGATTGCAGTCTGTATACTATGCATGTATACACGTACACACGTACACACACACACACACACACACACAGGTTTCTAGGGTAGAAATGTACATGCACACTCACATTTAAACTTGCTTTCACTGTGACCTTGTGACCTTTAGGAATACAGTAAGACACAGAATTAGGAATGCTGTTCTTAATTCAGAGGGTTTAAATATGTGATCTAAAAACATAGGTCTTAAGCCAGGCATCTTTAATCCCAGCACTCTGGAGGCAAAGGCAGATGAATCTCTATGCATTCAAGGACAGCTTGGTCTAAAAAATTCTAGGCTATTCAGGGCTACATAGTGAGACCCTGTCTAAACAAAAAGGAGGAAGAGAGGGAGGGCTGGAGAGATGACTCCAAAGTTAAGAGCACTGGCTGCTCTTCCAGAGGACATGGGTTTGGTTCTTAGCACTCACATGGCGATTAACATGCATGCGCTCCATAACTCCAGTTCCAGGGGATCTGATACCCTCTTCTGGCTGCCAGCGGTTTACACACATATGGTGCACTTAAATTATACAGGCAAAACACTCATGCATATAAAATTTTTTAAAAATTTAAACCCTTAAAATCCATCTGTACCCAAACTCTAAACCTAGGAACATATTTTTAAGTAATTTATTTTGTTAAACTAAATGACTATAATAATTACTAATTTCATAATTTGATATTTGTATGAAATTGCAAACAATTTGATATGCCCTGGAATTATACATCCCACAGAGTAGAAGGACCTCAAGTATTTTGGCCTCTGGCAGGGTGGTTTTTTTTTTATTATTTTACTTGCCTAAGTCTGTCGTGCCCTCCATTTCACAGGTAAGGAGGGCTGTGCCTCTCAAACCAAAACCTGTGCAATTATCTATGTCTATGACAATGTTCAAACTCTCAGCAGTAAATCACATGTTAATAAAAGAAATGTATAGATTTCACTTTCTATGTTATCCAATCAGAAAACATCAACTTGTAAAAGAAATATTTTTAACTAGATCAAGTGCTCTCTTACATTGGATAAGCAAAGTAACTTACCTTCATAAGCTAAAAACACAATTTATATGTGCTTTAACTATTTGGGGTCTGTTTTGCTCTAATGCACAGAACTATATCATTATTTTAACGTTTCATACACTTTAGTTATCAGCTTTGAAATGCAGGCTAAATGGTGATTTAGAAAGGGAAACAGACAACTCGGGAGTAGGCAAGACTTTCATTGAAAATAGAAGAATGCCATGCTTAAAATAAATACAGTTCAGGAATTCTTTACTAACTGAGCCTATTGAAACATTTCTTTACCTTTTATGCCTTAGATGATGCACTGATATTTTATAGTAGTTGAATATCAAGGGGGGTGTTCTGAGTCTCAATACTTTATAGTGCAGGGTTGCTCACGTATAAAATGGGATGCGAGGATACATACATACATACATACATACATACATGCATACATTCAATTCAGTAGTGGCGTGACATTGCCCTGCAGTGTCCCCAGGCCTGGTATATATTTATGGGATAACATGATACTTCATATGCACATACACTGTTTAGTGCTAAAGTTGGACCCATCTCATTTTATTTTATCATGTCTTCATTATGAAAATATTCAGTCTTTCTTTGGCCTTTTTGAAATATATGCTGCATCACCTTACCTGTGGTCACCCCCCTGTGTACGTGCATTCCTATCTAACCATAACATAGTACCCATTCATAGGCAACTCCCTATCTTTTCTTCCCTTCTACCCCCTCCATCCTTCTCCAAGTCTCTCCTAACCACTGTCCTATGAGATCAGTTGCTTTAGATTCCGTGTATGTGTAACATCATGCAGTTTTTGTCTTTTCTGTGTCCGGCTTACTTCCCTTAACAAATGATCCCCAGTTATATCCATGTTGCCATAACCAGTGACAGGATTTCACTCTTTTATGACTGAATGATATTCTTTGGCAGGTATCTACCATATTTTCCTTACCCATTCTTCGGTTGACTGACATGTATGTTCCTTCCAGTCTTGTCCTTTGAGAATAGTGCTGTGGTGAACATGGGTATATAGCTGTCTTTGCAGCAAAATGATTCCATTTCTTTTGGATATATACTAAATGATTGCTGGATCACATAATAATTTCATTTTTGTGTTTCTGAAGAACTTCCATACCCTTTTCCGTAAAGACTGTCCTAATTTTCATTCCCAATATCAGTGCCCAGGGGTCTCTTTTCTCCACTTGCTCACTGACACTTGTTGCCTTTTTTCTTTTGGGTAATAGCCATTCTTACTTAAATTAGGTGATATTTCATTGTGTTTTAATTCGCATTTCCCTGATGATTAAGCATTTTTAAATATATATCTGTTGGTATGTAGAAAAGTCAGCTTAGGTCTACTGTCCATTTTAATTTGGTTATTTAGTTATTTGTAGTTAATTTCTTTGTGTTACTTACCTGTTTGGTTATTAACCCTTTTTTTACATTTCCCATTTATTTATTGTGTATATTTTCACTGAGGTCATAGGTGGACATCAGTTATCGTCCTCAGTTCTTTTCCACCTTATTTTTTTATGACAAGGTCTCTCACTGAACCTGAAACTCACCCAAACTGGGATTATAGACATACACTGACAAATTAGCCACACATATTTTTATACCTATGCTGGGATCCTAACTCAGGTCTTCATGCTTGTGTAACAAGCACTTTACAAATAGAGCCATCTCTTCATCACCTTAACTCCTCCTCAAATGCATAGCTTGAAATTCTTGTCTTCCATTCTTTAGGTTGTCTCTTTGTTGATTTTTTTAATTGGCTTTGTCGTGCAGAAGCTTTTTAGTTTGATAAAAGTCACACTTGTCTTAATTTGGGGTTTTTTTCCTATAGTTTTGGGATCTTGCTCAAAATGTCCTTGACCATGATAATGCCCTGAAGCATTACCCCTACATTTTCCACTAGTAATTTCATATTTACAGTTCTTAAATTTAATAAAATTTTTTTGTTCATGTCAGTTCATTTTCATAACTGATATGAGAAAGGGTTCTAGTTTCATTTTTCTGCATGTGACTATCGAACCTTCCCAGCAGTGTTATTGCATGCACACTGTCCTTTCTCCAAACATGTTCTTGGAACCTTTGTTGAAAATCAAGTGAATAGAAGAATGTGAGTTGTTTGTAAGCACTCTGTATTGTTCCATTGGTCTATGCAGTTGTTCATGCCATCGCCATGCTGTTTTGGGTACTGTAAAATTGTAGTACACCTTGAAATCCAGTAATACGCCACCTCCTGCTTTGTTCTTTTTACCTCCTTTGCTTTGACAAATTGGGGGTTTTGTGGCTCTATTTTTGTAACCTCTTCAGTTTCTTTTTTTACATTTTATTTATTTGCGTGTGTGTGTGTGTAAAGGCACGTGTGCCACAGTGCATGTATGGAGATCAGAAGACAACTTACAGAGTCAGTTCTGTCCTACCATGTGGGGTCTAGGAATCAAATTCATCATGAGGCTGGGCTGCAAGCACCCTCCCTACCTTAGCCATCTCACCGTCTCACCGTCTCACCGTCTCACCGTCTCACCATCTCCCCGTCTCCCCGTCTCCCCGTCTCACCGTCTCACCGTCTAACCATCTTACCATCTCACCAGCACACATTCCTTTCAGCAGTGCTTTATCATTGTCATTGAAAAGAGCTTTTACTTCTTTGCCAAATTTACTCCTAGGCATTTTATTATTTTTCGTAACTATTATAAATGACATTTCTCATTTGATTTCCATTTCAGATAATAGCATATAGCAATACTGATTTCTGTGTCAAATCTACATGTTCCGCATTATATAAAATATTCTCTCATTAAGAGTAGGAAACCTGGTATGTTCATACTAATTAAACAATGCTGCTGCCACATTAAAGAAAATAAGCATCTGGCACAGATCTGCTAACATTTGCTTGGTAACTGTCCGTAGTAGTTTCCTTTAATCACCACGTGTTTTTTTTTCTTTCTCACTGGTCAGTGTGCTTCACTGGTTGCACATTTCTAATTGACTGACCTGCATCTCAGAGCCACATGTGGACTCTGACTCAGATCATGAAGAATCTATAAAATAATACCAAAGAAAGAATCTCTAACCTTTTAATATAGCAAACAGCATTGCTTGTAATTTCAAGATTGTTTTCTCTAGTTGTCCAGTGAAGAATATCATTGGTATTTTCATAGGGATTTTATTGAACCCATAGTTGACTCCAGATATTGTGGACATTTTGACAATATCCACTATTCGAATCCCTGAGCACAAGGTTTCTTCCCAGTTTGTATGCCTATGTGCTCTCTATAATTTCTTCAATGTTTTATACTTCCCCCTGGTATTAATTTTTACCTTTTAATTAAATATATTCCTAGGAATTTTTTGTGGTGATGACAAACGGGATTGCTGCATGGATTTCTTTCCCAAGGATCAGCTGTTGCTGTATCATTAGGCTACTGAGTTTTGCAAACTGATTTTGTTTATTACATCTTCGCTGAATTTATTTTCTGGTAGGTTTTTGGCAAGGTCCTTGGGGCTTTCTCTGTATAGAACAGCATGCCATCTGCAAGTCATGACAGTGTGTCTCCCTCCTTTCCAATAAATGTCCTTTGTTTCTTTCTCTTGCCTGATTGGTGCACCTAAAACTTTCAGTATTGTGTTGAGTAAAGTGGTGAAGTTGGGCATCTTTGACTTTTTCCAGGTCTTCCATGACAAGATTTCTACTTTCCCCACTCAGCACTGTTAACTGTTGACTGTTTATGGCCTTTATTAAATATCGGCTTGTCAGTATTACCTTAAAAGCTACTTCTTTCATGAGGCATCTGATGTCCTCTGTAGACATGATGCCTAGCATTAGGTTTGTTTGGTGATATATTTATGATATTACTTCATCCAGATTTATTAATAACGAACATAAATCTGTGTGCTATATATACACTATTATGCTCAAAATGCATTATCCTCATTTTTTTTAACAAACGAAAAAGAGACCTAGGTTTCCGAAGTTCATATGGTAAACAAATTTGGCCCTAAACCCCAGGATCAAGGACCCATGCTCCCAGTCTTTGCAGGCTCTCATTGGCAGTGTGGTTTCTAGTCTTGTGAAGTTTATGTGGTGAATATTATCCCCATTCTGCACAGTAGGAAGTGGGAGGATTTTGTAGGTGGCTTTCCATTCCACACTAGTATTATTGTTTTGTAATTGTGTTTTATCTCATAATTTATATGTTCTATAGGCCTATATAGGATGTCTACTCCTTAGGGTTGGAAACTAAACATGAGTTTAAAAAAAAATGCAACCACATGCTAGAAATAAAAATAGGCTCCAAAGTGTTAAGAGTGTTTGGCAGTTATCCAGGGGAATGTTCCTTAATCACAAACTTTCTCTTGGTCATGATTTGATGTGCTTTATTTGCTGTCTATTTATCATTGGCAAATCCTGGATCTCAGAAACCAAATGTAGACTATTTGATGCAGACAAATAATGAAGCTTTTATGAGGAAACACCTGGGAGTTCCTTCACTACCTTGATCTCAACGTGTATGGCCCTAGTGTAGTTGAACAGAGGGTATGGACAACTTTGGGGTTGCCCAGACACTTCAGAGACCCTGCAGAGCTACTGAAGTGCATCTCAGGGCTTTGGATCCTCCCTCTGTTGCAATTGCTCAGTAATAGAACCCTGCTCCATTGCTTATCACTTTCTCTTTAGTGCACAGCACTGCCTTCTGACCTGGTTAAATATCCTTAGTGACTTCCCAAGATCCTGTGTCATGGTTCCTTTTGGAAGCATGCCCCCTAGGGCATTTTATAGTAATGATTTTGCTTCATACAGAAGTTAGATTAGGAATTTTGTTCCCCTCTTATTAAAGAGACAATTTCAGAATGTGATTTGCTTCCACAGTTATGTTAAGCAGATGATTGCTAAACACCAGCACAAACTAGATTGTTCTTCTATGAGGTGAAATCCATGCTAAGAAAATTTGGCAGTATGTGCTGGTCTTTTTCCAAAACAGACTCTCACATAATCTTCTCTTTACCCAGAACTGGCAAATTAATTACACCTGTATTAGATGTGGCGTAAAAAATATGGGGAGATGGTATACACTGTGATAAGTTCTCATTCCTTAATATGTTGACATTTCTTTTGTTGTTTGCTAATAACTGGTCACTGCCTTGCTTTTGATGACAGGTGACATAGCAAGCAAGAATTTGCTCCTCGATGAGTGCTGGGTTCCAAGCCCTACCTATTCCAAAGAGCTGTGTGACTTAGACATATTATTTTATCCATCCTGGGATTCAGTTTTCTCATCTGCAGAATGAAGATGAAAACATTGAGGGTGGTTGTCATGATTTAATCAGTTTATACAAATAGTGCATAAAGTGTTACCCATCCTACAGTGGCATTATATTGTTAATGTTCTGTATTTAAAACCTATCTTTGTGTCATAGTTAATTTATACAAGGTCTCAGTCACTTAAAACTGAAGTAAAATGAATAAATCGTATACGTTAGGATATTTTGTTTATGATGATTTTATTTTGTTTGGACTGTTGGAAGATTCTTATTAAATAGTTGCTCTTTATATCCGAGTTTTGAAGTCATTTTGCTTTGTTAAACAGCTGTAGAAATGTTAACACAGATTTAATCAAGCTTGGTGTTTCTAAAGTTTCAAAGAGTTATATTAATGCAGAATCAACTTCAACAGATGATTAAATAGAAGTATTGATTCAGGGGGCTGAAGAGATGCTCAGTGGTTAAGAGTACTGACTGCTCTTGCAGAGGACCTGGGTTCGATTCCCAGCACCCACGTGGCAGCTAACAATCGTTTGTAACTCTAGTTCCAGGGGATCTGACAACTTCTGATCTCTATGGGGAATTGCACAACACAGTACACTTAAATGCATGTGGGCAACACACTCAGACACATAAAATAAAAGTAATAAATAAAAAGCATTTTAAAAAAGAAGTACTAACTCAATTAGTGTGTATTATACCATAACAAGTAACTGGCATTGCCTGGGAGAAATTAGTATTTCCAAGTTTTTAAAATTCCTTAAGTGCCTATTTGAATTCTCACACAATAGAAACCAGTTTTGTTTTTCTAATTTGGTAAGAATGATATTTTAGCCTTCTTTCATTTGGCACCCATGAAAGCAATATTACTTGAACTCCCTTAGTATTTGCTTCTATTAAAACTTTAAAACGTAGCTGAGGAGATAGCTTAGTCAGTAAGGTGCTTTCCATGCAAGCATGAGGACCCAAGTTCAGTCTTCAAAATTTATATAAAAAGCTGAGTGTAGATGGGTGGGCATTTAATCCAATGTCTGAGAAGACAGAAGCTGGTAAGCCCCTGAGATTTGCTGGCCAGCCAGCTTAGTGGACCTGGCAAGTTATAGACCAGTGAAAGACCCTACCTCAAAAAATGAATGGTGTGTGAAGAACCACACCAAAGTTTGTTCTGTAGCCAACACACACACACAGACACACACAGACACACACACACACACACACACACTTGTTTTATATGATATATGATTAACCCCCTGTAAAGGGAGAAAATAAATCACAATGCTTGTATATTATTTTCTAATCCAGGAAAATTAACTAATTGGTTTGTGGGTTAGTAGAATCAAGTCATACAAATAGTAAGTTTTAAGTTGTAGAATGTTTACATGATAATCAGACCTTTAGTTCTGGTTGCTATGGTATTTCCAGAACTTTACAAATGAAATTTAATGAGATTGTTTTAGAAAACCAAATTCATATATTGAGGATAAAAATTTAATCCTCTCAATTCCTGATCACTCAAAATTAACCAAATATACACCATAGATAGAAAAATCTTTTTCTCAGGCTGGAGACATGTCTCAATGTTTTAGAGTACTGGCTGCTCTTGCAAAGGACCTGGGTCCAGTTCCCAGCACCCACATGGCTGCTAACAACTTTCTGTAACTCCAGTTCCAGGGAATCAAACATCCTCTTCTAGCATCTGAGGGTACTGCAAGCTCGAATGCATGCAGGCAAAACACCATACACATAAAATTAAAAACATTTTCTAAAAAAATTAAAATTATTTCATATCATTTAAACAATCAGTTGCCAGAAATTGCCAAGTCTTATATTGTTGCAAAAATGTATACCTAGGTGAAATTTCAGGCAAAAATTTAGGCTAAAATGCCCACTTTGTAAGGAAAAACCTCCTTAACATTTATGTACTATTTCATTCAGTAAATTTTCTCTATAAGCATATTATGTTCGTGAAATGTCTACTGAAGTCTTAGATGTGAATTCCTTACAAACTTTCTATATGCATACTGGTTTGTTAACATGAGTTTCTCACTTAGTTAATGTTCTTTTACTTTTTGTCATAAAACTTCAGTGAATTCTAAACAAATTTAAGCAGCAGCATGTACTGCACTGAACTCAGGTCTCTGTTTACCACAAGCAAGCACTTTCCCTGAGCTGTTCTCTTACGGGGTGGGTCCTATGGTTTTTAAAGAAATTCCTTGTTTTCTGTTTCTTCTTAGTTGATGGAGGTGATCTCTGTGTGACACTCACGGTTGCATGGCACAGCTCTGCATCCTTTTATTTCCTTTCGAGCTTATTCTCATCAACTCTGCTTTTATTTTTGCGTAATAAATGGTGACAAAGGACATTGCCATTGCTACATAGATTGAAATGAATGAAGTTATTTCTTCATAGCTTCACCTATGAATGAATCCCGCCTTATTTGGTTTTAGAGTCTACTTTTTGGGGTCAATGATCTATACCTATTTACCAGTGTGCATATTTTCAGTTTTCTCCTTAAATTTTCCTTAATTTACCCTAATAAGGAATGAAAGGCACATGTAGTGCAGCTCTCTGCTCCTTATTATACACCCAGAAACAATGATAATCATGAAGCATTTGGGTGCAGATACTAAAGAAACTTGTAACTGATGATTTGGCCTGGAAGCCATTTTTATAAAAGATTTCTTCAACTTACACAAAATAAAATTATACATTAGACTTATATAGGATGAAATTAGCCTGTTTATGAAAAGGTCTTCCTATAACAAATTGTAAAAGTAGGTCCATATAATAATGATTAAAAATCTAATTTTAAAAATTTGAAAACTAGAGTATTATTACTACTAATTAAATGAGGAATAGTTGTATTAGCCTTATATATTATGCTCCAGTAGTAGTAATGTACCTCTTTTAATAACTGTATAAATTTGAATTTATACTTTTTTCCTTAACACTTGAGGTTTATTAAATAGTTAAAACATAAGGTGCTTTGCCTTAATTAGAAACATACTAAAAATAAATCATGCAACTGTTTTTGGCTAGGAAGGGCTTTTCTGTTTAATAGGATGGAAAGGCGATGTATCTAACATGTGGCTTTTGTAGCGTAGCATTTCAGCCTAACTTTCCTCAGACATATTAAAAATTAATTGCTATGGATTTTGTTTGTATATGGGTTTCCATTAATCTGTGATCTGTATATTGAAATTCATTACATTTTACTGATTTATTTTATCAGGACAACAATAGGACATTTACATAAAATAAACAGATAATTTCTTACAATATCAACCTAGAAAATATTATTATAACTTTTTCATATTTCTTTCTCAGTTAGAGCAAAGATAAAGTTTTCCCATGTGTTTCCATCCATTATATATTTCTAGGGAGAATAGATCTTGATAAGAATATTTTAATCTGATAATTTTTAAATGACATTTTTATCAATGTCTGGCATTATGTTTTGATATTCCTATTATAATATACTCTCACTAGGTATAAAAAATAATTTGATTCTTAAGGTTGAGTCATATTCTTCATATTTCCATTCTGTTTTGATATTTGAAAGGTCTTTAATCTTATACTAAAAATCTACATAGTTCTGAAATGGAATTCTGGCAGATTTTATGTTGATCAAACATAGTTTATCAAACATTGCCTAATTCAAGAGGAAAATGACATATTTGCAAAATATATCAGCAGCCTAGGACTACATTCTGTGGTAACAGGTTGAATAGGCCTTATTGGAAATGCTGGAGACAGAAGTGTTCTTGACATAATTTTTTTCAGGTTTGGAATATTTGCATATACATAATAAGATATCTTGGGGATAAAACTGAAGTCTAAGCAAAAATAGTTTTATACACTATTTTTAGTGTGCCTGCCTATTGGCTATGACCTGTCATATGTGGTTGGTTGTAGAATAGTCTGCTTGTAGTGACACATCAGCCCCAAATATATGTTGGATGTTAGCGATTTTGTTTTGGAATAAAGAGCATTTAATCTTGGTAAAAGAAGTCTGACAACCTGGTAGAAAGTAGGCAAATAATGCTGATAACAGTTTTCAGAAAAGGAAAGAACGTGGAAATGTTTAAGAAGCCAAATTCACTCATAACTCTTAATAAAATAGTGCTGCTTCTCTTCTCAAAAACCAGTAAAGTCACAACTCATGAGTAAAGTATGACTCAGTAAATGCTGTTTTGGACCTAGGTCAGCAAGGATGGCTGCTCCTTTATAGACTGTAGAGTACTTTGCATCCTGTATGTTAATTGAACTTTACCAAAACCTTATGATATAAGTATAGCATTATATTTCCAGAAGAAAAAATATAGGCATGTTGCCTGTATTTACTCAATTAATGCTCAGATCAGTCCTAAGAAGTGGCTGTGTTACCACCTTCATTTGATGAAGGACAGGAAGAATCCTTAAGTTCCTTAAGATGCTTCACTATTTAAGAGTATAAGTATCTTCACTCTTACTTAAACTCTTTTGCCCAAACTTCATCCAATAATTTGAATTCATCTCCATTTGTCAAATGAAAGATATAAGATTCAGAGGTTTAACAACTAGTTTAAGATTATACTGCTGGTACTCGGTAGCATGCTTCCTTTGGTCATAAAGTAAGTTTTGAAGAAAGGAACAGAGAAAGACATTTTGATGACATTCCCTGTCCTGATACAAAACAGGAACACATCACAAGATGTGTGAGCTCTCCAAGAAAACAGTTGCAGTGAAAAGAATT
The DNA here is from genome assembly GCF_000622305.1 of Nannospalax galili. Classification (NCBI taxonomy): domain Eukaryota; kingdom Metazoa; phylum Chordata; class Mammalia; order Rodentia; family Spalacidae; genus Nannospalax; species Nannospalax galili. The sequence continues at coordinate 10,796,664 of NW_008349068.1, read as the reverse complement.
TTTATAAAAATATTTCCTCTGTCCAGGTAGTGACCAACTAATTTGTTTTGCCCCAAAACTTCAATATGAAGTCTTAAGAAATTTTCAAGATGGCTGAATAAAAAACTGGTACTGAGTTAAAACCTGCCTGTGCTTTATGAAAATTTTCTGTTAGAAATTCTGAGCTACAGAATTCCAACTTTTCTGTGGGATGATCCAAAAACAGCAAACAGAAGGCATTAAATTTCTTGACAGTCGCAAGTGTCTACACGCATGCTATGCCATTCCTGTCCTTAGCTGCTTTTTGGTTTGTAGAGATCAGCATTAAAGCACTTTGATTTGCAACCTCGTATATTCCTCAGATTTTTTTTTAATGTAGAAAACAAAGGCAGAGTAATTTAAGACATGTGAGGTCTGTGCACTTTACCCCGCATTGATACAACTCTTAACTGAATATTTGTGTTTAGTCTGATTTTAGGACATTTACCTTGACAGTGTGCCTTCCGATGTGACAGACATTAGTGGGATTAAGATCCTGAGTTGTTTCTCTTGCTCTGTTCAGAAGCAGGTTGACACAAGTATTCTGACAAGAAGCAGAGAATGTGAAATAAATGTGATTATTAAATTAAGACAAGGCACGGCTCAGTGGGTTAAGCAATATTTAACCTTGTGTCTCCCATACTTGGATCTCACTCTAATCAACTTTGATGACAAACTCAGAAAAAAGTAACAGAATTATTTAATGACTTGCTTGAAAGCAGTGAAACTGAGTTAAAGAAATAAATGTGTGCACAAGTGAAGAGTCGGTGTGTTTATCTAGAGCTTTCCAGAGCTATCTTCACTCTCACCGAAGCTTCAGTAGCATGGCAGAGTGCAGTATGGATCAACATGGTCATTGGTGATGGATAGTTTTAGACTTCTATGTCATTTATGTCCATGCCATAGAGTAACAGTGGGTAGGCGAGAGATGGAGGTAAGCACACGTAATGTGTTTAAAGGTCTTCCTTTTTAAATTACAGCAAATTCCGTAAAGCTAGAAATGCAGAGTGATGAAGAGTGTGACAGGAAGCCCCTGAGCCACGAAGATGAGATCAGGGGCCATGATGAGGGGAGCAGCCTAGAAGACCCCCTAATTGAGAGCAGCGAGGTGGCTGACAACAGGAAAGTCCAGGAGCTTCAAGGCGAGGGAGGAATCCGGCTTCCGAATGGTAAACTGAAATGTGACGTCTGTGGCATGGTTTGCATTGGGCCCAATGTGCTTATGGTACATAAAAGGAGTCACACTGGTAAGCAGCTGAACGTATATCCCGATGACTGCCCATGGCATCTGATGTTGATATTACCTGACATCTATTCTCTTTCCTTTTTATTCAGGGGTGGCAATGTGAAGTTACCTTTTCAGAATTCTGCTAGTATTGGATTGCTGAAAAGCAGAGAGTAGCCTGGGTCTTGACTTCCAGCCTTCAAATCTGAATAGCATGTCAGAAAAGAAGTTTGGGATTCAGTTTCCACAGTTCTTAATATAGCAATAATATGATAAGGGTTCAAAAGGTATAGGAGAATTTCATTGGGTAATTTAATCATTTGGATTTCTATACATATTTTACCATGCCCATGGGCAGATAATATAGTTTGCTTCCTAAGATTTTATACTAAAAAAATGGCAGTCACACATTTAAGAAAGGATGACCATTTTTACTCTATTTAGTTAATGTCTCAAATATTATTTCTAGTCCATCTTTGCCTACCAGAGGTCTCTGTAGTGGGCAGGTACATTTCCTAGTTCAAGTTATGCTATCATCTTTTTGTACTTTTTAATTATAACTCTGGAAAAAGATAGGTAGGGTCAGATATGACTAAGGGTAGCAGATGTGTAGGTAGAAATGTGTAATTATAAAATTGGGTGAGGAAAAATCCTTTAGAAATTTAATATATGCTTTTAGGTATTGACAGACATATGAAGAGAAAGTATTAAGTTAATCTCTTCAAGTTTTTTGCTGGATGAAGGAAAGGAAGGGCCAAAGGGAAGGAGGAAGAAAGAGCTTGAGGGGGAGAGAGGAGGGAAGACAGGGAATAGTCCTTTAAAAAAAGAAAGTTAGTTGACTCTTTTACAAATGTTCAAGTTTAGCAAAGCCTGTTGGCATACCCATAATCCCAACACTTGGGAAATGGAGACAGGAGGATCAGAAGTCAAGGTCACCTTTAATTATATCAAAATTTGACATTCGCCGGGAGTGGTGGCACAGGCCTTTAATCCCAGCACTTGGGAGGCAGAGGCAGGCAGATCTCTGTGAGTTCAAGACCAGCCTGGTCTACATAGTGAGTTCCAGGCCAGTTGGGGTTACAGGGAGACCCTGTCTCAAAAAGACCCCCCCAAAAAAAAGTTTGACATTAACCTGTGCTACATAAGACTATCTAAAAATAAATAAATAAATAAAAGCACAACAAAAATATTTTGAAGTCTATATTAAAAAATTGTTAAGAGAGTATAGTCCTTACTAAAATATGGTAGAATTCTGTATCAGGATAGTAATAATTAATATGCTTAAAGTTTTAAAAGTGGTATTCATTTGGAAGAGTGAGAAATGACTCTGAAGAAAATTAATTGTAAAAGTTCACTTCTAAATAATCAAATAACTTTGTCTTTAAACAGGAGCTGTATAATTGCTTCAAAGCGTTTTTAACTCACACCTCTCACAAATGGAGTGATTTTTCCCTGTATCCCTTCCTTGGACAAAATTATCAGAGAAACTGGAAGCATGGCCTCCAGTTTGCTGGGCTAGTTTACTTTCAGTACACCATTATTGGTGTAGTAATATGTCAACAATTCATTGTGAGGCATGGCTTTAGACTATGGATGGAATTTTTAAATTACAATAAGAACTTGCATATTAAAATCAACCTCATAAACAATATGATCCACTTTCCCATGTATATATTTTTTCTAACAGAGACAATAGTATTTCTGCTCTTTGCTTTGTTATGAATATTTTGTTTAAAGAATATCATGTATTAAAAAGCATATTACAATGCAACTTTTCTCTTTTTAATGTCTTGGGAAAAGTTTTATCAAGTGCTGGTATCTAATTAAGAATAGGAAAAGTCTATAAAATTATTTAAATCTACTTTTTCATTTGTGCCCATGAAATAATTCGGGTTCATAAAGTGTGGACTATGGGTTGGAGAAATGACTCAACAGTAAAGAGCACTGACTGCTCTTGCAGAAGACCCAGATTTGTTTCCCAGCACCAACATGGTTGCTAACAACTCCAATTCCAGGGGATCCAACATCCTCTTCTGAAGTCTGTGGGCATTGCAGGACATGAGCTTAATAACATGCATGCAGACAATACACTTGTACAGATAAAATAAAAATAAAATATTTTATTAAAATGAGCTTACAAGCCAGGTGTGATGGCGCATGCCTTTAATCCCAGCACTTGGGAGGCAGAGGCCAGCCTGCTCTACATAGTGAGTTCCAGGACAGCTGGGGCTACCGAGAGACCCTGTCTCAAAAAGACAAAAAGGAAAAAAAAAAAAAAAATGAGCTTCTAAAGCTACATGTATGGTGTTGGAGTAAGTCTGCTAAAGAACTTAACTTCCATGCAACTATGTAACTTTCCTGTGACATGCTAAATTTCTTCAATTCCTTTACAGTTGAATTTCACTTACTGTTCATTGGAATGCTAAAATTTATATTAAAAAACTATTTTTGAAATATTTTTAATAAAACTTTGATGTTCTTAGTTAAGAAAATATAAAAACAAGAACATCCTTTCTTAAAAATTAGGGTTAATATTTCTCTGTGTCTGTTGTGAAATTCATGAGGATGGCTAGTTTTTACAATAATTCTAAGCTGACTATACTTGCCACTTAATATTTGCTTACAAATATGGAGTTGAATTGTTTAAATACTAAAAATTATCTAATAGGTATGGGGCATGTTTATAAACAGTAGCACACATTTGCATAAATCCTAGACTATGAGACTCACTCAGCAAGTATAGGCCAGGAGAACTGACCAAACAGCCATGTAAAGTACACTCACAGTACCACAAAGATTTTTGCCTATTGGAGTATTTTGAAAATTAGAATACCTTCTTCAGATCTGGGAGAGTTTTAATTTTAATAGGCATTCGTAGAAAAGCTTGGAATACCAACCATGCTTTTTTAGATGTGGTGTCTTAAACTAGCTTTTTTAAATATGTATTTCTGATGACTTGTTTTATCTTGGTGGGACATCATATTTTCAGTACTGTTTGATGACAGGTTATTCTAGTCAATAACCAAAAGTTTTCCCTGTAATATCAAGAATTACTGTCTTCTGTTAGGAAAAAAAAAAAAAAGAACTTCTCACTCTTAAAATGTTATTTGTAACTAAGTAAAAGGCACTGTTGAAAATCCTCTGCAAGACCTTTGGAAGTCTTTTTTGAGCATTTTTAGCTCATAGAATAATATAAAATTAACAGTGAAAACAATATAAAGCTTCCCACCTTATTCCAGTTACACAGAGTATCAGTGCTAATGCACTTTTCTTCATTTTCATTTTCTTTATACTCTACTAAAGTGCCAATTCCAGTGTCTTCCAATGGCCTGCTCTTGCTTCTTCAGCATCGGTACCTTAGTAAAACAATCCAGTAATATTGTCATCAGATACTCCAGGCACTCTACACTGAGATTAGAGGATGAAGAAAACAAATAGAGGTACAACTCAGTTCATGTGTTAACATGAATATATGAAAACATTAGAAATACAGAAAATACTTAATTTTGCTCCTCTTGAGATACAGTACTCTCCTCTTCATGACTAAGCATTCAGCACTGTGTTCTTTGCATTGCAGCATTGTGGAGCCTTTCTCTTATTCCAAGGCTTCCTCGTATTTCCAGTTGGATTTCCCGTCCAACACAGAAATACCATTGTGCCTTTGATTCGCAAAAGGAAGTTGATGCATATACGTTTGCTCTTCTATTGAATACTTAGATTCAGATTCTTAAGAATATATTTATGAAATTATATAAATTATTGAAATTTTGTCCATAATAAAAATGATGCAAAAGCTAATCTAGCAAATAACTAAAAATGAACCAGTAAATTGACAAGCTCAGTTTAAAAAAACTTAACCAGGCTGGGCTCTGGTGGAGCTCACCTGTGATCCTAGCACTTGAGAAACAGAAGTAGGAAAAATCAGGAAATCAGGTTACAGAGCAAGTTCAAGGGCAGTCTGAGCTACATAAGACTGTACATCAAAAAGCCATAAAACTGAAACAGAACCCACAATCAGCTTTAGAATAGAGGCAGAATACCATGAGCATATCCTACTTATTCTTCCAATTGTTAGTCCACACTTTTGTGCCTACCAGTGGGAAAATTAGCTATTCTGATTACCCACTCTGTTTTTGAATTGTAATTAGCAATGTGAGCAATAAATTTGTGGGGTCTTAAATTTTTATTTTATATATGAAGAACACAGTATTCTATATAAAGTGTTTACTTACTCACAAAGAGCTGATCCACTCCATTTGAGTTAAAGAACAAACTAAAATAATTCAGATGCATTGTTTAAAACCCCAATGACAGTATACCATTTGGGCCTTGTGTACTTTTTACCATATAAGTCTACACATAGCCTCATAATACACAGGCTGGGAAGTAGCCCGCCATTTTGAAAAGTAGAATCTGAATATTTTACTGAACTTTTAGTTACTGATTTTTTTAGTTGTTCTTAAGTTGCTGTGAATATATACTCTATATTGGAGTATTCCTAAAATATAGTTATATATACCAAAAGAAAAAAAGCTATCTGCTTTTATGCTCATCTTCAGTAGTAGTGTTATTGAAAGTTTCACTCTAATAGCAAGTAGCTGTAGTGTTGAATGCAGTAACTGTGTCGTTGAAATGATAATTGTCAGTTCATTGTAATCAAGATATTAAGAGCACTTACACAGATTTCAAACTAAAATTAGGAAAGCTCTACAGTTGTCAACCAAAAACAAAGAGCATCAGTCGATCAAGACTTAGTCTTAATTTACATCAGTATTTCTCGAAGTTTTATCTGGTTGAAATCAAAGAGCACAGTTGCTATAGAAAAGGCCTTCCAGGTTCATTTCATCATGTCTTGTTCTTTCCATCCCAGGGCCTTGGAAATATGCAAAGGCCTCCTCACTAGACTTCTGCTCGCTACCCAGCCGTGTTCTCAGGTGTACCTAGACTCTCCTTTCCCACTCTCTCTGACTCTTGCCTAGTGAAAAGCTTCAAAAACAGCCTAGATTTTGTAAATGTTAACACTAAATTACCCCATTATTAATCTCATAAAACTTAGATTAGTTTAAAAATTCTTTTGAAAAGGATTCCCTTTATTACTGTTTCCTTTTTAGACTAGCACTATTTTAAATAATGAATTAACTAACATGGATTAAAAATACCATAATTCAAACATTATAAATGGCTTAAGGACAATTTAAATCAGTTCATCACAAAGGCAAACATGTTTTAAAAATTTTTGTTCAGCATACCTGCTAATTTAATTCCTGTTAAAAGTTATTCCAGACTCATTTGTTACTTTTCTGGGAAACTTTACATAGAAAGATTCCAAGAGTCAAACCAAACAATTGAAATGAAAATATACTTCACATTCACTGTTTTCTTGTCAAAAGGTTAATTTGTTAAAAAAGTACCTGTCTTTCCTTTTATTATAAATTCCATGTTAAGGGTAGAGGATAATTATGATTTTTAAAGTTGCACTCTGTTATTTCCTGAGTGGGAAAAAAAATTCAAAGAATCAAGCTAAGTTGCATTTTTGTGTGTAAATAAAAAAAATATGAAAACTTAGGTTTAAAATTCAGGCATACTGCCATACACACCTGTAACTGCAGCACTTGGGCAGGCTAAGGCATCATACACAAGACCCATTTCAGTTAAGCATCAGATCAAAATTAGATTTTAAAACATTTATTATGTCATAATGTCAGATAAGGGGTTTTAGAATTACCAAATGCATCAAACTAGTTAAATAAAATACAGTTTAAGCTAACTTTAATACGATGACTTTTTTCAGCATAATATAGGAACTTTTGTAAACTTAGTTCTAACAGCTTAATAGTTTGTAAGGAAAGCACTTAACTTTTACTGTCCTCACAGATTGTACTTTTTGGTATATACATCATTAACTTTCAAAAGCAAATTACAGAATCTAGTATGTGCCTGATCTTATCTATTTTTATTTTCTTCAGGTTTTATAACAAAATATATGATAGAATATGCAGTGGTTGCCACCAGAGCCTGATGACAATTCATCGGTTTTAATCCCTAGCCTCCTTCTAAAGTAGAAACACTTTGTTTGCATTATATTATAGGCCAAATATATATATGTGTGTGTGTGTGTGTATATATATATATATATATATGTTTCACTTTACTATTACTATGAAAGATAGTAAAGGTACAGAAAATAAGACAAGTCAATGTACATTCTATTAAAAACTATAGAAATTATAATTATCGTGTAATCTCAAATGCAGAAAAGGTTCAGTTCAACTAAAAGGAAGTGTTTAATTTTGCTAAACTTTGAGTTTTAGGATGAGATCTTTTTACTAATTTTTATATGTTAGTTTATCGTTTATTTCATGTCTGTGCTTAGAGATGGGCAAATTTAAAGTAAGAATATTTTCTTCATAGTTTGATAATATTATCCTACTTGCCGTTTTACTGACTCACTGCCTATGTGTTTTTATGTTTAATGACATTAGTGTCTACCAGTTGATGCCAATAAACTTAACTGAGAATTCAGGCTTAAAGAATTCTATAACAGATCCACCAATAGGAGAAATGTGAAAAGATTCCTGTCAAACAGATGGATTTTCATAAAATAAAGAGAATATGCAAAATCTACATAGATAATTTTCCATGGATTTTCCCATGTATACCAAGAGTTTTTGCCAAAAGTTTCGTTTTTGTGAACAAAAGAATAAAGCTAGTGTGGTTATATTTGGAGGTTGTACTAATGAGCTTTGAAAGCTTGTTCGTTTTTTCTGCCTATTTTAGTCCTCTTGCTGACCAGATTCAGTCCTGAATGTATTAGATACTTTGATATTCTGACTTCTATGTCTTCATTCATAACTTGAAATCGATCTTCCTAATTATTGTCATTGCAAGGGTTTAGTGCTGTGTGGCGGCAATCAGGTGAGCAATGGCGCCTAGCTGTTCAGTTACTGGTAAATGCCCTTTTTGGTGCTCTTTTCAATCAGTAACAAGAAGCTTGTCAAGTTTATATTAAATAGGAAATGACTATTTGACCTAACGTGTGAGCCTTTAGTATTAACAGAGCACACTGTAACAGAAAGCAAAGGTTTGATTTATGTGGGAGGTGAACCTGGTGAACAGAGAGAGTTGACTGAGGTTAATGGTGGATGGCAAGCCCAGCCAATCACTTGCAATAACCTACTTGATCTTTCCCACTCTGTCTGCAGGTGAGCGCCCCTTCCACTGTAACCAGTGTGGAGCTTCCTTTACTCAGAAGGGCAACCTTCTGAGACACATAAAGTTACACTCTGGAGAGAAGCCGTTCAAATGTCCTTTCTGTAGCTATGCTTGTAGAAGAAGGGACGCCCTCACAGGACACCTCAGGACCCACTCTGGTAAGTGTCACAAGTTAAAGCTAAAAGATGAGAATTCAAGAATGTGTTAGAGCATTTCATTCAGTAGTGTAAAGCTTTTGTTTAGGACTAGGAACAACCAGGTTTTTTGTTTTTTTTTTTTTTGTGTGTGTGTGTGTGTGTGTGTGTGTATTAAAAATTGGCAACTTCTATAGGATGCATATGGGTCTTTTATAGATTAATAGACTTGGAAAAAAGGGGCACTGCTAACTAATGAGTGTCTTATCAGGATATTAGAATAAAGAACAGCTGCAACGTAAATTTTCTAGAAATATTTAGTGTTATAGTTATTAAAACAGTGTTTATGGTTAATCCAAGAAACTGAAGACCTTGTGAAATATCAGACATCCTTTCTAGAGTCAACTAGAAAAGAAATGCAAACTGTAATTATTTTTTAACCAGTGCAATACTCAGGCTTGGACTTCAGTGAGAAATCAAATATTGTTACTTTTAAATTTAAAAATACTGTACTCACTAGAAAGTTGACTCTTGCAGTAATTTATTTCACTTTAACTCTCCTTGTGTTGCTAACTTTCAAAGTAGTCACTGGGAAAATTTTTCTGCTTCAAAAATGACTTAATAATCTAGAATGTTTGATTTTTAAATACAAGAATATAAATAGATAGAAGTAAAAGAATGATGAGAAATCTGAATGAATCTCATCTGATTTTAGCATGAATTGCCATTATTGAGAAATTAAAGGTGTAAAGAGTAATATAAATACACTTAAGTCAGTTTAAATGCTTTTCTCTAATGACATTAATTTTAATAAGAAGCCATGTGAAAACAACATTTTCATACACATTAATAAGTGTTACTGAGTGCTTGCATTACCCTTCTTTACATTTTTCTTGCTCTACTTAAGGCTGAACTTAATTTTTAATATAAATGTAAATTATAGAAAACTATTTTAAACATTAACTCTTAAATTTGGGCAGTTATAAATGTTAAATTAGTGTGCATATTAAAACAAACTATTTGAAGTATTCTAAGTATATTTTACTTTCCTTCCTAACTTAATATTAATTTATATTATATTTTATTTTAAAATTATGTTGCTCTAGTTATCACCTAAAGTGGTATCATTTTGTATCCTAAGTATGTCAAAGTATCGTATGTTAAAAAGCATTTTTAAGAGATTATAGATATTTCCTTCAGCTATCTATACATTCCGACTTATTAAGCTAGTTTAAACAGAGCCAGGCGCAGTGGCCCAACACTGTGGAGGCAAAGGCAGGTGGACCTCCGTGAGATGGAGGCCAGCCTACTCTGCACAGTTAATTCCAAGTGAGCTGAGGCTACAGAGGGACACTGTCACAAAAAAAATAAAAAGCAAAACAAATAACAATAACAAAAATTATGTGACTGAACTGATTAAGGAATAGATAGCCCTTATGTTTTCATGAAAATGTATTTTGTTGGGGCTGGAGAGATGGCTCAGTGGTTAAGAACACTGATTGTTCTTGCAGAAGACACAGGTTCGAATCCCAGCACCCATATGGTAGCTAACAACTGTCCGTAACTCCAGCCCCAGGGGATCCGACAGCCTCTTCTGACCTCCGCGGGCGTTGCACAACACGGGGCACTTACTCCATGCAGGCAATACACTCATACACATAAAAATAAATAAAATTTAAAAAAAGAAAATGTATTTTGTCTCACCTTCATATATAATAATTTTAAAATTCTACTTCATTCTTCACAAAACTATGTCTATTATTACCATGGTTTCCTGTAATATATTAGCTTCTTGATCTTCATAAATAAAGACACAGTCCTTATAACTCTTATTCTGTTATTTCGCAACTGTGTATACCTAATTGTGGTTTCTGCAGATAAACCAGTAGCGTACAGGAACTGGTTTGACTAAGAAAGTTTAATGTAGTGACTACAGGGAGATGCCCCATGTACTACATCTTCAAGGATGATTCGAGTCAGCAACACTAACTAAAATATAAGATATTAGCCATTATCAATCTTCACAATAACTAAAACAGTGTCTGTGCTTCTCTCACTGGTCAGAAGCTCAAAATGTTTATGTAGCTTTTTCTTCCCACTCACTCCCATCTTCCCTGGCTTGTACTCTAGCACCTGGCTAGACAAGGTTCCTTATCCGAGTAGTGAGCCAAGCCTTAATTCCTGAAAGTTATATATCTTTGGAGATCCCATCTTTCTTGATTTACTGCAGTTTTCAGTAACCAGTATTTATCAAATAGGTGTTTTGAAGAGATGCCACCATAATTCTCAATGTTCCAAACATAGTTCTTGCCCCCATTGTACAGAAACAACCTAAAACTAACTCAGCTTTGGAGAATTTTGACCTCAGCCAGGGTGGTCGATAAATTAGCTGCTGGAGAGCAGGGGGTCAATGTGCCCGAATCCAGAGTTTCTATCCTTGTTCCTGTTTTCACTTTGTACATGGGTCCATTGAGCAGATACCAGAATGGTAAGGTAAGCATTGATGCCCATAAGATACCTTACTTTGTCTGGATTACTAAGGGCCTTGTCCACAGTGGATGCTTTTAAGGAATTAATGTAGGTACCATATTATATTTTGTATCAATTCTGCAAGATGCATCTATATAACTCTCCCTAAACCTTTGTCATTAATCTTCTAGTTGTTGGCCATATGGCCATGCCGAACGTCATAACCTCAGACAGTCTCTTCTTGCACTCAAAGTGTACAGTCAAGAGTGCTAGGTGAAATCCAGGCTGCTAAGGAATCTCTTTTCCCCATCTCAAAACTACCTTCTCTCAATTGGGGCTGAAAGCACCATAGTCATCGCTAGCACCAAGCACTATACAATCTGTTTTCAAACTGGACTTACACACTATTTCCTTCTCCATTAGCTGGTCATTGAGAACATCCCACAAGGTGATTGATGGACTGAAGGGGACAGATTGAGTAGCAGCAGAGCAGTTACCATGGGCACCTCATCATTGCTCATGAAACATGTTTGGCTTCACGAACTGCCTCATCTCAGTTCCGTTTAGCAGAAATGCTCATGTATCCCTCTTATGCCATGATAGAACAAACGGGGTAACACCTAGTTCATAGGGTATAATTTGGGCCTCTTCATTATTTGGAGCTCTGTATCCTAGTATTCAGTCATAATTAGCATTATTAGCAAATTAAGAGCTGCTTTTAAAACAGGGAATAGCTATTGGTAGATCTAGGTTCTTTATGACAAAACCATTAGAGATTGGCACTCTGAGAGGTGTCACATGGTGCCTCTACTCACCACAGGCCTTTCCAAAAATAGTTGCTTGTGCTGGATCTTTAAGCCAAGGGTACAGGGTACCTTTCACCATGGCAGGTATGTTGCAAGTTCTTTCCTGTTCCAAGCTCCTCTCACAACTAGCAGCCTGGCTTACTTCCAGCAGAGAAATAGACTCAAATGCAGTCTCTGCTGTTTCCAGAATCTATATCACCCAGATATTGAGCCTTGTTCTTCCTGATGAAAATTATGAGGAGTAGCAATTTATCACAAGACAGAGAAGCTCTATTGCAGCCCGGACCCCATGGGCTTGTAATATTTCACCAGTGCAGAAAGTCCTTGAGGTCTCCAGGAGTTTATCCACTTTCCTCTAGCATTTATCTTGGGACACATCTTGGCTGTTTACTCCTTCCTGTTCGTCAAGTCCAGCTGGTGTAATGTCATGAATGCAACTGTCCAGCTTGTTTCATGGTGTGCTCAGATGAGGAGTTCTCCAGACTCTATGGTTGTGAGCAGAACAGAGTTAGTAAGGTAAGATAGTGAAAGTATGTTGTCCTGCAGTGTGGAAGTCAGCTGCTTGTGATTATCTTTGTTGATAGGAACTGTTTTACAAAGAAGTCAAATTAGCTCTCTACCTGAGGGCCCTGGTATGTTAAAATGTTTCAGTTAAGATTCAGTTAGCGTGGCGCTTGCACCTGTCATTGTGCTGTGGTTAAATCTGCACTCATGCACGGATCCATCTATGTCATGCATTATCATAATAAGCAGTTTAAATGGTATTTGACATGAATACCTCTTTCAGATTTCTGGAGGTCTCACTAGCTTCTGTAACTCACCTGGAGATGCATTATTTAGCCCTGTCATTGGTCAGTGACCAAAAACTATTAGTTTGGATATTGCTTACTTTATTTAGCAGTACAATTCCATAACCCTTCAAATCAGATTTTGGAACTAGTCTTTAACCATATTTGCCCTAGGCTTAGGTAAACAAAGGTCATTTAAAGCAGATAAATGTTCTCAGGTTCCACCTTCCTTCAACTGGAGCATTCAGGGTGTTCATTTTGTCCTTTCATTTTGTATATCCCTTAGGGCCATTGGAATTAGCCAAGTCACACCGTGAACTTGACTCTACACGTTGCTGTAGCTGTATTAGCATGTAATTGCCATAGCTTCCCAAGTCTTACCCTGTGTCACACTTCATTCTATCTAGGGCTCACCAGTAATCACATTGTCCTACTTTGCTTTGCTGAGAGAAAACCCTCTGACCAAAAACAATTAGGGACAGCAAGGGTTTATTTCATTCCACAGCTGACAGTCCATCATTGAGGAAAGCCAAGACAGGAACTCAAACCAGGAGCTTGACAGAAACCACAGAAGAATTCTGCTTACTAGCTTGGGACTAGTTTGTGCTCAACCAGCTTTCTTCCCTCCCTCCTTCCCTCCCTCCTTCCTTCCTTCCTTCCCTCCCTCCTTCCTTCCTTCCCTCCCTCCTTTCTTCCTTCCTTCCCTCCTTCTTCCCTCCTTCCTTCCTTCTTTCCCTCCCTCCTTCCCTCCTTCCTTCCCTCCTTCCTTCCTTCCCTTCCTTCCTTCCTTCCCTCCATCCCTCCTACCTTCCCCTCCATCCCTCCTTCCTTCCCTCCATCCCTCCTTCCTTCCTTCCCTCCTTCCCTCCTTCCTTCCCTCCTTCCTTCCCTCTTTCCTTCCTTTCTTCCTTTCTCTTCCTTCTTTTTCTTTTTTAATTGATTTTTTTCTGCATTTCATACAATACATCCTAATCATATTTAGACCCCCTCCTCTATCTGCACCCTCCCACCCCCCGTGGATTTCATGCATTCTGTCATATATATTAAGGCCTATCAAGTCAAGTTTGTGTCCCTTGATATGAGGTCATCCAATGCAGCCTGGTCAAACTATCTCGTGTCACCCCCTTAAAGAAGAACAATTCTCACCCAGCAGTGATCAAAACTCTGTTTCCTTGTGGTCATACACCGCCGCTGGCTCTTACAATCTTTCCCTGAGCCCTGGGTGGCAGAGGTTTAATATAGGAGTCCAATCCAGGGACACACGCTGCAGTCTCTTATTCTCTAATTTGGGCCAGTTGTGGCTTTCTGTGTTGTTCACCTTCTGTTGAATGAGGAAGCCTCACTGGCGAAGGTTGAAAGCTGCATTAATATTTTCTCTGCCTCCTGTTCCACTGTGTACCTTGAGCCTTAGGTGTAGAGTTACAGTGTAGATGTGTCACTTAGCAGTGGGCATCTTACAGAAACTTATTCTCTGCATTTGATCAGTTGTGGAACTCTGTAATAGTCTCCATCTGTTGCTAAAGAAACTTCTTTGATGAGTGATGAGAGGTAACTTGTCTGTAAATATAAAAATCCATATTTAGCATACGGTAAGAAATTACATTTGTCTAGGGATATAACAGACATATGTTTTTCTCTAGATCTATAACTTCTCAACCATGTATGTTTGGTTATGTTTACAGTACCACACATGAGCCCCCTCCCACTGAGCAGGCTTTAAGTCCAATTACATAGCGTTGATTATCCCCAAGATAAAAGTGCCACCACTACATTGATAGAGATAGTTTGCTGTGCCAGTCATTGTTGTGGTTATTAAACTTTATAGCTGGGTTGGATCATTGATTGATCTTCCCCCTTAGCAGTTTGCATAGCATCCTCTGAAAGCTCATCTTCAAGGAGGAGCCTTCTAGGTTGGTTCCAGCTCAATGCCTCCAGGCCAGTCTGTTGGAGGAAATTCCTCAATGTTACTCATCTCAGCATATCAAGTTGACAACTAGGACTAGCCATCACAACTATCAACTCTGCAGTAACAAGCCTGTCCAGCTCTGTCCAACTCTTTTCAAGCCTGAGCAATACAATCATTGCAGAATTCCATTTGGCTGTCAGAGCCTTAGATCAGTCTTGCTGCCTGTAACTCTTGATGTTCAATGGTTATGACTACAAAGCAATGAAACTCTCAGCTGGGGTCAGATTGGGGAGCATCCATTAAAAGACAGATATGCAAGAGGACCGGTTAGACATGAGGGAAGCCAACAAGAATGTTGAAGGGCTTAGGCTAACTATTGCAGGGAGGCATCACTAACTCTAGTCTGAAGGGTACGAGGACTAAATGATGCTAGAATTAAGGAGTGAGGTCTTGAGCACTGACTGTGAGTGGAGGAACACAGCCCCTGCCTGCCAGGGTGTGACCCTCAAGTCTCACTTTCCTGCTGGTACCTCCCCTTGACTAACCTTAAACAGAAGTAAGGACAAGGAAATCTGTTGAAGAAACAATAGAAATTAGCTTTCTGCAGGAACAGGGCAAAAAATATGACAAAATGGCCAAGGAACCCAAACAGATTAACTAAAATTTAAGAAGTAGTAGTTTAAAATCATTTTAAATCTAATTTCTCTTCATGAATATTATTATTGAGAGAAAGTATTTTGCTGCACCTTGTCTCTGGGTAACACCTGTCCATTGTTGTATTGTATTTAGTAATTACAGTGGATGTTAGTACCACAATTCTGCTTCTTGTATTATAGACTTGACACTTTGCTGATTTCTGTTAGTAGTTGATAAAAAATGGATCCAGTATTGGTGAACATTATGTATTTCTGTCATACATATTACAGTTTAAAAAATGGAAAAACTGGGGCTAGAGAGATGGCTCAGTGGTTAAGAGCACTAATTGCTCTTGCAGAGGACCCGGCTTCGATTCCCAGCACCCACATGGCATCTATGAACCGTCCTTAACTCAGTTCCAGGGGAATCTGAAGCCCTCTTCTGACCTCTACAGCATTGCATGACACGGGTTTTGATTAGTCTTACAAGAGATGGCCCTGGGGCTGGAGAGATGGCTTAGCAGTTAAGAACACTGGATGTTCTTGCAGAAGACCTGGGTTCAAATCCCAGCACCCACATGGCAGCTAACAACTGTCTGTATCTCCAGTTCCAGGTGATCCAACAACAGCCTCTTCTGTCTGCCTCGGGCATTGCACAACACAGGTGCACTTACCTACATGCAAGCAATACACACATACACATAAAATAAAAATGAAAAATAAAATTAAATAAAATTAAAATTAAAATTTTTAATTTTATTAAAATAAATATTAAATTTTAAAAATGGAAAAACTTAAAAATGTCTGGAATATATGCAATAAATACCTTTAAGTGCTATAGGTATGTATATTTTTTAATCTTATATGATTTCTGTGTAAGTTTATTTTCTATGTGGGGCTCACATTCCTAGGAGGACACAAGGTCCTCATGATTTTAATTGTACTGACCTAGTAGTT
Organism: Nannospalax galili; assembly: GCF_000622305.1. Lineage (NCBI taxonomy): Eukaryota > Metazoa > Chordata > Mammalia > Rodentia > Spalacidae > Nannospalax > Nannospalax galili. Next base: position 10,780,514 of record NW_008349068.1, on the reverse strand, counting down.
GGTAACTTACAAATTATACCTAGCATTCATGAGCAATCTCAATACAGTAAGTACTATACTAAACACTTTCCATGGATTATTTAATTAAATTCCTTTTCTCTTGACACAAGCAAAAGGAGTAAGCAAAAGTAGAAATCATTCTAATAGCAAGAAAATACTCGTAACGAAAAACCTTTGCATTTAAAATATAAATATTTTGTTTGTATTTAATCATTTATCTTTTGGCATAAGTCCAGGGCCTTTTCTTTCAGTGAGGAACTTGGGTTTTAATAACACAAATTTTTTAGCTAAACCACACCTATAAGGCATCATCTATAATTATATTTTTCAGTTTAAGAATTTAAAGACCTTTGTGAAGCAATCAGACCTCTGTTAAATTGTTGATAGTTTTTTCAATAATTGGTATGGCTGTCTTTGCCTACCATACAACTTGTTAGCAATATTGTTATCAACTCATCTTTATTGAATCTTTGTAAAGTGGTAAAATTCATTTTAATAGAAGTAGCTCTGTTTATATTTATATCATTGGAAATTGAATATACAAATAATTTATATGATTATAATTATAGGTATAGGTGATGTCAATAGGTTTGGGTACAGTCAGAGTTAACTCTCTTTTTGTGTATCGGGATGGAGTGAGGTATGTGTGAGTTGTGCGTGAGTGTGGCCATGAGCACAGCATGGCATACATGTGGAGGTCAGAGAACAGCCTTGGGTATTGGAGGCCAGAAAACAATCTTGGGTGCTGGTCCTTACCTCCCACCTTGTTAGAAATAGGGTCTCTCTTTTGTTGTTCGCTTCTGCATACCCCAGGCTAGTTGACTGACTCACAAACCTACCTCCTATCTCACTGGAGGAGCACTGAGATAACGGACATCTGCCACCTTGCTAAAGCTACCAAGCTTTATGTAGATTCTGGGGATTTGGACTCAGGTCCTAACACTTGCCTAGCAAGCACTTGACCCAGTGAACCCAGCTTCCATACTTAACCTTTAATGATTCTAGAGTTCATCTCCTATGAGTAAACCTGGACATACTAAAGAGGAGCCCACCAACCTCCAAGGGTGCTAGAATTCAGGTTACTCAACAGTACATCTACACAGGGACTAGAGAGGCAGTCACAGAAAGTTGGATAAGAGAACTTCTTGCTATTATTCCTGTCATGCAGAGAGGGAGACTGAAGCAGAGAGAGGGTTCAAACCAAGGCAATCAAATTCCAGAATCTGTGTCCTTTACTGCTATTGTGATATGTGAAACATCCCCTTTAAAACTCTCTTAAAGTAACTCCTAATAATAAAATAAGGAAAGAAGGAGAAAGGGAGGAAGAAAGAAAAGAGGGGAGCAAGAGGGAGGGAAGAAGAGAGCCCCAGGGAAGGGGATAGATCAGGGAATCTGAGCTTAAGAATGAGGTTGCTGCAAATGAGCTATGTGACTTTCTCAAGTACCTGATTGGTTTTTTAGGTCTGTCTAGTCTGCTACTATCAATGATGTTAACTACAGTGTGTTAGCTATTCAGCTTGTGAACAAACCTTAAAAAGCAGTGTTTTGTTTCTTGGTTGGTTTTGTTTTCCCAGTTTATTTTAACTTTTTAAATGGACATAAAACAAATTTACTAGAAGGTTCTTGTTGACTTTCACAGCGCCTTTACTTTCTCTGCTACTCTCTGCTAACCCATGTCTTAAGAAGGAAAACTTTCCCTTAGAAATTTAGATGGCGTATTAGGACTGTGGAAGATGAAAGGGAGAAAGAAGTGAAGAACTGGGATGTCCTATCAACAGCTGAAAATCACAGTCAAATTTCAATGCAGTGAGAAAACGAGCTGCCGTTTGAAAATCATGTTCCAGATTTAAGTTGTAGAAACACTGGGTACCTGTTCAAATTTAAAGACTTACCTCTTAGCAACCTTGAGATATACCATATAGTCAGAAGTACCTTATATAGATTATAATATAGCACAGTATAGATGTGACTTAATGCCAAATCAGAGAATCAGTGTTTCTGTTCCAAAAACGATTTTTATTACATTTGTGTTTGGATTTTGAGTTTAACAAGTGGTTATAATCCTTACCTTTGAAGATATTGAACAGTCTGTTGCGTATATTTTATTTGATCCACTTAGTTCTTTTTATAACAGTCAATACTCATGGAAATTGTATCTCAGTTAAGCCCTGGAGCCCCTTATTAATTAAAAATAATATCTAACATACTTGTTACTTTTCTGAATATCATAAGAACTAGAATTGTGTATTTTTCCAGTTACTATTTCAAGTGTGTTTCTCACATAGTCTAATGTACACAAATTTAAATTACAAAATGGGACTACAGAGATGGCTATGTGGTTGTGAGCACTTATTCTTGCAGCTTAGAGTTAAGTTCCCAGCACCCAAGTAAGGCTGCTCACAACTGCCTGTAATTCCGTCTCTAGGAACAGCAAGGCAGCCCCCAGGCCCTGTGGGCTCTGGCATTCACATGCACATACCCACACATGGACAGACACACATACATATAATTTAAATAAATCATAAAAGAAAAATGTAAAAAATGATTTGAAATAAATTATAAGCACTTATACATTTTTAGTGTATAGGAAACATTTTTATGAGTTTTATAGTGAAAAAAATGAATAAGAATTCCTCTCACAGGGTCATTAATGTTTTTATGCCATATCAGAAACTTAACTTTGGGGCTGGAGAGATAGCTCAGAGGTTAAGAGCACTTGCTCTTGTAAAAGACCCAGTTTGGGCTTCAAGCACTTTCACAGAAGCTCATAACCACCCGTAACTCCAGCCCCAGAGATCTGGACATCCTCTTCTGGCCTCCATAGACATTGCATGCACATGATACACATACATATATGAAGAAGGAAAACACACACATTAAAAATTTTTTTCAGCTTTGGCCATGGGCTTGTGATAGATCTTTTATTAGTATGAAAAATTATTTCTACAAAATAGAATCATTTAAAACATTTAAAAAGAAAAATTTTAAGTTCCAAAGAAGTTTAGTCATTATCTATTGAAATCAACAAGCCAAATACTCATTGAGATGCCATTTGATCTAGCACTGAGTTATTTACCCAAAGAATATGTGCGTAAAATATTAAATATGCAGATCAGCAGAATTGTTCTAAATTAGTTTTGTTTGTTATCATTTTAAGAAAAAAATTATTCCATGTCTTCAGTAATGTTTTCCAGTAAATTCTAAGTGAAATATTGATATTCATTTAAATAATTCCCTAGTATACAATTTTCTCTTTGAACATATCACTTAACATCAATGCTTGGTAAGAGTACTTTTTGTGATATATCTGTATCATAACCTTGGAATAAGAAATTGGAAAAACTTTCCAGTGCTAAAGTTCTTTGCCTTAGGATGAATAAGCCTGTGTTGTTCTGAACAAACAACTAATTTATTTATAATCACCCTAAGAATATTGACTTTTTTTACAATACTTTCTGAACTATTCAATATTTAACCATTTTTTAGTTTAAGAAATTTGCTATTTATGTCTAATTGTCAGTTTAAAGCAATTTTGTCCTATAAAAAGGAACCCAACCAGTTGTGCCACATAAATGCCCATCTGTTAAAACATTGTCTTTTCTGTTGTACATTTTTAGGTTTTTATTGAATCAAGAGCTATCTAGATTAGTTATGTCCTTGTAATTCCAAGGACTATATACTATCCATAAAAATTAGCTCAGAATTATTTAATGCTTATATTACTTCCAATATTGATTTTTAAAACATGCCAATTAAATAGTACAGTGATTACCAAAAGCTTACTGATTTTTCTTTTTTAAAAATACCTAATTTGGGCCAGGCATGGTATCACAAGCCTTTAATCCCAGCACTCAGGAGGCAGAGGCAGGCAGATCTCTGTGAGTTCAAGGCCAGCCTGGTCTACATAGTGAGTTCCAGGACAGTTGGGGCTATAGGGAGACCCTGTTTCAAAGAGACCAAAAAAAAAAAAAAAAAAAAAAAAAACCAACACCTAATTTATGCATTTTGTGCAATTACACCTTGAACTATCATGGGAAAATCTCTATATGGATCAATATTATGACTCACTCTTATTTTGACTATATTTGCATGTTTACCTATCGTAGAATGGGAAACAAATCCTCAGGGATTCTTAAGGTATAAGCTTCATGCCTTCAGAAAATCTGATAAGACAGATAGCTTTTCCACTTAATTCAGTTTCATAAGTATTCAAAAGTGTTGTCTGGCTTGGATTGAAAGGGAGCTAACCTTTGACTATATTTATGAAAATGGCATAACCTTTTACTGTATTGTTAAAGAAAATATTTTAGTTGTTCTAGTTTTAAATCTCAGAAGAGACAGTCTGATAACTGTGTCAAACATAGTTATTTCTTTGTGTATGTGAGTATGCACATATGAACATGCATGGATGTGTGGTCAGATCTACATACATAAGTGTGCATGAACATATGAGGCCAGAGGCCAACTTCAGATGTTGCTCTCCAGAGCCATCCACCTTGTTTTGATGCAGGATGTCTTGCTAGGACCTGGGGCTCACTGATTATCTAGGCTGACTGGCCAGTGCATATCAGGGACCTGTCTCTGCACCCCCTGCCATCACCACCTCTAGTGCTGGGGTTACAGACATGTATGGCCATGCTTAACTTTTTATGTGGATGCCAGGGATCTAAACTCAGGTCCTCCTGTTTGTACAGAAGCCACTTTACCAATAGAGTCACTGCCCCAGCCCCAAGAAGTTTTTTCTTTAAAGCACAAATCTAAAGGTCAATATAATGATAGTCACATTAGATTAAATGAGGCTGACTTATAAATTGAATCTAGTACAACTCATGCTGATGTCAATGAGCATTTTCAGTTTAGTATATTTTGTCCTGCAGGCCTCCATCAGTTCTAAACTGATCTTAGACCTGGCAGCTGCCCCGTTTTCTAGGTGATCTCCCAAGGGTGAACTTTCCTCACCCTCACACCCTCCTTTCTTTCCTGGAGGTAGTTGATAGAACTGGATTACATTGATAATCACGAAAACAATATCAGTTGCACACATGATTTGCATAACTGTGCTGTGCTGATTTCACCCATCAAGCCCTGATAATGATGCCCCAGTGCCTCTCTGCCTGCTCTGCACTGAAGAGAAGGGTGGGATTAGTTTATTATTCCCTGAATCTTAAACAAACACTTGAGGCTGTGCTCCTTGAAATTTGACCACCAGATAAAAGCCACTTTCAGTGAACAAACTGGTAAGACAATCCATTGATTTCTCCCAAGTAGAACACCTCTTTTTTCCACCTAGAGCAAAAATCATTACTTGTCTACTTTACCTTATATACTCTTTATAAAACAGGAAAATTTCACTAGGGTGTGCAACTTTGTGTTTTATAAACAGCAATAGTTATGCTACCTTAACTTCCCTATGTATTTCTAGAACTAATTATTGATGAGAAACTTCTTCTGTGGTGTACTTCCATTTCATGTAAGTGTTTTCATTTCTCTTTGATGTCTTCACACATTATCCTGATTCAGTGTTTACAGCAGCTTTGACCTGTGAATGGTGGCTGGACAGTCTTAAGTCGTTCCTACTCACTTTCCGTGTAGCACTGAGTCTGCAGATATGATATGTTTGTAACATCATGGTGGAAGTGGAGAGGCTGCAGGCCAGTGCCAACCTCAATTCATTGTTCATGTCATGTCCATAAGAGCACAAAACTCCGTATTGGGGGGGGGCTTTTTTTGGATTTATTTATTCATTTCTTATTTTTGTACGCTAACACCCACACTTTATTTTTCCTACTTGATCCATGTGTCAAAGAAGCCTCTTTATCTAGAGCCTGTTCTGTCTTACCAGTCTTGTAAGAGGACTCCTAAATGGTAGAAAATCAAGCAATAAAAATAAGAAGTATCATTGATTATTACCATATACATTTTTAGAATATGATTAAGGTATCATTTAAGGTATAAATCATCTGTAGCAGTACCCCTGTAAATTGCACAGCAGAATGATGACAATAACTATACATAAGATGCAAAGGTTCTAAACATGGATCCAAACGAAGAGATTTTGTTATATTCAGTTTCTCATTTCCAACCCCTTATCTAATATATCGATCTCAGTCAATCAGCAGAATGAATGAATGCTGAATGGACTCACTCAGATGGAAATTCTTGTTTATAATGAATGGAGGTCAGTAGTTATGTGTTTCCCAGTCTCACTCTCTCCCTGGACCCTTCGTTCTTGGAATTCAACCCAGAGCCTTGTCCTTGCTAAGCAGATGCTTTGCTACTGAGCTACACCTCAGCCCTGTTTTCTACTATTTAATAAATATTAGACCATTATAAAAAACCCTCAGTTTAAATTATATGACTTTTCTATTCAAAATCTTTGAATGGTTTTCCATTGCCCTTAAAATAAGACCAAACTACATACCAGGGACATTGGAAATTCTGCCCGAAGTTCCAGTCTGACTTGATCGCATTCTTCTATTCTGAGTTCTTCATCCCTGTAGGTTCATTTTCTTTCCTACCTCTCCAATTTTGTAGTGACAGATGAGCCTAGGAGTCTCTGCCTCTAGCTTTTCCCCTAGTTCTTGGCATGATTTCCTCATCTTCTTCGTATTAGCCTAACTGTCATGAAAGTAATGGCTTCCACAAGCACACTAAGCAAAACAGTGTCCTAGTTACTTTATGCCTTTCCAGTTCTGTCTCAGTGTCTTCAAAGCATGGCTAACAGTTACATACAGAGAGACTGAGGTAAGTTTGATGTGAACGATTATAGCATTGAAATATAATCCATAAACAGACAAAGGTCATGAATAATTTGAAAGGACAACATGCAAATGCCTAATAACTTTTTTTAATGTTCACTTTCATGAATGAAAATTAAAAGGGAAAATAATGTATGTTATATTGTCTTGCATAGACATTTCCAGGCCTTCTTGGGTTACTGTGTGTCTTTTTTGTCTTTGTATCCTTTTTAGTTTCTTTGAACTAATATAAAAGCCTAATAGTTTCATTTATTACACAGATTCAAATACCTTGATAAATATTTGCATCCTAACAACCTAAGAGCCACATGAAAATTTATTAGAATATATAAATTGAGGAGAGGACATTTTATCATTGTTAAATAGCCCCAGTGACTTACTAGTGATATTGTATGTCTTCATAGACACAACTCAATTTCCTGAACTTAGGAACCATCTTGGACAATACCACTCCCATTTCCTGTTCCATATTGATTTTTATGCAGTACTCTCTTTGTGCTAAAACTATTGAAACCAAACTTCACGAAAAAATCTGTCACTGAATAAATGTACGGTGATCTACTGTTAAAATTGAGCAAATAGACTGTATTTTCTCTGAGAAGTTTTGAAAATTACTATTTACCTCTGTAACCATTTACTTCTTCTCCTCTTATGGACTTCCTAAGAGACTACTTTACACCCCAAAATACCTTCCTATAATTTTGGGACATAGATTTAGCACCTTAGTGGAAAACTTATTATTTTAAGAACAACATTCTTTTTTTAGTGACAGTATGGAAAGATTCCTTCATACACAACTAGTGCAAGTGTACATTTTCAGAAGCTTCTTTTAGTCTGCAGTATAACACTAACAGCCAAAACCCTTAAAATCAAGGACTGAGGGGATGACTGAGTGTGTAAAATATTTGCTGAACAAGCAGGAAGATCTGAGTTCAGATCTCTAGCAGCTACGTAAAAAATGAGCATGGAGGTATGTACCAGTAACTCCAGTACTGAGGTGGGGTGCAGAGATAGGCAGATCCCAGGGACTCACTGGCAAAAACAGTGAGCTCTAGGATCACCGAGAGATTATGTCTCAGGTGGAGGACCAGACAGATGCCTGACATTGTCCTGTCGCCTCCACATGCACATGCATGGCTGAGTACACCTGTACACATGTGTACACACACAAATACCACACACACAAACACCACACACTCACAATCACAAATATGCACACAGAAAAGATCCTTAAAGTTGTTCATATGCAAAGTCGATACAGTAAAACAGACCAATAATTCGAAGTATAAGGGTCAAAGACAGAAAGAAAAGTATCATTTGCACCAGATGTTAGTGCTAATCTGTCTTGAAGTTAATTTAAAATTCTGTAAGTAATTACCATAAAAAATTAGATATTAAAATCATCTAACACTTCTATCCCTACAAGTATTTATAAGTAGGTATATTCAGTTTTATTAAAGAAAAATTAATTTAATACATATTTAATGCCTTCTTGCTGATTTTTCGGGTCTTGAAAATGGTAAATATATTTTCTGTATATAGATGTTTCTTTGTATGTTTCTACATGTGTAGACATACATCCATCTATATAAAGAATAAAACATTTACCAATGTATAGTATTATTGTAATTTGTTTTATAGGTTCACTAGGAAAACTCTTGAAGTGACCTATTTCAAGAAACCAAGTGAACAAGCCTTGGTTGTGCTATGTATCTTCATAACACCTTATGAACTTATGGTAAACATTCCTGTTTAAAATTCATTATGGGTATTTGGCTTGCTCTTGTTTTTAGGGAGATATAAGGGGGTTCTAAGAGCACAGAGGCAGCTAATTTATAATTTCTTATTAAGAAAGATAGGGAAAATAATATTAAAATATTGACCAATTCAGGTGTTTGTTTTGTTTCACTTTGTTTTCTAAATCTTCAGTTTCCAATTTGTTGCTTAAGTCAAGGATTTTTATTTATATCTCTGTCAGATTATGTCAATAACTATGTTAGTATAGAATTTTGTTTTTAAAAGGAAGGTATTTTGCTGGTAACAAGCTGACAGTAACTTTTGTGGTAGCTGGAAACGCTGGCCTTACTGTCTTTTGTGTCTTAGAATATTTGGTGTCATAATTTACCTTCTTAGAATTAGGGTCATAAGAAATTTTGAGTCAATTACCTGAATTGCATTGGCACTAAAATTCACGAAGTTTGCATGACTTCTTGATATTTATAGCATGACTTCTCAGAATTTGTCAATTAAAAATGTATCTTTTGCTTCCAACTGTGCTGAGTGTTGGGGCAAGAATTGCCCTCCCACCTCAACCAACTAGAATAGTGAACAAGTCTATTAACTGAATTTTAGGTGTAACAATAGGCAGTGTGGGACTGTGATGCCCGAGTGAGGAAAAACAAAGATCCAAGTACTCTAAATTGTGCCGACTGCCAGGAAGCAGTTCACGCAGCAGCTCAGCCAGCAAACCCCGCCATTGCCAGGCAGTCTAGCTGAAGCCAAATCAGAGAGAGCACAGAGGGGGCAGGTGGGCGTGGAATCAGCACACTATCAGGTAGAAGGAGTCTGAACAGAAAAAGGTCTGAGATTCACAGGTGACTATTTGACCGTTTAGCTAAACAGTGATCTATTTTCTTGAAACTGAGGCTGGGGGATGGGGGTGGAGACGGGGATCGGAGGGGGTCAGGGTGGGGAAAGCCAAAGGCCAAGTACTTGTAGAGATAGCACAAGGCTAGCAATAGTCAACTCTCACCCATCAAACTGGATAGAAAGACCTTATAGGGCCTCCGTAAGTCCTGAAAGGGGCTGACCCTACTAGCCCCTTTAAGTGTATGCTCTGGACCTGCCTTAAACCATAAACACAAGCTTCAAAAAAAAATCAAGCTGATCCCATGCAACATAGCTGCATGCTAGAACATGTCAACCTCATTTTAAGGAACTGCAAAAAATATATAAAACCCACCAATACAAAATTTATAACATCCAACATCCCATTAAAAATTAACAGACTTGAGAAAATAAACTATGTCCCTAATTAGAATAATAGTTCCATAAAACCAGACCCAGAAATTACTAGAGTGGTAGATTTAGCAGGCAAAGTTGGTAAAATAGGTATTATAAATATGTATTATCTATCCAAGAATATGGAGGAAATGTCAGCTTGGTTAAAAAAAAGAAGTGGAGCTGAGAAGGAAATGTGTGGTGTCAAGGTCCTGTGTTAAAGAACATCTTCAGATTGACCTCCACTTTCTTCTTAAATAATGAAAAAGAACAAGTTGAAACCCGAAGTGTATGAAGAAAGAAAATAATGGGAAAGACAAAGGCAGGTAAAGCAGAAATACAGAAAAGTCAGTGAAATCTAAAGCTGATTTTTCAAAATAGCAATAAAATAGATACACCAAGATCATTTTGTGTTAAAGAGAGAATACGCATCTTATCAACACTGGGAATGAAAATAAGATATAGGTATGAATCCTCTAGGCATTAGAGGCATTATATACAGCTAGTATAAAGAATTTGATGTCTATACATTCAATTAGGTGAAATTATTTCTGTTTTTCAAGGAATTTATCAAACCTCACTCTTGAAGAAATAGATACTTTGGCTAACCTTTTATTTACTCAGGAATTGAAACAGGAATTAAAAACCATCCCCAACAGAAAACCCCACATGACTTCATTGGTAAGTTCTCAAATATTTAAACAAAAAAAGCGTGGGACGGCATCTAAGAACCAAAGCATTCCAGAGCAAAGAGAGTGAAGCTTTTTAAATGAATTTATGGGTTCACTATTACCCTGATAGCAAATCAAAGATATTACAAAAGCTGAAGATGGTATAGCAATAACCCTACTGAACATAGGCACAACAGTATTCAATAAAAATTTAAGAAATCGAGTCTAGAAATATACAAAAATGATAATATATCGCAGTTAAGTAGGATCTATTATAAGAATTTTTTAAGTTGGTTTAACAATGGTCTTTAATCAATACAGTTCTTCAAGTTAGCTGATAAATTAAAAACCATATAATTGTCTTCATAACTGCAAAAAGTCCTTTTGTCATAATCCAGCATTCATGCACAATAATAATTCTCAGCAATAGACTAGAAACAGAATTCCTGAACATGATGAAGGTCATGTATGAAAAACTTTCTGGTGATATCATGCTAACAGTAAAATGAAGAACATCAGGAACAAGGCAAGAATGTCCCTCCCCACCTCTTTTCAACATCAAACAGAGTTTAGTCAATTCGGTAGCACAAGGGAAAGTTAAAAGGCATGCAGACTAGAAATAGAAGGTAGAATGGCCTTAAATTTTGATGATATAATCACCTTTATAGTAGCACCAAGAAGCCTTCCAAAAAATTAAAAGTAATGAGTGATTTAACTAAGAATTCAAGATTCAAGGCCAATATTAATTAGTCAAGTATATTTCTTTACAAAAATTAAATATTTTAATGGCTAAGTTCTTTCTAATGCACAGCATGGTGTTTTGATATGTATGTACATTGTAGAGTAGCTACATTTAAACTATTTAACATTCCTTATAGATCTATGTTTTTTTATGATTAGGACACTTAAGATCTACACTACTAGCAATTTTAAAGAATATATTATAGTTAACTATAGTCACTGAGTTCTATGGTAGATCTTGTGAATTTATTTCTCCTACCTTACTGAAATGTTGTACCCTAATACCCTGCACTACATAACACCCAACTGTGCTGCACTGAACATGACAGTGAAGCTATCTCCTTAATATACTGAGAAGAAATCAGATGTATGTACCTATGTAGTAGAAATGAGCAATTGGCAATTGAAATTTAGAAAACATTGCCATTTATTATAGCACCCTAAAATGTAGGAAATACTTAAAGATGAATTAGAATAAATATTTCCCAACTCCCACATCAGGCAGCTCACAACCACCTGTAACTCCAGCTCAAAGGATCCAATGCCCTCTCTGGCCTCCAGGGGTACACACTCAGGCTTAGCAGACTCTCATACACACATGCATAAATGAAGTTAAAGAGGATCTAAAGAAGTGAGGAGACAGAGCATGGCCATTTTGAAAACACCCAGTAGTGTTGAGATAGTCCCTCTTCTGAAGTTAACCCTGTCATTTCAGCACATGTTCAGTCAGTAGCCCAGCAGGACTTTTGCTTCTTTGTTTTTCTTTTTTTGTTGTTGTAAAAATAGGTAAACTCGCCAGGCATGGTGGTGCACGCCTGTAATCCCAGCACTCGGGAGGCAGAGACAGGTGGATCCTCTGTGAGTTTGAGGCCAGCCTGGTCTACAGAGTGAGTTCCAGGCAGCTGGAGCTACAGGGAGACCCTGTCTCAAGAAGACCAAAAAATAAAATTAAAAAATAGGAAAACTCACCAAAGAATTTGTTTGAAAATTAAAAGGACTTCAAATTTTCAAACTGTTGAAAAAGCAAAGTTGTGTGACTTGTAATGCCTAATTTGAAGACTAACTGTATTGGTAACATTTGATATGTTGACTTAAGGATACATACTGAAAAATTAGAATGGAATAGACTCTAGACATGTACTGCAAAAAGTGATCAAATGATTATTTTAGTCAGAAAGGATGTTACTTCCCATAATTACGTGAGGTAAATAAGATACCCCTATTTTCAAAGAGTGGTATTGACATGTATATTTAAAAATTGGGCTGGAGAGATGGCTCAGAGGTTAAGAGCACTGACTGCTCTTGCAGAGGCCCTGGGTTTGACTCCCAACACCCACATGACAGCTAACAACAGACTGTAACTCCAGCTCCAGGGGATCTGACACATTGTTTTGACCTTCATGGCCATTGCAAGGCACAGGTCCACTCACACATATGCAGGCAATATACTCACACATGTAAAATAAAAATAATAAAGAAAATATTTAAAAATTAAGTAGTCACATACTATTTGCATCTTTAATAACAATGTATGTATATATAGTACATATATTTACCATGTTATCTATGTACATATATGATATGCTAAATGTTTTATAAATATTATATATATGATGCACACACATTTATTGAAATCTGAGGGTCATGCACCTAAACCCTAGATCAAAGACATGTAACTCATATTTCAGAAATTCCCCAACATCAGGGACAAATAGAAGATATTAAGAGCTTTACAATAGGGTCCGAGAATTGGCTTAGCATTTAAGAGTACTGTCTGCTCTTGCAGATGAGCAGAATTCAGTTCCTAACAACCACATGATGGCTAACAATCATCTGTGACTCCAATTCTAGGGGATCTGATGCCCTCTTCTGATTTCCACGTGCATTGCACAACATGGGTGCACTTACATACATGCAAGCAACACACTCATATACATTAAAAAAAATAGTAAATAGAATATTTTTAAAGAGCCTTAAGTAAGCAGTCTATACATATAGAACTGCTTTTGCATCAGTCAATTTCAAAGAAACTGAAGATTACTAGCTTAGTGGAGCTAAGCCTTTGAAATTTGAAGGGAAAATTACTTCAAACCTAGAAATTCAATACTGAAGGGGGCGCACATTGGACACAGGCAATCAAGGGAGCTGGCCATGAAAGAATCAATGGGTGGTGTGAGAGAACAGTCGCACAAGATGCTGATCTGTGGGTTCCAGTGAAGCCTGGAGTGCACTGGCTGTGAGAAGGCAGGAAGGAATGGAGTGGCAGAGGCTTGAACATGTTTTATGACTTCAGCTGTTTAGAACAAGTATTGTTGTAAAGGAGGGGGTAGCACTGGGCACAAAAGCACAAAGAGAATGGTTTTAAGTGCAATTATTAACTAGAAAACATTAAAAGTTGCACAGAAATGAAATGGAATCATGATTGAACCAAATAATGTATTAAAATAATGTATTATGATTATTACTTCCATTAATAATGGAAAATGCCATTTTATACTATTAATCAGAAGTTGTTACTTAACTGTTGAACTCAAAAGAGACTTGAGGATGTTTGTAACCAAGTTGAATCCTTAGAGAAAGGCAGTATATCATCTTTAACCCTGATGAAAAGAGAAAAACTGGGTACACTTGATATAATCACTAAGGGTTGGAAGCAGTTGCTTTGGGGGATTATAATTAGTGAGGGCCAGACAGGGAAGGGCATTATCTATTTCATTAATTCCTTTTAGTTTAGTTTTGTTTGTTTTTCTTTGTGTATAGGCATGGATATCTGTGGTAAAAATAAAAATAGTCATTAATTTTTTTAAAGAAAAGGACCAAGTGTCCTAAACAAATAATTCAACATTACCACAATTCTAGAATTTGTGAGAAAATTCTTACTTAGTTTTAGAAACATAACAGGGATATGTTCAGGATACATTGTTCAGTAAAATAAGCAGATTTTAACATACAGTATATAAACATGCCTCATAACAAAGTGTATATGGGTTTTTTTGCATTGAAAAAATACAAGATGAAACAGAAATGCCGAAGACAATTATTTCTGAATGGTATATGATAAATGCTTTTGGGTAAGTTCTTTCAAATGTCATATGACTCCATTAGAATTAGAAGATGATAGAAGAAGCTAAGAGGGATGGCACATGCCCATAGTCCCACACATACAACTCAGGAGGAGGACACAGAAGATAAGTAAGGAGTTCAGGGCTAGCCTGGACTGAATGAGACCCTGTTTCAAGAAACAAACAAACAAGAGGCTGGAGAGGTGGCTCAGCAGTTAAGAATACTGGTTGTTCTTGCAGAAGACCTGGGTTTGAATCCCAGCACCCACATGGCAGCTAACAACTGTCCATAACTCCACCAGGGGATCTAACAGCTTCTTCTGTCCTCTGTGGGCATTGCACAATAACACAGGCACCTAAACACAGGCAATACACACATACACATAAAATAAAATAAAAAATAAATAAAATATATAAAAAGAAGCAACAAACAGAAAACTGTTCAGACAAAACAAAAAAAGTTAGAAAAGGTTTCCATTCATGAAAAGTCCATTTATTCTTTCTATGAAGAAAGTACCATAGTAAACTCTTCAAAGATTTTGAAGGTATATAAGATGCAATTTCAACAATGTCTTGACTGTACATGGAGCTTACAAAAAAACATGTAAATGTCCCCAAATAAAGCCACAAATAGCATAAGGTGGGCTATTAGAGTCAATACAGTTATTGTGTTGGGAGGAAGATCACTAAGATAGAGGAGCATTAAGGAAGCCCAAAGTGGAAACACACAAATGACCTTAAGAAGTAGAAATCATGTGAAGCCATTCTAGAAAGAAACAAGACTCAAAAGTACATGTGATAGCAACTTCGGCTGAAGTCTTGATAACTGATGGGAAGCATGCTTTGAGGCCACACTGCATAGAGTGTTGAAGCCCGATGAAGAGATTTGTTCAATAGAAATTAACAGTCTTTGAAAGTTGGTCAAGAGGGAGTAGAGAACTAACAGAGGGAGAGGTTTGGATCTCACGTCTGCTAGGCCAGCCCAGGTGAGTTACGTGAAGACTCGGAGTGTGATACCAGCTGCAGAAGTAAAAAGCAGAAATAAACTTAAGCAGGAGTGGAGAAGCTGAGCGTACAGAGTTCATCAATTAATTGGAAGCAGGAAAAATAGGTGATGGTAACAAAAGTGGCCATATTGTTTAACATTGGACCATTGTGTGGTGGTAGAACCAGCACAACAGGGCAGTAAAAACAAGGAGGAACGGAGGAACTTTGATGGAGGACGATGTGTTTAGGTATCTTGAAAGTTTGGTTTGATTTCAGGGGACTGTGCTTGAGACGAATACTTAGAAGGCTGTTGGAAATATGGATTCAAAATGCAATCATTGAGTAAATACATACTGAGCATCTTGTGTATTTAACAATGACCATAGACATTATTGATTGAAAATGGAGTGAAATCTGTCTGTATGTACAGAGGTCCTTGTTTGGACTAAGGAAATAAATAGATATCAGGAAAGTAACTATAGTTCAGTTGTCATAACAATGTGTCTGCACAATCTGAGCAGAGCTGTGAAGGCACAGAGGACAAAGCTGTTTTGATTGTGTGGAAGTGATTCCCACAAATCAGTGAGCAAAGGCTTTCATGAACCATGCAAGCTGATAACATGGGAAATTATTCCAGACCTAATGTGGATTTCTTATAGAAATGAACATTTGACCTAGAGAGTAAATAAGAATATTACAGTACTGAAAACAAAACCTGGAAAAACCCAATATATTTCCAGGAGGGAAGATGTTACAGAGTCAGTGAAGACACAAACTCTAATTTCCCAAACAACAGGAAATTCGAGATAGGAGAAAGTTCAATGGTGAAATGTAAATAGAATCCTCATGAACTTGATTTTAAAGAAATACTATCAAGGAGCTTATAGCAATGTTTTTACGAGAATTGTTGAGTCTTGGAATTAAGCAAAGATTGATGGTGATGTTTGAAAACAATTTTCAAAAGAATATAGTCATGGCACAAAAGTGGACTTTGAAAGAGTTAAGTATGAGGAAGAAAAAAAATGATGCCTTCCTCAGAAATCCTGAAATACTGCTTGCTCTACCATCCCAACCCCTAATTCTCTGAATATTTCCTTTTCTTCATTTATTACCGTAGATGTTCCTGCCTCAGACATACCTACCTGTCCAGTCATCTCATAAAAAGTTCTCTTGTGTGATACCAGCACACTATTCTTTTGTACAATCTGTAGTATGTTGCTTGTATATTGAGTATCTGTCCTTACTCAACTCTATTGTGTAAACTTGGGCACCATGAGAATTTGTTCTCCACACCCATTAGTTTCAGCACCTATTATTCTTTGTGATAAATGGAGAGAGGTAGAAAAAAAGGGTAGAGTATTTCCACAGCAAATTTCTAGGACATGAAATAGTATTAAAAGACATGTCAATATCTAACATGTCACCCAGTATTTGAAGAGGTGGGGAAGTTGAGGCATACTTAAAATTAATCCTAAAGCATAATTACTGGAATCCCTGATGGACTCACTGAGAACAGGGTGGGATGAAGAGGAAGGAGCTCTGTTTTAGAACATCAATGACAAGATGGGAGAAAAAGAACTAAAACACATGAAATAAGCTTCATAAATAAGTAGAAAATGAGTTAACCAGTAAAATGTTGTGACAGTTGATATTGTCAACTTGACAGGATGCCAAGTCCCCTAGGTGATAAACTCTAGGTTTACTGCCTGGAGGTATTATCTAGATTAAATTAACCTCAGGGCATACCTGTGGGGGATTATTTTAATTAGGAGAACTGAGGTGGGAAGACCACCCTGTGGAGCCACTCCCTGAGCTTAAGTCCTAGACTAAGTAAAAAGGAGAAAGGGGGCTGAGTGCCAGTGTTCACTGCTCTCTGCTTCCTGGTTGTGGGGCCATGTGACCAGCTGTTTCAAACTCCTGCTGCTTTGACCGCCCTGCCATGATGCGCTTAAATTATCCTTGAGCTATCAACTGAGATAAACTCTTTCTCCCCTTGAGTTGCTGTTATCAAGGTATTTTATCACAAGAAGAAGTAACTGAGGCAAAAGTATAATGCCTTCTTCACATTATCAAGTGAGTTGAGAAGTGATAGAGGGTTAGGAGTCAAGAGCAGTGTGGTAGAACCATATTTCAACTAGGTTAGAATGGTATAAAGGGCACTTGAAGTATGAGGAAGGAAGTGCGGAAGGAAAAGCAGAACACAGAGACACCGGAGGCTCCAGTGCAACAGGACTAACATGAGGGATAACAGGAGATGGCTGAATGGCTACCCAGGGGACCGTTCCTGTAATGGAAGTGCTTAATGAGTATTAATTGGCTAGTGGACTTATTCAGTATAAATCCATCATTGTTTCTAGAAAATCATTGAATAGTAATAGAAAATGAAAATATTCAATATGTGGTTCCAGGTCTTCCAATGTAGCTGCATGCAAATATCTATTATTTACACTGTTTTCAACTAAAAATATTTTCATGTCTTTTAGTGCTGTCATGTTAGCCTATAAGTTTTACAGAGTATTCACAGCTACTTCCCTGAAATTCTTGGTTTTGGAAAATAGAAATTGATTTCCCCAGTATTTTTAAATAACTAATCTTGCCTTAGAACACACTTGTTTAAAATGCTTTATTAAAATCAATCATGAAAACTAACTTTAATTTGTGTCTACCTCAAACACAGTCCACGGGTTTGGTGTTTTTGGTTTTAATCAGTAGTGAAATGGTTAGGCAGCCTTGAGAACTTCTCCCTGTTACAGAATTGAAACTTCCCTTGTGACCAGTGTCATCACCTGGGTTTGTAAGGTGACTGGCAGCGAGGGTGTTATCACAGAAGAAAAAAAAAAAAAAAAAAGAGGCCTTTGTTTGTTCTCTGGAAAAAACTAAGTAATTCCTCGGGGAGTCCAATGAGAGTCACCAGCCTGATTTACACTATCCTGCAGGACCAAAGGCTCTGGCCCAGACCAGTTGTTCATATTTTTTGTTCTCAACAAATTTCAACCCGGGAGTTGAAGTGCTCCATGACAGTTTCATGAATAATGGTGTATTAAATCATGCCTCTGTCCATGAAGATTTTTTTTTTCTTACCAGTTTTAAAAAAGTTGTGCACCATGAGCATTATAGTACCTATTTTAATAGCTGTGTTGAGACCATGGCTCCCTGACTAGTAGAAAAAAAAAATTGTTTCTTGAATATGAGATGCTTTGAAAAACCACCATTTTCCTTGTAACTCAATATTTCAGGGCCTCAGTAGCTCTGGGTAATAATCCTGACTCGGAGCACCTCGTAGGGTAATTCTTGGTATCACAAAGACAGTGTCTGTGCAAGACATATACACCTGCTGCAAAGCTTTGCTGTGTGAAGTTACCACCCAGTCCAGAGAAAAGAGAAACCGACCCACCTGCCTCTGCCTCCCGAGTGCTGGGATTAAAGGCCTGCATCACCACACCTGACTCCTACTTTCATCTGTAAATCTTTCAATGCTTGAATTCTTTCAGGTTTCCTGGTACAGAACAAATAATCTCTATTAAACAATGATATTTCAAGTTGTTATAATTTTAGTTTTTCTTCAGAGAATTTCTCAGTTCTTACTAAAGCTCATGTACATGGGAGAGGGAGTCTGCATGTGCGGGCACACACACACACACACACACACACACACACACAGGTACATCCATCCAAGACAGCCTGATTCATCTTTTTAATGAGTCAAACCTGACATAATTATGTAAAAGTTAATGTGCTAAGAGTCACATAATTTGAAAATTGATCATCTGCCCGTCATGTTCAGGAATACAGTCAGAGCATGAGTTGAGTTGATTCAGTCTTTCCCCTATTACCGGAGGTACAATCTGCCTATCTTCTTGCTGTCTTTTAGCTTTAGTAGACAATTTATTATTACAGTTCTGCCTAAATTGGAATGTGGAGGAGGAAGAGACCAAGTCTGAAAAGCATAGAAATGTTTTTTTCCAAACTAGCAAAAGCTAGCTGTTAATTTTGCTTTGGATGAAGCTGAGACCAAGCAGCACACTAACCCTGAGCTCTCTTCACAGTGGGTAAACCTCACAAGTGCAACTACTGTGGACGAAGCTACAAGCAGCGCAGTTCACTGGAGGAGCACAAGGAACGCTGCCACAACTATCTCCAGAATGTCAACATGGAGGCTGCGGGGCAGGTCATGAGTCACCATGGTGGGTAGAAACAGCGTTTGGGATTCTCATTCCCTCCTCTTCTGCTTGTGTAGCTCCTCTTGTGGTCTAAGTCCTCCTTCTGCCTTTCTACATGAAGACAGACTCTTACTGTGTTTCACACAGTTTTAAACCACATTAACTTTGTATGGGATTATCTTCCTTGGCAGTTGGCATAAGCTGTTTTGGAATACAGTGCAAACAAGCTTATTAAGTTTGTGTGGCACTCCCAGATTGTTTCTGATGACACGTGTTTGAATTAAGGCAAGTGGCAGCCAGGCTGAATACACCAGAGGCAAGTACTGTTGAGTGTTCTCTTGGATTTCTCCAGCCAAATGGTAGAAGAGATTCCACATAATCTGTAGGGTTCCTGAGAGAAAGGATATACGTTGTTTGCAGCTTCTTCATGGGTAGACAGTCTGTGACATAACTTGAAATTTTTCCAACCTGCCTCATAATTTATTTGGGAAATTAGTCATTTTACTTTCTACAAGTGTAAGAAACAGTCTAGGCAAAATTTAAACTCATCTCCTTCCCCCGAAAATACATTCTGTAAGCAAAGCATCTTAATCTTCCCAATATTGCTCTAGGAGGCAGAAAGGTGGTCCCTGAGGTTTGCCACACCTGCAAAGTGTTTGAGTTAATCAGCCTTACAAAGAAAAGTAGTGAATTTCAGTTTTGTAGATTTGTAGTGTCTATCTTGCCTTACTATTTTTTAATATTATATTTATTTTTATTTTATGTGTTTGAGTGTATTGTCTGCATGCATATAAGTGCACCTGTGTGTGCAGTGCCTGCAGAGGTCAGAAGAGGGTGTTGGATCATCTGGAACTGGAGTTATGGATGGTTGCTAGCTGCCATGTGGGTGCTGGGAACTGAACCTCAGTCCTCTGGAAGAGCAGTCAGTGCTCTTAACTGCTGAGCCATCCCTCCAGCCCCTATAACTTTATTTTTTTATTTTTATTTCTATTTTAAAAGATTTGACCAATACTAAATGATATAAGCTCAGTCACTATAAATATTCATTGACATAGACATAGCCAACTCAAGGAGCATTTATGGGATGTTTTAGTTTTTATGTCTATAGAATATACTGTGGAACTGTACTTAGGTAGTTAGTGATTTGTGGTTGTGATTTTGGAAATTTTTAAACTTTAAATATTTTTGTTATTTTAAATAATTAAGCATTTTCTTATATTGAGAATAGGTTGTATCATCTAAAGAATTTGACTTAGTTTGATTCATTGTTGTGAACAAATTCAACTATTTTTATATTAGTAGCAGTAGTAACTAACATTTCCCTAGACCTATCCCTGCTTCAACTTTATGTAAATTCAGCTGCAAGCTTGCATTTTCTGGGTGGGTGAGGATAACATAGAACCCAGTGCATGGAGGTTATACACTAGTGGGCCTTGGAGTCCAGTAATCCTGGTCTGACATTGTGGTGTCTGAATATGTTATATTTAGGTATGGTGTGAGAGCTAAAGATGATGGGTTATATGATAAATGCCACCTCAATAGTTGTATTTGCTGTTAGATATCAGGACATTAACACTAAGAAACAGTAAATAAACCATTCCCTATAATGTGAACAGTGTTAACTTAAACATTGTATATTACATTTGCCTATGCAAAGTACTGCTTTGGTTTAAATTGTTGGTTTTAAGGATAACTGGAGGCAGAGAGCTGATAGACACTTAGGAACTTGCCGAAGCTTACCAGAGACATGACAGCATCATGACTAGTTTTCCGTGTAGTGCTTTCCCAATATAATCCTAGCATTTGATGCAAATTCCATTCATTAATTTGTTTTTCCATTCATTCATTTCTGGACATCTGCATTACATATGGTACCAAATAAGAACCAGAGTTTCTCATGACTGTATTGTTGTCAAGAAGATATAAATGCCTAATTATCAACATTGTCTCTTAGCATATTGACCTGTCATAGAATTAGTGTCACATTTCATGGAGAAATAAAGATAAATCTAAATAACTTGGACTTTGGTATTGTCCCTTTTTCCTAGATTGTTTAGCTCTTCTCAAGCATAGACCCTTCATGAGGTGGTGCTGAACCTACAACAGAACAGAGAATGAGCTTAAAGAGTTGAGATGGGGACACTGGGCAGAGCAGAGGCAAAAAAAGCCAGGGAGGAGTAGTGGGTGATGGCAGGTTTTGATATCATAGGCTTTAACGTTTGCTCTGAAACAGTGTTTTAACCGCATTTCATATTGTGATTTTCTGGGTTCACGGTAATATTTTGAGAGCATCCTAAATCCTTTTCCTCACATGAACATACTTAATAGGGAATTGAGTGTATGAAGTAGCAGGTGATAAATGCCGCAAAGGAGGAAACCATGAGTGACTGATGCTAAGGCTCACTGTTAGTCTTGTTTCATAGATACGGCTTGGCTTGTACCTCAAACATTCATATTTATTGCCTTCCTTCTCTTCCTGTCCTCAGTCTTGTCTACTTTCTCCCCTTTGTTTTAGTGGTATGAGTGATGGTTGTTCATCATATGGCTGTCATTAACTCTATAAACTGGATTTTTATTTCATGTCTGACATAGTTTTTATTTCCTAGCCTCTCTTTTCCAAGACATGTTTGTCCCCATGTTGGCTCTTCATGACAAGACGTGTCTGAATTAAAAAAGACATTCTTTCACTTCATGCAAAAAACATGAAGGACTTACTGTTTGCAATGTTCTATGGAACATACTGGAAAGAGAAAGATCAAAAGACACACTTCATTTCATACACTTATGTTCTGGTAGGGAACAATTTGTGTTAAAAATAAAATGAATGAAGCAAAATCTGTAATGAAGATGCCCACAGTTCTCCAGGAACACAGATAACAGGTTTAGTTAATGAGGACGTCAAGGAACAATTCTAGACACACATAGCATCAGATCTGAGCGTAAAGGATGAGTGAAAATTCCATCTATCTGACAGCACACAGACGATACATTCCATGTGGAGAAGAGGTGTGGAGGTATAAGAGATCATTACCAGATAATACAAGCTAAATAAAGGAGTTACAGGAAATGAAGCTGAAGTAGTTGATTGTGATGCAAAAGCAGGCCCTCCTGTGCTAATCCAGGCTTTAAATTTCATAGCATGATTGATGGGGAGCCACTGGGTGATCAATTTTGTGACACCAATGCAGAGTATAGGATTGATATCTGCCTGGGTCAGGGGGTGAGTACGGGCGGAGACGATATGAAGGTGTGTTTAGGAAGGAAAATTCAAAGTTCTTATAAGCATTGATTGAGTTGGAGGCAAATGAAGTCTGTTTGTTCTTAGAATTTGAAATTTGATGACTTTTTTTTGTTAAAAGAAACTGTTGGGAATACTCACGTGGATCTACCTTTACAGCTTATCAATGTGATGAAATAATAGCAATGAAAAAATAAATACACTTTTATTTTGGTTGTAACTTCAAATAAAGTCAAAGAAGATACTTAGTTTTGGACTTTGCTCAAGCAAATGAAGCTACTGTCATAACACATAGGTAAACCTTTAGCCTCCATAAATGCCTTGCCATGTGAGTAATGCAACTGAGATATGAGACCTAGACAATATACCTTGAGTTTTAAGCAGCATATATCCAGAAACATTGTTGGGTCGCACACAATTCATGAAAGCAGAATCTCAAATTGCATAACTGAGGAAAAATGTGTCATAACGTTTCTCCATGGTAGAACTTACAAGTATATCAAACTGGTTTAGAAAATGTCAGCATTCAAAATATAGCTGCAAAAACTTAGTATAGCATAGCCCAGGCTCTGAGGCCAGACTTCCCAGTAGAAAACACTCTGTACTTGCTCGTGGTGCACTGAGAAAAATATTGAATATCTCTGAGTCTTTGATTCCCCATCTGTAAAACGAAAATGGTAATAGCACGTGTTTCATGAGGTCCTTGAAACTACTAGTAGATTATTAAATACAAAGCCTTGAAGTGGTACTTATCACCTAGCACATGTCAATTATTGCTTCTGCCAGTAAGGTAGAAAGAAGACAGACTTTTCTCAAAAATGGCTGTTGAAAATAGAAGTTAGACCAAAACTCTGCCCGAATCATTGTTTTCAGTTCACGAGCTTCATTGAAGTTGGAACAAGTCATCTGAGCTGAGGTGGATGTGGTGTGGGACAGTTCCCACACCCAGGTTTCATTTTGAGTATTAGGTATGTACAAGTATGAAAATTCAGGGTAAGACTTAGAGTAAAACAGCCAGCTTGTAGACTACTCATTTCAGAACCGATTAGCATATTCAATTTGGGGGGCAAACCCCATCAACTAGTTTTGCTGCTTTTTTAGCAAATTTTGCAGTGTTTTTTCTTACCAATGTTTTTTTCATTTTAGATATAGGTCTATGCCATATTTATTCTTTAGTTCACACATGGACTACTTTGTACCTTTGTAGATGTTTGATTTTGTTTTTTTGAGACAGTCTTGGTATGTAGCTCAGGCTAACCTACAACTTAACTTATGACCATTCTCTTGCCTCAATTTCCCAACTGTTGGTCATTTTTTATAGTTCTTAAAGATCATATAATGCATATAGAGTCTTATGTAAGTCCTTGGGCCATATTCTCCTCTTGATAATATCAGAAGGAATATCAGTGTAGATGACCTTATTACTAAACTCTATCTTGAATTTTTTCCTAACCTCATATCCAACAGTTACATAATTGCTTATTATTCAGAAACAGATGCTTTATTATTAAGTGTAGATTAAACATTAACCTTTTGTGGTCAAGCTACTAGGTTACCCAAACATAAATTGAATGTTGATTTCTTTAAACATGGCTGAACTAAGAAAACCTATGTATTGATGCTATTTGTTTCTTCAAGATCAGCAAAATGTGTTGGTTATTAAATGGGTCACCTGAATTGTACTTTCAATTTTCTTCATTTTCATTTCTGCTTTAAAATTTTGACTGTCCATCAGCAGGATCCCTTATAGATGAGAATGCTTTAGGCTACACATAGTAGGCCTATCCTCTTCAAACAAAAGGATTCAAGTGAATCACTTTACAGTCATGCTGTCTGATCAAAGAGAGCCTTTAGCTCTTTCTTATGAGCACTAACTTTAATCAGATGATCTGATCCATGTGAAATGTTACCCTATTGTTAATTAAACATCTGGGACAGGATTTCTGCTCAAAGCAACTTTTATAAATGGCTTTGTCTACACTATGAATATCAATAACGAAGCCCCTGGCAACTTAGAAATGCCATGAAGAGAGCCCAGCACTGGGGCCTCTGTCAAATGAATTAGGGCAGTAGTTTAGTGAGCCAGTGTGCCAGTTTAGAAGTGGATCCCTTTATCCTGCCGAAGAGCTGTTTTTAAAACTAAGTTAACCATCTTAAAGCTGCACAGTTTACTATGCGTTAGCAAGTTCAGAACCAGATCTCCTTCTTGAAGGCTGCTTTGTACAGGTAGTGAGACTGCTGTCAGTGAGGCTAAGAACTCACCAAATACAAAAATTTGCTGCAGGAAATCACATGGGAGGCATCATTGTGTTGTTATTCTGTCTAGTTAAGCTTTTCTCCAAAACAAGCTGATATAAGTAAATTCTTTTAGACGAAAATAAAGTCCGAAAACCTTGAAAATAGTGTAATTTTAAAGTATAGTAGATTTTCATCTACACTAAAAATACATTCAGAGGAGTAAAATGAAAAACCAGATAAACATGTTGATCACCAGTCATGGCATACACACAGACCACTGTGTGTGTATGTATGTTAAAATTAAAGACTATTCTCTTAGACTGTACGATTTTTTTTCTTGCTTTTGTTCAAGTAGACTAACTTATTTTTTGTAACACAGATTGAGATGGCATGCATATCTCGGTGTATTTCAAATGTTGAAGAAATTACCAGAGTGCCTCTTTCTATGTTTTGATATAGTACCTCCTATTGAAGATTGTAAGGAACAAGAGCCTATTATGGACAACAATATTTCTCTGGTGCCTTTTGAGAGACCTGCTGTCATAGAGAAGCTCACGGCAAATATGGGGAAACGTAAAAGCTCCACTCCACAAAAGTTTGTGGGTAAGCAGTATAGTGCTTTTGCTTCTCCACAGGGTGATTTCAATTGGAAAAGATAAGATCACATGTGTTAGAATTATATATGACATGTTTCATAGCATGAAAAAAGTCTATGTCTTTTCTCCATTAATATCTCCCAACTGTGTGACACTGCAGTGTGTCACACCCTTGGGCATATGGGAAGGAGTTAAAGGAAGACTACCAGAGGAAAACACCATCTCAGCATACATCCATGAAACAGCATGTGAAAACTCGAGTGTTACTTTAAATAATCATACGGAATAAGGGAAGAGGTCTGCACTGTTGGCCATATTTGGAATTTCTTTTAAATTTTCATTAATGCCAGGTTTTTGACTGTTTTCTGTCATTAATTTTAGTATTTGACCCAGAATTAAGAATCATTTAAAAATTTTTCCCAAAACTCTGCTGTAGAAAAACAATGTAGCAGCCTGCATCCAAAGTGTTTCATGTGTGCACCTTTGTTTTACATTTCGATCCTTGTTTTTTCATCCAGCTTATGATTTTGAACCAAAAAGATTTGGTATCATATATCTGAACTTTGTTTTTTCATTGCCAGGCCCTTAGATAGTCTTTGGTACGCCCAGTGTAGACATCACTCTGCATGCATGCTGTAAGTCAGGGAGTATCTGAAGACAGAGACTCGTGCATTTTTTAAAGACTATGAATAATGAAGAGTCAATAGAAAGAGTTGTTAAAGAACCTTGTTCATTGTATGTATAATATATCTTTCTTGTACTGACAGAGTTAAGAGGTACAAAGAGGTAAAAATATAAAACAGATTCTCACATTCTAGTATCAGAGAGTGTTTTAGGATAGCCTTATTGAGTTATTCCAGTAAGACCTTCGAGAAGGCTTCTTCCAAATTTATAATTAACTAGCCAGTCCCTTATCACATTAATATCAGCTGGTGGGATTCAGTAAGAGCTCGTCAAAACAAGACCAGTAGGTGAGTCCAAGTGCCATGGTTTGTGTGGATTCGGTTCAAGTCCCTAGACCATACTAAATGACCCATGACAACAAGCTTTGTTTCTATTCCTTTTCTTCCTTCTTATAGGTACCTACAAATAAAGGGGGCTATGCCAGTTTACTTATTTGTTTTATTTTGATTTTATGTTACTTTATGTATTTACATTTTTTGTATTATGAGGACCATGTCTCACTCCATAGCCCTGACTGGTGTGGAACTCCCTCCATAGCTTAGGCTAGACTTACACTCACAATAGTCCTCCTGCCTCAGCCTTCTGTGTGCTCATGTGGAGGCATGAACCACCATGTTCAGCACTTCATGTCTTTTAAACATTGAATAGTTTGTGAGAGATAAATATTTATATGTTAAGTGGCCACCAGTGTAGTTGGAAAAAGTAGGAAGTTTGTTATTATTTCTGCCTTCTGGATTTATATATTCTGCTTTGTGTAACACTTCATGTTTCCTATGACTTAGAGACATTGCTCTCAATATGATCTAATAACATTTCTTAAAATAAGGGTACAGTTTTAAAAACCTATAATATAATCACAAAAGAACATTATATTTTTATTTAAATTTGAGATTTTTCTAATTTATAGAGTTAAATAGTAATAGCAGCCAATCATTACAGTAACAAAGTAGCTATTTCTGTGATTGCTGTTGAAATGGAAATTTCTATCACTAAAACATCATTAAACCCTTTCCCCACATCCCTCCCATTGAATACTGCTGTTTGACCTATGAAGCTCTCCAGGCAGTGATTCCTGAAGTGATAAGTATCTGTCTCTTCCTCCCATCCTGGTTCAACTTAGATTTCTTAGTTCATCCCTTCCAACATTCTTGATTCTCTTGCCTTGTCCTGCTGCCTTCTCCCAGTGAAACCTCAGTCTCAGGAGTCAGACTCAGCATCTTTTCCACATTTCTATCCCAGCTGCTAGTATTTTTGGAAAAAAGTCTTACAGCTTTATAAATTACTGTCACTACAGAAAATGTGTAACTGACCCAAGACACCAGTTTGCCCACTATGGTATGTAGTGACATTCCTTTGATCTATCCCCTAGTAGTCTTCGCTCTAATCCCCATCATGGCCCCATTGACTCTGTTATCTACTCTCTACACACCTGGTATCTGTCTCCTTGGTGATCTATCTATACTCACAAGGGGTAAGATGAGTTAACATGATTTCAGGATGATACCATGAATCCTAAAAGATAGTGTATATCCAGACATGGTGTGTTCTTTTTTCTTAATTCAATGAAAGAAGTATCCCTCTTTCTGATTAAGGTTAGTTCCTGGTTTGGGCTTCTGAATTCTATTTGTCCACACACTGTTATTTCCTTCTGTCTCACTTGCCTGTGTGCATGACATGACAAATTCTCGTAACTTCAACAAAAACCTCCCATTGATCCCAAGTCTCCTTTTGTTCCTATCACCTGCTTTCCTCTCTTCAAGAATGGAGTTGTTGAAGGAATTTTCAGAGCCTACTATCCAGCTTTCTTTCGTTTTGTTCATTTTCTAGTACATACAACCTGGCTTTCTTCCTCGGGCCCCACT
Source organism: Nannospalax galili (assembly GCF_000622305.1). NCBI lineage: Eukaryota > Metazoa > Chordata > Mammalia > Rodentia > Spalacidae > Nannospalax > Nannospalax galili. The sequence goes on along the minus strand of NW_008349068.1, from coordinate 10,752,517 downwards.
GAAATTGCTCTTATGGAGGTTGCAACCCAGTTCCATGCTTCTGAATCCAAAGAGTCATTTTTAAACTGTGTCTTACACACATCTTAAGGAGCATTTGCCACTGTTGAATAGTTAGCTCCTTCTGAAAAACGCACGCTCCCCTTGGTGTCTATGACATTCGTCTCTCTTCCTTTTCCTCCTGCTTCTCTGTTCCTTCTCGTTCAGCTCTTCTGTTGTGACAGAGTACTAAGGGAGTCCGCCATTCATATGTGTGACTATCTTAATAGTACAAAATAAAACCAAAAAACATGTTTTGCCCTCCTAAATTGGAAGATTAAGTTCATATGAATAGAGAATGCTGGACACCTCACCACGGATGTTCCACATTAGACCTTGGGAGCAAGAACAGGATTGCCCTCTGACAGACCCATTCCTGACTCCATCCATTATCAAAGAGACCTCACACAGACACATGCATAGACACTCCTGCCTGTACATACAAGTTCTTTTTGCATCATACCCCACATAAAGCACTAAAGAGTAATGTCTTCACTGTGTGTCAGACCTGAGTGTGTGTATTCCAGTACACAGTTGGCAAAGAGGATGTAGAGCCCTAGAAGCATACTCAGAAGCTAAGGAATTCTGGGCCCTTGTACACAAATGAGTCAGATGTGCATTTACTGGTCATAGAACATCGTCATTCCATTAGAAGCGAGACTAGAGGCTTTCTGAACACGATGCTGAATATAAGATTCCAGCTTGGCTTAATCTGTGTTGGCATATGAGTTTTTCCAGGTCTATTTTTTACCTTCTTTTCACAATTTACCGTTTGCTGAGTGGTATCATTGACTGTCATGGCTCCTTTCTATATATCAAACCCACATTTCTCTTCTAAGAGATATAACTATTACTCATATTGAGCCACAAACTGAATTGATCATCTTTTCTATCTCACTGTCATCCCCTAGTTTCCCAAATCTGAATACTCAGCTTCATGCTTCTCTCTGTCATGGCCTATGCCTAGATTATCACCAAGCCCTAACAATAGTATTTTTTGTATCTCTGCTCCTTCCTCTGCCCTGTATCTGCACTGCCATGACACTAGTCCAGGCTACCCTGATCACTGTAGCAACTCTTGTTCATTCTTGTTAAGTGAGTGTTTAATCAAGTCACTTTCCCTGTTTAACCACTGCAAGCTCTAATACTTTTCAAGATAAAATTCCTCCCTCTCCTGTTGAGTGAGCCCTTAATATCACACTCTTCTCACTCATCTGTTTCCTCTCTCAGCCATGTTGAAATGTCATTGCTTATTCATAAGTCATGCCCTCTTGATTCAGAGTCTTCCTGCCCACCAGCAGCTCCACCTCCACATCTCTTCTCTGGGCTAATGTTTACCATCACACTGGTCTCCCCAACACCACTTCCTCTCCCTGTATAAGTTAAATATATCTCTTCTTGGAGTCTGTAATACCTACCTTGTGAATGATCGTTAAGCTCTTTGGGAACATAGGTCAGGCTTATCTGGCTTAACTTTGAAACTTTTAAAGTTGCAATATCTAAAAATGGGTGCCAGGATATGATTTCTTATGTTTTTCTTCATTGATCTACCTTTGGGCGTTTACTTCTGATCTGAAATAACACTTCTTGAATGTGCTTTTTCCATCGTGCAGTGCTGTGGATCCACAGCTCCTAACAGCATTACACATTATGTTTCTACCCACAGAAACATACTCCATACTACATGTAAATAAGCAGGAGATGTATATTTTAGAAAAACTTTATCTATAAGCTTTATTTGTCAAAATATCTAGGTAAAGACCACATTGTTTTCCTGGCTGTTTTTTTAAATCAATTATTCCATCATCTGAGACTATTGCTATTTTTCTGGTAGAAGCACCCAGGCTATGTTATGGCTAGTGTTCAGACCTTGTGCTGAAAAAATTTTGTTTGTTGTAGTAAATATTAAAGAAAAGACATGGAATCTAATAACAGAAATATATAATATCACCATCACACATACCAGAATAAAGAAAACAATGATATAAAAATGAAAGACTGTCAACTTCAAGAACCGAACTGAAATATGTTTCCTGTTGGCGAACTAGTTCCTTGGAAGTGATTTCTAATACAATTTAAGTAGCCTTTAATTTTATTCATTTTATCAGATGACACAGCTTTTAAACTCTTTTAATAATGACTTTAAAATTCTATGGACTGACATATATTGGTTCTATAACTTTTCTGAATCAGTTGCTAAATCAACCAAGTAATTCCTGTCTGAGTGATACAACAGGCTGTACGCAGATCCCTCGTGCCGCCACGGTCTTTTCAGCTGATCACTGTGTTTGATACATGCAGAAATAAGCATGGTCTCTGACATGTTCGCCTGGCACTCATTCTTCATCCTATGCGTGCCATGCGACAATTACAACTGAGGTGAAAGTACACCTTTCCCTGCCGTCTGTGTGTGTTCCTGTGGCAGTATTAGAACAAGGGCGTGTGACGCGTTACCAGTTCTTTTTGTCGTGCTTATAAAACCTGTGCATCTGAACAGAATTGAAGGAGCCCAAATACTTGATCTAAAGACTAAAATACACCCTTTTGTGTAAAACATAAGAGATTAGTTATTCGTACCTTTCCATATTTGTAGTCCAGTCACTAAATTTGTTGTGCTTTTTTCTTTTCCTTTTCCCTTCCTCTTTTCTAATTTTAGGGGAAAAGCTCATGCGATTCAGCTACCCAGATATTCATTTTGATATGAACTTGACGTACGAGAAGGAGGCTGAGCTGATGCAGTCTCATATGATGGACCAAGCCATCAACAATGCAATCACCTACCTTGGAGCTGAGGCCCTTCACCCTCTGATGCAGCACCCGCCAAGCACAATTGCTGAGGTGGCCCCAGTCATAAGCTCAGCTTATTCTCAGGTCTATCATCCAAATAGGATAGAAAGACCCATTAGCAGGGAAACCTCTGATAGTCATGAAAACAACATGGATGGCCCTATCTCTCTCATCAGACCAAAGAGTCGACCCCAGGAAAGAGAGGCCTCTCCCAGCAATAGCTGCCTCGATTCTACTGACTCAGAAAGCAGCCATGATGACCACCAGTCCTACCAAGGAAACCCTGCCTTAAATCCCAAGAGGAAACAAAGCCCAGCTTACATGAAGGAGGATGTCAAGGCTTTGGATGCCACCAAAGCCCCCAAGGGCTCTCTGAAGGACATCTACAAGGTTTTCAATGGAGAAGGAGAACAGATAAGGGCCTTCAAGTGTGAGCACTGCCGAGTCCTTTTCCTAGACCATGTCATGTACACCATTCACATGGGTTGCCATGGCTACCGGGACCCACTGGAATGCAACATCTGTGGCTACAGAAGCCAGGACCGTTATGAGTTTTCATCACACATTGTTCGAGGGGAGCACACATTCCACTAGGCCTTTTCATTCCAAAGGGGACCCCTATGAAGTAAAGAACTGCACATGAAGAAATACTGCACTTACAGTCCCACCTTCCCTCATGTTTTTAATACTGTTACTGTCTCTAATTCTTATTTTGTGGACACAGTGTCATTTGCTCTGCCTAATTATAATAAGGAAGAAATGAGAGATGGGAGGGGGATGTTCACCGATAACTCGGCTTGTTTATTTTGTGGGAGTTTAAAGCAGTTCAGTTCTGCCTTCCACATTAAGGCTTATGTCGTGGTTTGGAAAAAATCACATGATTCATATAGATTCACCTAAGATATTTGGAGTTTCCACTGATATCCAGGGTTGTTATTGAAGGCAGGAAAGTTGAGAGTTTTCTGGGTAGGACTGTGGCAATTTAAAATGGTCTAAGTAATTTTATTCTCAAAGAAGATGTTTCCCAAAATGTAAACCGGTTTTCTTGTTCTTAGAGATCATGGAACACAAACATATTGTTACTTTGAATAACTCCTAGGAAAAGTTGAGTTGTGGGTTCTATGTTTACCTCCCCTATGGAATTTATAATTCAGTATGTTTTACACTATACCATATAGCAAAACTTTTAAACTACAGGTAGGTAAGGGCCACTATGATACATCTGAGGTCCTTTGATCTTATTTTTCTAAACTTAAGCACTGTTTTTCCATAGTCTTGATGACTGGCATTTTATAGACACCCAGGCAGCCTTACTTTTAACACCTGTAACAAATAGTATTTTTATGTAGTTTTCAGAATAACATATGGTCTAAGAGTGGGTAAAAAGCAGTCAGTAACTTCCAAGAGGGAATTCTACTTTTCACAAATTTAATATTTTTTTTAAGTTGTAATGTGATGGCAGCCTAGTATACATATTCATTCAAAAAGTGTGTTTACTATTGTCACTTTATCAACATTTAATCAGTGTTAACCAGTCAGCAGAAAAATGTAATGAGGCTAACAGTAGGGGAAATCCCACTCTGAGAACCCTTTTCTGGTATTTCTCTTCAAGCGTGACCATTCAGTGTTCTGTCCATTGTCCATTCTTCTTTTACTCTTGGAGTAGAAGGTCTGGAAAAGTCTTGCTATAGGCTGCCTCTTTCACAATCTCCTCGGAGCAACTGCTAATTGGACATAAATGCGGTCGCTTAAACCCTGTAAGATTATTGAACTAGGGCTATTTATTCTAGTGTTTCTTCAGTAATAATATTTACTGCTTTTGCTGCAGACAGAAGGGAACGTCTTTGTAGCCTGTACATCGCACTGCAGGTCAAACAAAGGAACAACGAAGTTTCCTTTCTCCCTTCTTAGAGTTGAGAATGTGAGCCCTCAGGTGAAGGCCCTGCACTTTCTAAAAAGCCTTCAATCTGTACGTCCTTGTCAGAAATGAATCTCAACCTCTTAATACAGAAATCCCATCTTCTTTTCATTCACATATGGCCTGTCCTCTCTGTTTCGTGTGCAGATCTTAAGTTCACATCTGTAAGGGCTTTGCTTTTCTCTTTGAGTCCAACATGCCTTTGGGGTCAGGATTCGAGCACTAAGTCATTTAGGTAGACACTTTGGGGAGGCATAACTTGATGCTTATGTTTAGGAAGCAGACCTGACTAGGACTAGATTATTTGATAACCATTTGTGAATACTGAGTCTGCTAAGCAGTACAGATAACTGCTCTAAAAGATCATTAAATAGGATGCTGAAACTGCTTAACTACCATGTGGTGTGAGGAGGGGCAAGACTCGAGAAATAGGCAGGTGAGCAATACTGCTGTTAACTCATTCTCCAGGTTTCCCTCTGCTCATTTAAGCAACTTCCAGGCGCTGACATAGAGCTAGGCAAAAATGGCTTTAAGTTGGCTCTTTTTCGAATCCCTGTCTTACTCATTTCTGAAGAAATGTTCAAATGGTTCCTTTAAAATAAGAGAATATACCAAAACAGACAGATAGAATGCCAACTAGTATTTTTCTTTTAAATTTCATTCCTTGGTACATTGTAAACAGTTTTTTTTAAGGATGAAGTAAACTTGCAAGAAATTTTTAATCCTCATTTACCCTAAGCACTCTCAAGTAATAATGGAAATTGGGATTTCCTTTTTAATTTTGAAAGCTAAATAATTTTTAGGCTTATGGTCTTGAAATTTAAGAAAGCATTTGGATGCCTGTCAGTGTGTTCACAATTTTGGCCCTGCATGAATTTCTGCTGGCGTCCTCTGTGAATTTTCTACCTTCCAGCCCTTCATCCCTAGTGTATTAAGAATCATGTATCTTCCTGCCCTGGGATGTAACTGAATTTAGGGCTACCTGAAGAGTTGTTTAGTCCCCCTATGGAGATGGTACCAGTGCACTCTACTTTCATGATTCCGTCTTATTGGGAAACCTAATTTGTTCAAGGAGTTACCTGTGAGGGTATATTTGTTGTAAACATATACTAGTATTTTCTTAGCTGCATGACACAGTGGACAGAAAGAAGAGGCAGTGGTTCTGGTGTGGCAGGGACAAATAAGGACAAGGGTGATTCAGATTTGTAGGTGACAGAGAATGTTATGGACATAGTGCTTTCTGTGGACCTCTGGGCGGCTGTATTTGCTCCATCTCACCAGAGGAAATGGCAGCAACTAAAATAAGCATGAGGGTCAGATACGAAATAAATCAAATTTTACATAACAGTTGCAAGCCCAGTTTATTTAGGTGAGATTTCACAGTGCAAAATGTATTTGAGGGGCATGAAAATGGGTTATCCTCTGTGTTTTCCAGTTTGGCAGAAATCCAGAAATTCATCAGATTGCTTTGTCCTAATTTTGCCCAGAATTTTTATCTCCAGCTCCTTCTGGAGAGTAGGCTGCCTCTCTGTAATAGAGATGAGTCGCTGTTACAAAGACTTTTAAACCAGTGGGCGTGGCCTGCAGGAAGACTGGAGGGAGGAGGCCTGAAACACCAGAGGGTCAAAAATGGCTAAAAGAAAACTTACAATTCAGCTTTAGAAAGAATTAGGTCCTATCTGCTGACATACATGCAGGTGATTGTGTGAATAAGTTATAGTTTGCATGCACATGTGTAAAAACATCTTCTGAGGAAAATTCATAGGAAGGGGCACTAGTGTTTTCAGACATGTGACAAAAGCATAGAGTTAATACTTGAGAGTTAGGTTTACTTTACCAGATTGTATTAAGAAATCCTAACATTATGAGTGTGTCTTTAGGGCTGATGGCAACTTAAAGTCTTCATTATTTACATCCAGAAAA
>NW_008349068.1:10742707-10745795 GCF_000622305.1 Nannospalax galili | reverse complement strand
ACAGTGAAAAGATGTTAAGCTGATTGATAAAAATGTAAAGAAATTTAAATTCTTTTTGAAACAAAGAAAAATCAGGAAATAAGTACCAACTTTAACTTGTTGGCAAATAGAGAAAGTCATGAATATTTTTGTGAGATTTTTAAATTTTTTATTTGTACTTTTGTGTCACAGTTCTACAACCATAATATCCTTGAAGTCAGTAAATGTTTTAAATGTGCATTTATACCTATATTTTTCCAAAACCTTACCTCATCTTATCTCCAAAATGATAATTGAGGGTAGAAGATGTGCAGAGAGGACCGTAAAAAGAAAGAAAAGCTGCATGCCCCTAAATCAGGAAGAACTCAGACTGTCAGAAATATTGACTACACTCTTTTAGCCTTGGATTCTTCATTTTATAAGAAAATGGTAGGTTTGTGGTCATCTTCAGTTATACTTTATAAATTATTTTAATAACTACTATCTGTAGAATTATTACACAGCAAAAAAAAAAAAAAACCAACTTCCCAGACCCAAAAGGAAAAAAATAAGTGAGGGGTGAATTTAAAGTTTGTATATATAAAAGTTATTTTATAAATATTTTTAATCTTCCAGTTTCTGCAAAATAATTAAAATATACAGTAACTGGTCTCTTAAAGTCCTGAATTTAATGTATTAAATACCTACAAAATTCTATATTGGTGCCTTTTTAAAATGCATTGAGAGTGTTGGTTGGCTATTTCAGCTCTACAACACTTTTATTGTGTATTTTTTAAAAAAATCACAAAGTTAAGTACTCTATAATTCATCTTTGTGTTCTTAGGGCAAAATTGCTAAAGGAATTTCCCAACTTTCAGCTCATCTGGTAAAAGTAAAAAGAAATTTTGCAACCAGATTTTAATCTTTTTAGCTTAATAATATTTTTGAATACTATTACGAGGTTATATAGGCAAAATATAAGGTAGAGTCAAATTCTACAAATTAATTGAATTATGGTATGTATTTTGTTTTGTTCTTGAGGAAGAATACGCTTTGCATCACCCAGCATTTATCCATAAAATTGGGGTCAATCAAATACAGTATTTGTTTGCATTTTTATGCCTAGACTAATGTTATTCTAATCTTGAAACCTCTGTCTTCTAATCTCTGGTTGTTTTATGAAATAACATAGAAACGCAGCCGCTGATTCTCCTCGAACAAAACAAAGCTCAACATTCATGTCACACTGCTGTTCTCCAAAGTATCCTCTCCAATGGCATCATACTGTGGATGTGTATTACTCATGAGGGATGTCTTAGACTATGACAGCTCTTTAAAAAAATGGGATGCTGGCTGTATACAGTAAATGTCATATGACCAAGAAGCTGTGATATGGTCATGTTTCTTTCTATCAGAGTGTGTTTTTAGGCCAGATAACAACACCTTGAATATTTTTACACTTACTGCAAAAACCTAAAATTTTGGAATTTCCATAAGGTTTTTATGTAACATTCTGTTTCTATCTCTTTAGTTTTACCTTGCTGTACTGTATGTTTGTGGATATTTTTCACAAGCACTCTTAGAAATGAGTTTATAGTTCTCTTTATGGAGTTTTTTGCCCATAATACAGCATTTGTATATGTTCTGTATGAATTTGTTATAACTTAATGTTTATCCCAAACAGACAGTGGTACATGAATGACTAGTTTTCTAAGATGACTTTTTTATTATGAATAAAATATAAAACTTAGAGGCCCTGTGCTAAGCCACGTAAAGTACAGCATATAACTTCCTATTGGTACAAAGAAGCCAGTTTGCAGTGATCAGGCCTTATTACCTCACGTGACACACAGTAGGAGAAACTGGGACAGATGGAGGTTACTGCATCCCCTAATATGCACTTATGAGGATGTCACTTAGTTTAATTTACTGGAAATGGATTTTAAAGGTATACACTGTAACACATGGAACCTAGATTTTTGTTGTTGTTGTTTTTGGTCTTTTAAGCTGTTCAAATTCTGAAACTGTGATTTAAAAAAAAAAAAAAGTTTGACTGTGGAACTTTCTTAGATTTTGTTCTTGGTCACTTCCCTTATGTGTAACTAAGCTCAGCTCTCCTTTCAAAGCCTCTTCAACTCTGTAACCTCCCTCCACCTCTCTCCTTTCTGTTAGCCTTTCCACCACAGTCATTGGACATCTTTACCTCTCTGCTCCTACTATTAGATGAGGTCATCTCTGAACTTCTAGTTCATTAAGTCTTAATATTCTCTTTGTCATTTCTGTTAGCTATATAATCTGCTGACATATTTTTATACTCAAGTGTAGTTTTATATTAAAAAGAAAAATGGTTGGATTAAGATGGTAAGCTATATAACTCTTGTTTTGCCTTCATTTGCAAGTATTGACCACCTAAAATATGACTCCAGAGATTCTGTGATCAAATTATATGTTACATGATTTGGCTTTCCTCTAAAATATAAATCATGAGAGACTAGACTTTTTTTACAACATTTAAAAAGAGGATAAAAATATAAAGCAAAGTCTTAACTGTCTCCCCATTGGGAGATGAGTGCTTTAACATTTCTGTGATAATATTCCAGGTTTGGAACAGTCTCCAGGCCCTATATTTGCTCTTAATAGTTGGGCCTTTTAGACCATGTGTTATTTGCAATTTCAGAATGATTGCTTCTGCTATTTCTTTAAGATATTCTCCCTTTCCATACAAGTGCAATACTCCCTTGAAGTCTTAAAAACTATGGTGATTTCTTTTTCCTTTTCTGAAATTTCTTTTTAGCTAATGATAAAAAGAAACTCTTGAAAATCATAGTATGTCAAAGGACACATCAAGCGAAGAGAAAAACTACTCCACCATCAGAAAGATTAGAAAATGTAAAAATGAATGCTCTGACTTCTTGGAATCTTCTTTAGGTTAAATTTCCATTAAAATTATGAATCTTTTGCCTGAAAAGTGTGTCCTAAAGTTCAAGTTGCTACAGACTGAATTTTCTTCCTAGATTCTTGTCTATTGATTTTAATTTAAAAAAACTAATATTTAATATTTTTATTTCTCTTTTTGAAAATAAATATCAAAGCACTTAGGTCAGTTTTAAATTCATACCACCTGTTGGAG
>NW_008349068.1:10742451-10742588 GCF_000622305.1 Nannospalax galili | reverse complement strand
GTGTTCCTGTAGTAAAACTGCTGTAATGTAAATACATATTTTGTTAAAAAATAACATTTCTTTGGCATTTCTTTTGAAGGCAGTTACTGCATTTGTACAGTATGCCTCTTGGCTACTAAACTTTTTTTTCTTTAACA
>NW_008349068.1:10730613-10742330 GCF_000622305.1 Nannospalax galili | reverse complement strand
TTAAAATTCCAGACCTTGTATGTCAGGTTTGCTCAGTGTAATGTAGGTTTTTTAAGGCTCAAATACCATACCTCAGCAAATGGGGTTTACTATGGAAATACAGAAACAGTCTTTGCGGCTGTGTGACCAGTCACTGGGCTGCATACTGATTTGGAAACCTCCACTAAACAGTTTTACCACTGCAGACTAAAATGTGGGACTTGTATTTTCTTTGTTTTTAATGCACATACATACATACTTCATGTGTGTATGTGGGTACTGTGTATATGTGTGTGAGTGTTGTATATGCATGTGTGAATGTGTGTGTGTGTACAAGTAAAGAAGCTGCAGAAACTTTGTAATACTTTGTGAAAGGGTTATATTATAAAGGTTTGTACTGTCTGAGTGCACAGCTACTGGAATAAATTTAGGAAATCTCAGGAACAAGCATATAATTTGTCCAAGATTTATTTCTTCTCAGAAGTGTAAGTGCAGTTTTTAATTCTGTATATTATTTAATATTTTACCAATAAAATAAACTTCTGACAGAAAATGTTTGCTACAAAAACTTCTGGTGAAAATTCTGTACACAAATACACTTCACAAACACTGAAGATGAAACTGTTGGATATACCAGGCGAGTTGGTTGTTGCTGTTGTGTGTATGTGTCACAGTTCCTGTCCCAAAGCCTGTGACCTCAGCTGTCCTCATCTTCATCTTAGCAAACCCCATCCCTATGTAGAGTCTATTATAGCAGAGAACATAATATCACATGGTTGGTGAAGGATGACATCTCTGTACTACAGTTTTCATGCAATCCTGTTTTCCTGTTTTATCTTTTAAAAAAAATCTGAGCAGTCCCTATGTCAGAGCCAAACCTCTTTTACTGAAGAAACACAACCTAAGGAAAGGACAGTGTAGCTTGTTCCAGAGTTTCCATTGAATGACACAAGCGTGATCATGTTAGAGACACCATTTCTTAGACGTTGGAGGAGGATGGAATCAAGTGGCATTGGTATACATTTGATTGTGGCGCTGCTTCCTGCAGCTCTGCCGCCATGAGTTTGTAAACTGCCCCTGCCTCACTTTCCACAGGGGCTTTATCTCTTCCATGAGAGGTTTGTCCTATTACAAAAATATTCCCAACCAGAAACCTGAGCGGCACCTATGACTTCAGATTCATTTTACTTAGCTAACTTCACTTCTATACATCACATATCAAAAGAGTACATACATATTCTAATGCAGGTTTATATCCTTGACCATCCTTCAAATATAAGATGAGGAGAGGTGACAAAAGGGTCAAGAACTATGAGCTCGATGAGTTACAACTAGCACCTTGTAGCAAGGGCCTGTCTTCACTGGCAGAAACGCCAGATTCTAATTTTTGCTTTTAACAACAGCCAAATGAAAAAAAATATTTGATATGCTTTATGTTCTCGACTTTCACTTCAATGCAGTTGAAGCAAAATGAGATTTTTTAAAAGTTTCATTTATTATTTTGTATGCCTATGAGTGTTTTTTTTTTTGCTTGCTTGTATGTAAGTGCACCATGTGCTTGCAATGTCTACAGCGTCCAAAAGAGGGCAACAGATCCCCTGGAACTAGAGTTAGGGCCAGTTGTCAGCCATCATGTGGGTGCTAGGAACCAAATGCTGCTTCTCTGCAAGAGCAGCCAGCGTTCTTAACCGCTGACCCATCTCTCCAGCCCCAACGAAATGAGATATCAATGCGCTTGTCAAGAACTTGTATTGGTGTGCTTAAGCAAAAGGACTGGTCTTGAGGGAAGTGTCACTCGGTGAAAAAATTTTAGCATTGTAACAACTTTACTTCCTGTTGTTGGGGCTCTAAATTTCAACAAAACCCCATATTTTGTTAATGGCTCTACTGGATGTTTGCCGTATGATTTTTTTATTTTAACTCCTCAGTGAAGGTTCCAACAGGAATAATAACTGGCAAATTTAAATTTTGCTACTTTTATCCTGTTTGGCTCAATACCTAAGTGAGGTATTTTTCCTAAATTACATAATGGCAAATGAGAGAAACTGGCAAAAATAAATAAATAAATAAAATAAAATAATTTGGAAAGCCATAAGCCCATATAAAATTGGATAAAAGTAGGGGGAAGTCCAAAGATATGCTCAGGCAGAAAAATAAACATGCTAACTTTTTCTTCCTCTCTTTCCTGTATCTTATAACCTTGAATTATGTCTTTCATCAGACCAGTTACTTCTAACGTGACCTTCGGCAGGCAGAATACAAGTCCCTCAAAAGAGTCAAAACAGATCCCCACACTGGTCTTGAGTTGTTTGTTCTAGAAACTCTTAGAAGAGCTATCTGAACATGACCTTCAGACCAGCTGGATGTCTGTAAATAATCTAGGAAGATCCAAAGGTAAAAAGGAAGTAAGGTAAAAGGGCGTTTGGGTTGGGCTCCACAAAAGCCTTGGGTAAGCCTGTGACTAAAAGGGAAGAGTCACTCTTTGTTGTCATTTTAATTTAAGAGATGGTTTTGGGGTGTCAGAATCAGCCAGCTGTACTGGGAATGCTTGGTCTTTAACTTGCAAGTTGGTATTGGCAGTGGAGTCCGTAGAATATCAATGATGTGGTCCAAGTATTGGTTCTGGGTATAAAAGCTTAAAGGATTCTGACTCATGATGATATTTGTAAATGATGGCAAAGTGTACAATTCTAATATTCTCTCTTAAAAATTAGGGGTGGGTGGCCTGACCCAAGGCTGTTCAAGTAATAAATGTGGGGGTGCACATCAATGGAATGTACCGCTGCAGGAAATGAGTGGCTGTCTTCATCTCTTTCACGTTTCCTCTTCTTTTCCTGTGTTTCTCTTTGTATTGTACAAAGCTTCTATCTATAATTTTTTAGTTTGTTTCTCTCTCGTCTTTGTTTCTCTTCATCAAACTTTCTTTCTCTCTTTCCCCTCTTCGCTGTACCTGCTGTACCATTTCCTCTCTTCCTTGACCCTGTCACAATTATTGTTTTTTTTTCTTTTTTGGTCCATTTTTATTTTTGCTTTTTGGGTCTTTTGCTATTGTTTTTGTTTGTTTTGTTCTGTTTTGTTTTGTTTCATTTTCAAACAGGGCCTCCCTGTATCCCCAGCTGATCTGGAACTCTACTATGTAGACCAGGCTAACCTTGAAGTCAGAGATCTTCCTGCCATGACTTCCTGAGTGCTGGAATTAAAGGCCTGTACTACCAAGCCCACCTCCTGTCATAATTTTGATTAGCTATTCTGAAATACAACCTATTTCAATGGGTGTGATTTAATGCAACTGGAATATACGTAAGCTCTAACCAGATTATTTTACTTATTAGGAATTATATTTTATTTAATAATATTTCAATACAATATGAACATGAACATGCCATATACTTGTACATAAAATGCATTATTTTACGAGAGGAAATTCAAGAGATCTTTTTCAATGAAAGCATAGCAAAAGCCTTTCAAGCAGCTTTAGATCCTTTTATAAATCCTTCATAAATGATCACCTGTCTTCTTTATCAAATCACTCATGGGAACTATAGACTATTCGGTACTTTACTGTCATTTTTGGGGGGTAACGAAACAGATTCAGGTGGGTGTGATTTTGTTTCTAAATACCCAAAGCAATGAAAAAGCTAACTGTTCTTTAATTCTAGATAAACGCAATCCAATATATTTTTCTCTGAACCAGTTTGTTCGGCATTTAATTAGTAAACCCCATTAACAAAGGGAGGGAACAGATGTTGCCCTGGAATGCGATTTGATAAATAACTCAGCATATATGCTTTACTGTTCCTCCTGGTCTAAGTCCTATGCAGAATGACCCCAAAGAATGCAGAACACATTGGTATAATCAGGGGAAGAATTGAGAAATATAGTATTACGATTCATGGCAAATAAGTCACCTGAAATGAAATTTTTGCTAAAGAAAAATTTGAAATTTAAAATTAAAAAAATAAATTATCCTGTGAGTTTTCTAGCAAACTTTTTTATAAGTGTGGAGTGTTTTTTATTGTTTTTGACATTTTCTTTGCAGTTGATGAAATTTTTTACCGTTTTCTAACTCCACTCCTATCCTTGACCTCATTTTGTTTACTTCTTTTCTTACATAATGTAATTTTCAATGTGTATGCTTGAGTTTCTTATGCCTTTCCATTTAAAAACCTTGACTGTGACTTGTCATGAACATATGGATTTATCAGAAGCTATGACCATGAGAACCTAATGTTTTGAGCAATGCAGTTTTGCAGCCTGGGTGTGCTGCTTATTCCTCACTGGTGCTAAAACCTCTCTACAGAGCTATCATTTTGCTGTTAATATTAAAGCATAAAATAGACCAATATTCATCGCCAGCTGTTTGCATTGAGAATGAGCGATATATTTGTCATGAGATCCAACCTCATGTTATCTCTCCTTAGAAATGAGACACTTACTACCACATGGACTTGTCTTGGCTTTGATCTGAAAATTCCTCCAAGTCTATCAGGACGGCTTCAGGAGCTTCATTTACCATCACATTCTCCTTGTGGTTTTTATGATCTAAGTAAGTAACCTAATTTTTGGCCTTCAAACAGTCTACTCTTTGTCTCTCCACCTCCTTCCACTGTTTACTTTATTTATTTATTTATTTATTTATTTATTTATTTATATCAGATTTTAATCTGCATGTAGATCACCATCGTTTACTAATACTCAGAGGGAAGGGGAAACTGGGACACATTATGACTCATGTTTTCCCAAACTCCTGGCCAACTTACTTTTTCATGATCCCAATAAATGGTAGTTTGGTTATACCATAACAGCAATTTATTTTCCAAGTTACAAGTATACGCCAAGCATTTTCTGCTTTCTTCTTTAATGTTTTGACAAGCCTGATTACAGTTAAGAAAAGGAACACTTGATCATAGAACAATCATGAAAATAAAAACAAAACAAAACAAAAACATCTACTGCAGGCAGAAATGAATTGCACAAAATCCAAGTTGCTTTCCCGGACCTTTAAATTAGAAAGTGGATCATTGCCTGATTCTTTTGCAATAAGGATGAGCACCACAGAAATGTTTCCATTACATTTTCATTTTTGGTTGAAATTCAAAAATGTATATATGATATCAGTTTTGACTATAATACAAACTTTCTGCACAAATTATATTTATGGATATTTTACTTTTAAAAAGTTATTCAGTATCTTCATGAAAGTGTATCTCCACAATCAATGATATCTCTTAGTTTTAATAAAGGCTCATTTTTGCTAGCATATTTTAAGTCTTCTTTATTTATCCTCATCCAAACTCTTTACTTTATAGAGCACACTAAAGACATTGATAAACTGTGAGAACTTTGGCACTGTCCAGAAATTCCTTAACATCATTCCATCATTTACATTTTCTTTATGATGTGGCTTCTTTTTTTTTTTTTAATGAAAAATCTGTCTTAAGTATGTGAGGCTACTGCATGGATGAGTTATATATTCCTGTATCTGACTCAGAGAAAACATAATACAATTAGCCTGTTCAAAGAATATTCATATAAGAAACCCCAGAAATGAACAAGATAATGAAAGGTACTTATTTCCTTTCCTGTCATCTTGTGCTTCATATTGATATCAGAATACCTTGTTAACCACATCTCTGGTGTATATAGAACCCAAATATAGTAATTAGTCACTGCATAGATGTTTATAAGTAGCTCTGGGCGCTGCTAGTATGAGAGACTAATCAGGCCACTTGAAGCATAGCCCACCAGCAGTGGCATCTGTAGCCTGACGCTGGACAGTGAGCATCACCCATAATGCACCAGCACAGGCATAAAGCACAATGATGATCATCTGCAGACTTGTTACTCCATTGAAAATACATAGACTCTCTGGTTTCTATTTATCTGCTTTCTGTTCTTTAATTCCCTCTGAACTGAGTTATAAATTATGCATTTCTCTGAAGCAAATCCTTTTTCTATTCTTTTTAAAATAAGACTTATTTTTACTATTTGGGGTCCATATAAATCACAAATGCAGTAGTTTGTGAGAATTGACCTCATACCTGTTTTCCTCCTCTAAAATTGCCTTGGTCTATGAGATCTGAATGAATTCCATTTACCCAGACTACTTGGAAGAAGTCCGTAATAAAACTAATTTGTAGCGACAAGGACAGCTATACCATTGGCCGTCTAAATGACAGTACAAATGAGTGCCTTAGCCTTCCTCATTTTTCATGATGCAGAAAGCAGAGCTGATTTATATGTAGCAAAACCTAATTCATGACACAGCAAGGCCTTCTGATACCATGCTATAAGTAAAGGGGCCCACAATGGATCTAAATGTGAAAAGCATCCTTGATCTTCTGATTTCCAATATTAAACACAGAGTATCTAAAAGTTATATTTTTAAAAAGTACCCATTTTAAAAACTAACTTTAAGACTAAATTCAACTTAAAGTTCAACATAAATTTAAACCTAAATTCAAGATGAAAGGAATAAAATGTTACCATCATTTAACGACACCAGACTGTTGCCTTTGCAAACCCTGAGTAAGTTACTTGATAAGTAATCCCAAAGACTGGGGCTACAAGGAGACCCTGTCTCAAAAAGACCAGAGAGGGAGGGAGAGAGAGAGAGAGAGAGAGAGAGAGAGAGAGAGAGAGAGGAGAGAGGGGAAGAGAAGAGAAGAGAAGAGAAGAGAAGAGAAGAGAAGAGAAGAGAAATCAACATATTTATATTTTGGTTCTAGGATTCTGGCCCTGTAGACATTATTCATTCTGGGATTGTTCAGCAAGGTTACTTTGAATCTTTCAAGGAGTTGGATGGAGTGGCTATAGATTTAACCTGCAGGATGAAATTTCAGAGACTAGAATGTTCAAATGATTTAGTTCTCCAAACTAAATTGGAGTCCATATGGGAAGTTGAGAAAGTCATGAACTCTGCCTCTTTCCTTTTCTATACTGTCTCTTCTGTTCTGCATGATCAGTTCTTTCTTCCTGTATCAGTTAGAATAATCATCTAAAATGTTTGTTACTGGACTGCTGACTATATGAAAGCCACTTAGCTAAGCACTGTAGAGAGGTCTTTTCTTTATTAAGTACCCCAGTGTGTCAGTCTAGTTGTTGAAGACATAATATTAAATAAGACACAATTCCAGAATCCAAAGAAATTCTAGTCTTATGGTGAGAATGCCAGCAAATAATTAGGCATGATAAACCATGATTTATGTTACTATGCATGTAATAGTATGCACGTAATGTACATGCATTGAAAACAAATTAAAGGATCACCTAATTTAGCCTTACAGTAGGAAAATACATGTTTGTAGATGTCACATCTAAGCTGAGTCCAAAAGATAAATGGAAATAAGTTGGGCAAAGAGAAAAGTGAGAGAGGGAAGTGATAGCAGAGGATCTACATCTGCAGAGTCCAGTAGGAAAAGGAGACAGAGTGGGACAGATAGAGACAGAGCTGGGACAAAGGAGGATCAGGGAGACAACACACAGAAAAGAAATGAAGGATCACTATTAGAGAACCGGACGTTTGAGGTTTGAGGATCGGATGAAAGCCAGGACCAGAGCTGAAACTGACAAGATGAGCAGCACCAGATAGTAGGGCTTGAAAACACTTTATCAATAGAAACAGGGACCCGTGAAAGTTGTTTGGGAGTAACTGATTAGATTTGCAAAATTGCCTGAGGTTTCACAAGAGATCAGATTGGAAGGGAAGCCAGACTGGAAGTCAAAGCTGCTGTGATGCATTCTGGGTAAGGCAATGGCTTGTGCTGTGGGAGTGGTATGGAAATGGAGCAGCGTGGTTAGATTCTGAAGATATTTTTAAGAGGTAGAATGCGCTGGACTGGTTTGTGCTGGATTGCACGTAGGTAGTGTGGGAATGTGGTTAATTCAGGATGGCGCATTAGTTTCTCCTAGGAAGAATAGATGCATAGTGATGCTATTTATTGACATCAAAAACATGGAGAACAAAGCAGAATAAAAGTGAACAAAGATGACGAACTCATCAAATATGTTGAGTGTGATGTGCCAGTAAGATACTCCAAGGGGAGGTGTGTTGCAGGAAGTTGGAGGTGCCAGATTAATACCAGAAGAGAAGCTTAAATGGTGTGTGTGTGTGTGTGTGTGTGTGTGTGTGTGTGTAGAGAG
Source organism: Nannospalax galili (assembly GCF_000622305.1). NCBI lineage: Eukaryota > Metazoa > Chordata > Mammalia > Rodentia > Spalacidae > Nannospalax > Nannospalax galili. The sequence goes on along the minus strand of NW_008349068.1, from coordinate 10,734,209 downwards.
AGAGAGAGATGGAGAGAGAGGGAGAGAGAGGAGAGAGAGGAGAGAGAGGGAGAGAGGGAGAGAGAAGAGAGAAAGAGAGAGAGAGAGAGAGAGAGAGAGAGAGAGAGAGAGTCAGTCCGTGGATTTGCGAGATTATGTAGTGGAGAGTATATAATAAGAATGAAAACATTAAAATCATTCAGTTGAAGTGTAGGAAAAGTTATATCAAGGAATATGATATAATAAAGAGAATAAACTATCGACAAACATCATCAAACTAGAACACAGGACCTGGAAAAAGGACCTGGGGGAGAAAGCTCTGGGGGCAAGGCTACCACATAGTGTTGAAGAGAGATTTTGAAATTTTGTTGGGAAGATTTTTGGAGAGACAACTACAAAATTAGGTGGAAATCCTATTGCAGAGGAATTTTAACTGAAATGTATCTGCATTTTCAGTTCTTTGAATGTGAATGCACCCTTAGCCTAGAAAGCCCTTCATATTTTAACTCTCTGGGGAATCTAAGCATATTCGTCTCTTCTATCATGAATGCTTAAGTGTATTCTGTTTGTCTTTGAGGTGTGGGCTGGACTAGCGTTGAACGGGATTCTCCTTGTAAGTGTGGCATGTGTGAATGCAGAATGTATTGCACGCTCATTTGGATATTCTGTGCTTCATAGTCTCCCTTTGAAGGTTATTAAAGACCATTTCAATTTACAGAGATGGAAACTGACGTCCTCATCTGAGGCTTTTGAGAAACTTAATTATACTAGATTTAGCTTCAGAACTAGTTAGCCACATGCCTGGAGAGGAGAGCTTCATCAAAATCAGGTGATGTTCAAGTTCAAGGTCACACAGAAAAAAACAGAATGCATGGTTATAGAACAGCCCTGTATTTCCACACATTTCGGACAATCACTTGTACTTACTCTCTGGGTCCACACTAATCACATGTAATATGTGACCTAAGTTTTTTGAGTAAAATTAACAAAGTCTTCCTCTATATTATTGTATAGGTATCCAGTTAACTACATATTTAAATGAATAAGATACATGAGTATATGATACTCAAGTAAATTTTTTTATCATTGTACAGCTTGCTTAAGGAGGGCATCTTGCAAACATGATTTACAAAGAATCCTTTAATATCAAATTATAACAAAAATCTATGATGTTCCCCAGTTTTAAAAAAATATAATTCTAAAAGAGAACATGTTCTACACAAAATACAATAAGATTTCAAAGTATTTTCGGTGTCTACTTTGAAATGAATAAAAGTTCATGATGGGTATTGTTTTGCATGAGAAATACGTTGGCCAAGCCTTCTGAGGAGAACTAAATGTACTCACAAGATAATGATTACCATCATCTGCAGCAGTGCTGAGCAGTTGATGTGGGATGTGCACCACAAGCGCAATTACCCATGGACATAAAATTTTTCTAATATCTATTAAAAATATTAAAAATAAGTGAAATTCAAGTGAAAAAAGGGGAAAAAGAAGAGAACTGCAAATTAAAACTAAAATGATTGTATATTTGTATATATAACTATTAAAAGGATATTTATTCAGTGCTACAGTTCTGGGTATTTTTTTTATTCAAAAATCCATTATAAAAGCTTCTGGGGCCAGATGTGGTGGCGCACGCCTTTAATCCCAGCACTTGGGAGGCAGAGGCAGGTGGATCTTTGTGAGTTCAAGGCCAGCCTGATCTGCATAGCGAGTTCCAGGACAGCTGGGGCTACAAGGAGACCCTGTCTCAAAAAGACAAAAAAAAAAAAAACTACTGGGATTTTAATGTTGTTTTGTTTTTTGGCATTATGTTTTGAAATAAACTTTGTGGAGAATGTTTCGGTTGTACAAGTTTCCCAACCCATCTATAAGCTCACATTTGTAAAAGTTGGTAAGCACAAACTTCACATTTTCATAAGAAAGTGTGTGAAGCTAAATGAGTCTGAGGGTCTCCACTATGCTGACAATAAACAGATTTGTTCCAGATTTGCTTGTTCTATGACCAGGTCAGCAATCTGGTTCATCTGCTTAGGATAGTCAACACCAGAATTTGAAGGTCTGTTTCACTGATATTTCCATCTTTAGAAGGCTTCTCACCCCCACTGAATAATAAAACATAAACCAAGTTAGCTTTTGTGAGTGATATCAACAGTCTCATTTTTACCTCAAATTAACTTTCACTTGCAAGGATTTCCAAATCAATTTATTCTTATTATCCTGACAGCTGGCATCATTAATACTTTAACAAAACCATTTAAAATTAGCCAAATATCTAAGATGGACACATGTACAAAAGTAAGCAATGGATGACATAATTTTGTCCTTGGCGTAACATCTATATTCAGAATGATTATGAAATTAAAAACCAAGATTGAAACTGTACAGCACAAAGTGAGTGAATTCCATTTTAGACACTCTACACATTTCGTGTCTCGGAGGGTTAAGGAGAGAAACACCATGATACTCTGAATTTTTGTACTTCTCTCTTATTGACTGTTGGGCATGCTGTGGTGCTTTGAGGTAGGTCTGGTGAAGTCCATGAGACAGGGCTTAAGACTTTAATAAAACATGTGAATTAACCCCTAAAAAAACAGTGAAATTTATTTTAATATTTTATTTATTTTAATATATCTAAATTATTCCAACATTTAAGTACATAAATACTAGTGAGACACTTAAGCTTTTTGGTTTTCATAGTGAGTATTTGGAATATGGCATATATTTTACATTTGAAGTACATCTCTGTTTCTACTAGACACATTTCAGGGATTCAGAAGCAGATCTGTGGCCTGTCTTATTAATTACTATGAACTTCATAAGTATTCCTGTGTTGCAGTCATGATTATAGCAATCTACAATTCCTTATGGATTTGGCAATCAATATAGTTATTGCCATATTTTCTTTTCTTACTTTTCAAAGCAATTCTATATGTCAATCCCATATTCTACATAGAGTAACCAAAGACTTAAAAAGATTTTGGGTCTTGCCTAAAGCTACGGAATGAACAGGTGATAGGTCATAGACTCAAACTTGAAGGTATACAAATGTATTCAAATGAGATTAACTCTCCCTCACCAGCAGTAGCCAGCTGCCAGTAGTTCTTCAACTAAGATTGTGGCTTTCTGCCCATTTCCCCAGTTCTATGCTAGGTTTGTGTCCGATTGAGTTTACATGGGTCTTGTGCACGCTGACACTATTGCGTAGGTGCATATGAGCAAGTTCCCAGAGGCCTGGAAGCTTGTTTCCTTATGACCATGCACTAACCCTGGATCTTACAATCTTTCTGTCCCCTCTTCCACAATGGGCTGTCATTTTTTTATTTGCATTAGTTTCTTAATTTTTCTTCAAAAAATTTTTATTACGTTCATTTGTTTATTGTGTGTGGGGAGATGTGGGTATACATCCTCTGTAGAGGGGGAGAACGGCATGGATAATTTATACACATGTGCTCAGTCTATGGCTTAAATAATACCACAGGGTAAATCTGCAACCTAGTATCTGGTTTACTTTCTAGCATCTTTCGCAGCTCAGTCTCCACATGGCTCTTTCAGACCATGCAATCTTCCTCATTGCCTAGGTTTGCATCCTTTGTCTTAAGCCATCTTCC
>NW_008349068.1:10717621-10730390 GCF_000622305.1 Nannospalax galili | reverse complement strand
AAAAAAATTAAGCAAAGTGAATATTAATATCCCAAGCAGCTGGCAATAAAAAGAATTGATTGGAGCCAGGAAGTGCTTTCCTCTGTTCCTAGAAGAGGGCTAAACTCCCGAGCTGACTGAAGGAGACACCTTTCTTGAAAGAGAGCACACGCATTTAAGTTCACAGAACAAGGAGACTCTAAGAGTGATTTTCTTTGTTAATATTACTTTTGACATTTCATTTTAGGGCCTCAATTTCCTCATCCATGGTAGTGATAAGAATAGGAGGCAGGGTTATTTTGTGTATTCATTTATGTATCAATTAATTTAGGGAAAAGGAATTAACATATACAATGTGTATGTTAAGTATAAGATCTAAAAATAATTGCTTGCCTTCAAAAGGTATATAACAGAATACAAGGAAACAAATAAATCATTAGTGGAAGCAATCCAAAGTGAATGTTGGAAGTAAGCAGTGAACAGTAGAGACAGCGAATGAGGAATGCCTAGTTTGCTGTGGAGGATAGTGAACATTATGCTAAGCTGTTCACACCTGAGCTCCGGTGGAAGATGGGCACAGTATGAGAAGTAAGTGTTCTGGATATTTATTAATATATTTGTTCACTCACTTCTTCATTACTAAGACGCATATCTGTCCATCTTCATAGACCTATAATCAATGTAGAAAGGTGACAACTCTGTGAACAGACATGCTCCTAACAGAATTCACTTAACTGATTTGGCAAATTAACCAATACTATAAATTTCCTTTGGAAAACAAACTGATTAATATTCAGAGCTCAGAGAAAACTCATAGCCAGTAGGCCCTGCTCCAGAAAGCCTACATACTGCTTTCATCAGTTTGGTTGTATGTCTGCCAAGAATTAGTTGTGTTTATTCCCAAACTATTTATGCCAGTTGACTTATTATTATAACCATGCCATATAATTAAACGTTGCTTACATAATTCAGTGAAACAGAGTGTAAAATGGACAAGAGGTTCTTTGAAAATTAGGTTGACTCTTGGAATGACTCAGCATACTAACAATTGCTAAAAACTTTTCTGTCAAATTAGGTAGAGGAGGTGAAAAGGGAAACCGCCCCTAAAATTCCACATTGAGACTGGTCTGCCAATGTCTACAGTTTTCATTCCATTTAGAGAAAAGGAAGCTAGAGGTTACAGATGGTGGACTGTGATGAAGGACTACAATGGGTCACCAATACCCAAATAAAGGATCATTGACCTGCATCAAAATGCTGGTGAGTAACTGAATTTAAAGGTGTCAGGTTAAAGTAAACTGTTAAGGAATGGAGATATTCTGTGCTTCTCTATTTTGGTTCTCCTTCGCAGACTGAATATATTTTATACTTATCTTCTTTAAATACTAAGGGCTTCCAATAAAGAAATGTGGTATGTATTATGATGCAGAACTTAGAAACCTATGGTGGAAAAATTAGTGAGTCCTAAGGAGCAGGGAATCGGAAGTAGAAATGAAAACAGGCAAAGAAAGGGAGCTGGGAGAAGAGAACATTTGCTTCAGCAAAACTGGGACAGAAAGGGAAATGCAAGGGTGCCAGGAAGAGATGGGAGTAGCCTGGAGGAAAGAGGTGCTTCAGAATGGAGATGAGCGATGGGCATTGGATGAAACAAGGATAATCCAACAAGATATAGCTACAGTCTAAATGTTGGGGGGGGGTCACTAGATATTGGGACAGATCACATAGATTTCCCAGTTTCCAGTTTAAAAATGAGACATGTCTAACCTGGACGTAGTGGCACAGGGCTGTGATCCCAGCACTGCGGAGGGAAAGGCAGGCATAATATCTGTGGGTTCAAGAGTAGCCTGTTCTCCATACCAAGCTTCAGGTCAGCCTGTTCTACACAGTGAGACACTGTCTGAAAAGGAAGGAAAGAAGGAAGGGAGGGAGGGAGGGAGGGAGGGAGGAAAGGAAGGAAAGAAGGAAGGAGGTATGTGGGACTGTTTGCACAAGCATGCAACTTTAGTGAAAAAGATGTTGTCTGGAAAGCACAGAGGAATTCCCAACTGGCAGCACTGTGCTTGCATCACAAAGCCAATTATGTGGAAAAGTCCCGTGAGCAATTGTACACACTGAGTAAGGACAGAAGAAATGCAGAGTGGGAAGATAGCTCAGTCAGTAAAGTACTTAAGCATAAAAAAAACAAGCATGATGGTACACACTCATAATCCCAGTACTGGGGAGATGGAGACAGGAAGATTCCCAGGACTCAGTGGCCAGTCAGCCTACCAAAGGCTGCAAGCTCCAGGCCATGAAGAAACTCAGCCTCTAAGAAGAAGGTAGGGGTTGGGGAGATGGCTCAGTGGTTAAGAGCACTGGCTGTTCTTGCAGAAGACAAGGGTTCAAATCCCACACCCACGTGACACTCATACATCTAAAACAATAAAAATAAAATTTAAAAAATGTACTCAACACCTGAGGTTCTCCTCTGGCCTTCACACTCATATGCACACATGTGTACGGGCACAAGAATGAGAGAGAGAGAGAGAGAGAGAGAGAGAGAGAGAGAGAGAGAGAAGACATCTGTACATAAACAGCAGCTGATAAAGCAGGTCACATTTCCTAAAGAGAGTTAATAGAACACAGGGAAGAAAAGACAACTATTTTTTATTGAATTTTTCTGATTTTCATGCAATACAATTTGATAATATTTAGATTCTCTCACCCTAGTGCCCTACCTGCCCAATTCAATGCACTCCACTATATGTACAATATGGCCCATAGAGTCTGATTTGTGTCCCCACATGTCCCTCAGTGTGGGTCCATCCACTGGAGCCTTGTCAACCTACCAAGATTCCCACCCCTTTAAGAGACTGTCTCCCCCTTCCAGCAGGCATCAGTTGCCAAAAGTTCCTTAGGTTAGACTGGGGTTTCTTATCCACTTCCCTATGTATGTCCTGGGATTTTGCCTGATTTGAGCTTGCATGGGACTTGTGCATGCTGTGAATTTGTATGAGTAACTGACCAGTTGTCTGGAAGACTCTGCTTCCTCGTAGTCATCTACCACCTCTGGCTCTTACAATCTTTTCATCCCCTCTTCCGCAATGATCCCTGAGCCTTGAGAGGCAGAGGTTTCAAATAGGTGTCCTATTCAGGGATGAGCACTCTGCAGCCTCTTGTTCTCTGCACACTGGCCAGTTGTAGGCGTCTGTGTTAATCACCATATGCTGCATAAGGAAACCTCTCTGGCAAGAGTTAAAAGATGCTTTCATCTTATGTGTTGAGGTAACATTGAAAATCTGTCACTAAGGGCTAAGCATGTCAAGACAGTTATTCTCTGTGCTTGAACAGTTGTGGAACTCTGTGTTACTCTGTTGCAAAAAGAAGCTTCTTTGATGAGTAGCGATAAGTGAAAAGATAACTATTTAGGAAGAGTTCAGGGGGCAAAGTGATAGGGAAGAGGTAGAAAGGAAAGAAAGCCAAATATGAGATTAACAAAGGGGTATCCAAAGAGTTGGGAGGAAGGAGACATTCAAAGTATTCATTGCTGTTGAATGAAAACTTTCTAATAGATCTCACCCACATGGATGCTAGTAGGTTGTATGTTATTTTGGGTGGAGGTCACAGTCAAGGGAATGTCTGAGCGGAGACAATGTCTAGCAGAGCCTAAGACGCTAAGACTAAAGACTACAATGGGAGGAGGAGGGAGAGAGGTGAGGAAATGGAGATGGAAAAATGCCATTATTTTGTTTAAAGAATCATTTGTGGGGCCTGGAGAAATGGCTCAGCGGTTAAGAGCACTGGCTGTTCTTGAAAAGGACCGGGGTTCAAATCCCAGTACCCACATAGATGCTACCAGCCATCCATTCCAGGGGATCCAACACCCTCTTCTGACCCCCATGAGCACTGCACAAGGGGGGTGCACTGACACACATGTAGGCAATACACTCATACACAGAAAAGAAAAATGAAGAAAAATAAAGAATCATTTGCAAGGTGAAGTACAGAAAGAGAAAAGCCTCAGGCAGCTGAGAAGGGAGGATCTGGATGTCTTGTATTCCAAGCTAGTGGAGGCTGCATTTTGTGTCATAAGAAATGCAAAGCACTCCTAGGTATATAACAAGGACTCATTTACATAAAAGAAGCTAGCTTACTTTGACAACAGCATGGAGAACGGAGTCAGCACTCATGAATCAGTAAGGAAAATAGTTATCAAAAGCTTGCACACAGGTGCGTCACAAGAAGTTTGCTACCAAAATTACAGTTCCCAAATTTATGTAAGACCTAAGAAGATGGAAAGGTGATTCAACCTCACGTCTTTACGTTATAACATCACTTCAGCCCTTCTTTTGATAGATTTGCTAGCAGATTGGGAGAGGAGATGGATTTATAGCATAAACTTCTAGAATTGTAATAAACAGCAAACATGCCTGAGGGTATGAGTTACACAAGTGAATGTCTTCCATCATGTGTATTGGCATCAGGCAAAAAGACTGAGGAACACTGAATTAGAGAACATTGCAGTTACTGAAGCAGAGTTAGGGGCTATCAGTGGGGATGCTAACCAGAGAAAGGACTGGTGGACTTCAGTTCAAGGTTAGAAATAGCTTCACTCATAAGCTGAAGGGACATGAGAAAGTGGGACACCATCTACAAAGTATTAACACTCTTTATTGAATGTTTTGGTATGTCGAACACTCCAAGAAGAAAGAATGTCCATTCATTCTCAACAACTTCATAACATAGATATTTTATCTCCATTTTATGATAATAAAACTAGAATTTTGAAAATTGAGCAATTTCTTCAGTTCATCCAGATTTTAAGTCACATATCAAATTCAGAGTCAATATCATTCCTCGTTACCCAAGTCTGAAGTAACTCTGGGATTGGGTAATTAGCGTGGATGAGGTTCATATCAAGTGTACATTATAAACGCAAGAAGAAAGCCATGCGTTCCATCTCAAGCCTACTGTTTTTAAGGCCTGCACGCTATCACTGAATGTCTATGCATATAAGTGCAGAATTTAGGGGAGATGTATTTGGGAGAGATAAAGATTTATGAGGCATTAGAATCCAACTGGTGGCTATGGTCATGGGAAAGGATGGGATTTAACAGGAAGATTGCATCATGAATGGAGAACCAAGTGCTGAGCTAAGAAACAACAAATAGAAAGGTCAAGAAAAAATAAAGTGTCACTGAGAGAGGGAGGGAAGAGCATGCTAAAGCCTCATCAGCTGCTGTGGAGTGATCAAGGACAATAAAGACTAAACACCTGCGGGACATCAAAAATAACTGAATGAGAAATTTTTAATTTTAGTACCCAGTATCGTCTAAGACAGGTCTGGGATTATACACTGTGTGGGAAAGAAAAGTGTAAACCTTTTGATGGACAGTCGTATCGTTAATAAGGCCATCGGTTTCATTGCAAGGAATCAGCAAAACAGTAGGATGCTCCTGGCAGCAGAGATGATAGCATCATACCACAGTTGTGAGGAGGACAAACTCGATGTCCAGACAGCTTAAGTTGGAATCTCAGGTTTTCTGCTTTCTAGCTTTGTGAACATGGGCAAATTGCTTAATATCCTCATGTCTTGCTTTCTTTAACTGCAAATCAGAAACAGTAAACGAATTACTGTTATTAGTAAAGTTGTCACAGGCTAATTGAGTTGACTAGCATTAAGAGAATAAATACAACAAAGTATTCTTAACAGATCTTAGCACACCCTAAGAGCAAATGAGTGTTTGTTACATGAATATAGATCAATGTAATCATCAGTAAGATTGATTAAAAGAACTTATGCATTCATGCTTTGGATACCACACAACTGTGAAAAACTATGCAGCTATTTTATAATATAGAAAGATATTAATGAATTAATTAGAACAACATTATAAGCCATATGAATAGAGTAATCCCAAGGGTTAGAGAAAATTATGGCCATAGGTATTGGAGATATATATATATATATATATGAATTTTTTAAAAGATATATACTAAGGTGGTTGTATCCAAGTAGTTGAATTTATTTTAATTTTTAATAGTTACAAGTTATATTTAATATTTACAATATTTATTATATTTAATTGATTAAATTAAATATAATATTTTTATTTTAAAGAAAAATAAACATTCTGATAGTCAGGATATGAGTTAATCAATGATTATCCTTTGGCAAAATTGTCATGCAAAGGTGCAGACCAGTGGTTTGACTTGAGGAAACATGTAGCCTTGGGAATTATGCTTATGGAGAATATGTATTGCCTGGAGGCTTCCAATCCAGGAAGGCTGCTATTGTCATGAAAATTTCTCCAAAGCACTTAAAATTTCAGTACCAGTACAACTCCTGTAGAGTACCTAGGAGCAGGAGGTAAAAGAAGAAAAAATTATAAGTGAAAAACATTCTAGAAAGAGAACTTTCCCAGTAGAGCCTCCTGGACATCTAAATTAAAAATGCTCCTGGGGTGGGGGCAGCATTTTGAGCTGCCTATAGGAATTTCTCAGATAGACACAGAGAGCAGACAGGCTGAAGAAGCCAAGATAAGAAAATATTGTTTCAGGATGGCTTCTTCCCACCTGTCAATTTTACAACTTGCTTTGTATGTATCATTTTCGATTGAGCCCTCCTTTAGTATGGATTATAAACTCCAGCCCATCTGTGGATTACACTCATCTAGTAGTGCTTTCCTCTATGCTAATCACCTTAAATATTCAAAAGACTCTACTTGAACAAACTAATGTCTTGGGCAGCATAAATGTACTACAAAGAAAAAAAATTATTTTAACTGGCTATAAATAATTTTAAAGACTTATTTTAAAAAAAAAAGATAGAGGACACAGGGGCTGGAGAGATGGCTCAGTGATTAAGAGCACTGACTGCTCTTGCAGAGGACCTGGGTTCAATTCCTAACACCCACATGGTGGCTACAAACCGGCCTTAACTCCTGTTCCAGGGAAATCCGAAGCGCTCTTCTGACCTCCGCAGCATTGCACGACACAGGTGCACTCACATACATGCAGGCAATACACTCATACACATCATCCAAAATAAAAATAATAAATAAAATATTTTTTAAAAAAAGAAGACACTTCATTTTGAATTTATAATTTCTTGTTTCTGTTTTGCATAGAAATTCTAAAAATGGAGTAAAATCCCAGAGAAAAATATGATCTTTGCAGCTATGGACCTTATCAGAGAAAAATGTGGTGATCTTAGGCCTTTGCCAATTTCAATGATTATGAAAAAGTTCTAATGAGAGGGTTCAGAGGTTAAGCGCGCTTACTGTTCTTCCAAAGGACCCAGGTTTAGTTCATAGCTGACAGGTATCTGTGACTCCAGTTACAGAGGAGCAGATGCTCTCTTCTGACCTTCATGGACACTGTTGCATATGATGCACTTACATACCTGCAGGCAAAACACTCATACACATAAAATAAAAATAAATAAACAGGTCTTTAAAAGAAATTATGTAATACCAGTTGTTTAAAAATTAAAATACCAAATCATAGTATGAAAGTGGAAATAACCATATCTATGTATTTTTAATTTAGAAAGGCCTTATACTGAAAACACAACTTTAAGAGAAAAGAGGATATGTTTTACATAGACTTTAGAGTGAAAACAAACTTTTTTTTTTGAAGACCGTAACTTTAGATGTCATTTCCTTCAGGTTTTGATTCAATCCCATCCAGGTTGTCTTTAAATTCTAGACTGAGGTAATGAGCCTGTTCGGGCCATCAAAACTTCCTTGATATGTAAGTCCTCCAAATGACATAAACACAGCCATGTTATCTAAATAGACAAGTCTTGCAATTTCCAAAGTTCAAGTAGACATAGAACACAAAAGAGGGAATGACAGCTACATCAACCCTTTGCCACAGCTCTGTAACTCGCCCCACCCGGGCTTCCCTGTCCTCTTTCTTGAGCCCTTCCCCCTCCACCCCATCCTAGTCTATAGACAAACAAGCTCTCCAATCTAATTCTTATCAAGATGGAAACAAGGCCAGACCTGCTCTTCTAGATAAAATGCTTTGGCTTCTAACTGCCTGGCTGCTTATCTTTCATCTCACAGTGTTAACCATAACCCCTTTCCTGACCGGCTCTACTTCTTGTTTTCAGATGAGCAGCAAGGACTAGGGGAAAAACATTCTTAAATGGGCAAGTTCGCTCTCTGGACTCACTCTTGTTCCTTTTAAAGTCTGTTCAGACCTCTTCATTTTTAAAATGTCATTCTAAAATTATCAGAAATCACACTGCATGCTACATGTAATTTAATGTTTTTCTAATTCACTCTTTTCTGACTTTTGTCTATAAAACTGTATATATCTTTTCTTCAATACTGAATTTTTCATGTTGATTTTTTTTCCTGGGAGAGTGTTGTTAGGTTTCTTGGGGGACAGTAGATTTTATACAGTTGTTCTTTTTCTCCTTTTTTTTCCCCTAATGTGTGCTTAGATCCTAATAGAGTGAACAGTCTTCTTATCCAAGCTGCTTGGCTGGGCTTACCTGAATTCTTATGTTTCCACACAAACAAAACATAGCACTTCCTGCTCTTTCTTGAGCAGTGAGAGTAAATGACAAATACATGGATCTGAGCAGTCAGGCACTGTGACTTCTTGGGGCAGGCTGATGTGCTGTGCAATGCTCCCTATGGTACTGTCCTTCACTGGCCCTCTACACAGCAGAAAGTAGGTCAGCCAGTCTCCCCTTGTGCTTGAGAATCCTGGGAAACCAATTCTCCTGCATTTGGAAACAATGAAATTGAACTGTGTAAGAGTGCACAGGACCCTGATGTTGTAAATACCATGTTCTGGATTATGACACCTTTACCCCACATAGACTCATGAACCTGAGCCTACATGTTCTTGAAAATATGGGAGTCGTTCCAAAAGAACCGACGCTCCTTGGGAGAAAATCACTCTAGTGATTAGGACGAAGTTGTTTGTTGTTTGTTTGTTTGTTGTTGTTGTTTTGTTTTTTACCCTTTAGCATTTAAAACTTAGTACATCACAACAGAAAATTACCTCGTAGATTTATTGTTCTGATTCAAGCCATCCATTTTATTTTCGTAGCTTAGAAGAGATGGAATCTTCAATTTTAAAGTTTATTTTTCATTTTCTTCTTGCAAATAAGGAACCAGATTGACCTTCTGATGCCTGTTGTTTAGCTGTGCCAACGTTGTCCCTCTTGGGTTCATAGGACGACTGGCCTCAGGTCGTTAATACTTATTATATGTTTGTCGCGTATAAGATACTTTTTTTTAAAGTCCTAACAGGGATAAAGGATAAATGCCTGCCTTTAAAGGAAAACCTTTCTTCTGGAATAATGAAATGTGGTATTTATGTCTATCTGTAGCATTCTTATAAAGAAGGAGGGTCCTGAAGCTTTTGCTGTGTTTATTATCAAATCACCGATACTCAGATACTATTTTCCTTAATGGAGGTCTATATTTGTTAGAAAATATGTTGTATTTCTTATCTCTTCTGCAAAATATCACAAGCATGTGTGTGTGTGTGTGTGTGTATGTGTGTGTATGAATGGGTGTGTGTGTGTGTGTGTGTGTGTGTGTGTATGAATGGGTGTGTGTGTGTGTGTGTGTGTGTGTATGAATGGGTGTGTGTGTATTACTGCAAACAGAATCTATGGCCTTCAGCCTCCCAGCAAGTGCTCTGCCGGTGAGATATACTCTTCATCTATAAGTAAACTTTGAAGCTTATTTCATTTGTAGTAATATGACCAGGGCTGACAACTCTAAAGGACAATTGAATTTGTTGTGCTTTGAAGTAGGGAGATATTTAGCAACCTGTTACTTCAGAAAATCCTCTTTCCTTTGCCCATGGTCCTGTCTTCTTTTCTAAAGGATACCTATCCTACCGGCCTATTTCTTCTCAGAGAAGATTTTGACTACACCTTGGCTTTTGGTTTGTTTGTTCTATAAGGAAAAGGACAAGTTTAAATTAACATATGTACTGTCAAATGACTGAATATCTTTTCAGTTCACTGAAAACTCTGAAATTACAACTTAGAATAGCAGGATTCGGGTCGAATTGTCTAATGATGCATAGATTTCCAAAAATCTTCACACATTCCTGAAAAATCTCCCTGTATAAAGGAAGTGGTTTTGTTGTTGTTTCTAAAAAAAAAAAAAAAAAAAAAAAAAAAAAAAACCTAGCCTGGGCTGGCTCAATGGTAGAGCACTTGCTAACCCTATTGGAGGCTACAAGTGAGTGTGAAAAAAATCAGTTGGACCAGAACAAGTTATACAAAGAAGGAGAAGAGAAATCAAAAGCAGAATGGAAAACTTTGGGGTCAGCTTGACTTGAGCATAATTTGATTTAGGAAGGTAAATCTGAGAAGTGATTTGGAGCAGGCCTAAGTCTGGAAGTGGGATAGTCAACTGGGCTTCTAGTCAGCTATTGAGACATGAGGAATGGTCATGTGAGCTTAGTAACAGTGTAAATGGAGTACTGGAGAAAACATACATGACAGATGATTTTAAAGGAAAAGGAAGGTGGTTGTGATGTAATTATTTATTGGATCCAAAAAAGAACAGAGTTAAATCCAAAAAGCTGTTTTAAGTCTGAGCCAGAGAGAACAGTAGTGGGGCACATTAGAAAATGTTCAGAGCTGGAAGAAAGGAGACTTCCAAGTGTTACTTTCTGTGTAGCAGCTGAGCTCCAGATCCAGAACTGAAAGGAGAAGCTGCAGCTCTAGGTTCTGGTTCAGCATGAAAACCTGACAGAACTGTAGGAAAGTTTCCAGAGTTCGTGAAGGCCAGGCATGTTGAGAGGAAAACTCTCATCAACAGCAGTATTTACAGGAATAAGGATTTGTAAAGGAAGAGACAGAAGAACAAAAGGTGAAGGGCTTGTGTACTACGGATTTTAAGACTTACAATGCTATGGTTATGAAACAGTGTGATATTAGTGTAATGAGAGACAAACCAATGGGGCAGAATAGAAATAAATCCATATGCACAGACTAATGATTTTACCATCACTGCAGGAACAGTAGGATGGAGAAAGGATAAATCACAGGAGAATAGTTGGATAACCATATGCCATTTAACTTCATACCACATATAAATACCATATAAAAATTAACTGCGAATGGATTACTGACCTAAAGCTAAAATTTCAAAAAGAAACTTTTATAAATCTCAAATTGAACAAAAATGTCTTAGAAATAGCACAGAAACATGATCCAAAAGAGGAAAACCAGTAAATGAGAATTCATCATAATTAAAACTTTTTCGGAGGACACAATTAATATGAAAGTCAGGACAATAGGAGAAATTATTTGAAAATAATTTTTCTGACAATGGATTTTGTAACCAGAACAAAGAAATCTCAAACTCAGTATAAGAAACCAAATAATCCCCCTAGCCCACACCTCCGCTCAACAGAAAATAGAAAAATGCTTTGATGGCCCTTTTCCAAAGAAGTTGTAGATGTGTCAAGTCATGTTCAACATCACAAAGAACATGTTCAACATCACTAGTAAATGGAGAAATGCAAAATAAAGCCAATCACAGGGAGGTTTCTGAATGGCTAGCATTAGCATGCTGTCTATATCAAGGTTTAGAAGAACTGTAACTCTCTTAAGTTTGCTGGTAGGAATATAAAATACACACCACTTTGGAAATTAGTTGTCACTTTTTTAAAAATAAAGGTGACTGTGCTAACATATGTCATGTATTCTAAACAACAAAAGTGAAATTAAGATTGGCCAAAGGACTAAAGAAGTAAATGCACTTGTACCAAGCCTGCAGACCTGAGTTTGATCCCCAGAACCCAGATGGTGAGAGAACAGACTCCCGCGAGTTGTCCTCTGACCTCCATACATACACATACATCCACATAAACAAGTATAAAGAAAAAAATGGAAGTAAGTATTCTTAAGAAATGCTGCACATAAAAGCTCATAGAAGTATTTATATATAATAACCAAGCCAGAAATAATCCCAGTATCCAAAATGTACATATAAAGTATGAACGAATTGTGGTATATTTGTACAGCGAATTCACATACAACAGTAAAAGAAGTAAACTATTTATACACGAAACGTGATGAATATTAAGAATCATTGTCCTAGTGAAGGAAAAAAAGCCACACCAAAAATTAACATATTAATCCACTTATGAATCTTAGAAATGAAAACTAATTTACTACAGTGATAAAAGACAAATTAGTGATTTCATATAGATGACATTGGAAGAAGGAGGAATCTTTACAGAGTCATGAAAAAATTTTGGAAGGTAATAGGTTCATAGTTATAATTCTAGGTATACAAATATATCAAAAACTTAAATAGTACACTTAAAATATATTCAATTTATAGAATGTCAATTAGATCTCAAGAAAGCTGTTGAAAAGGGTTATTTAAGTTGATTAAGTCATTGCCAGAAGATGCAAAAGAATGAAAATTCAAAAAACGAATAAAGAGAATCTGTGTAAAACTGTAAGAAAAGCCAAAGAGGCATAAAGCATGAAGCCAGTGATTCAGAGGGGGTGTAGTTATGAAAAAAGAAATCCATGGCACACACATAAGACATGGAAAGAATTCCAATGTACGTGGCAGAAAGAAAGGTACCAAACAGCACTAAAGAGTCTGGAGGTAGACGCCAGCTAGAGGCTGAGGGGAGGCTGAATGAAATGGACAGTCTATGCAGTGAGTTTAAACCACTTGTTTAGAGAGCTGTGGAATGAAAACCAGATAAATGAGACGGTTAGCTAGAGGGGACAGTAAGATGAGCTAAAGGTTTTTTGATGAAGTTTGAAAGCAAAAAAAAAAAAAAAATTTTAGGGGAA
>NW_008349068.1:10683717-10715434 GCF_000622305.1 Nannospalax galili | reverse complement strand
CACATAAGACATGGAAAGAATTCCAATGTACGTGGCAGAAAGAAAGGTACCGAACAGCACTAAAGAGTCTGGAGGTGGATGCCAGCTAGAGGCTGAGGGGAGGCTGAATGAGATGGACAGTCTATGCAGTGAGTTTAAACCACTTGTTTAGAGAGCTGTGGAATGAAAACCAGATAAATGAGACGGTTAGCTAGAGGGGACAGTAAGATGAGCTAAAGGTTTTTTGATGAAGTTTGAAAGCAAAAAAAAAAAAAAAAGTTTAGAGGAATGAATTAAAAAAGATTCTAGAGATGAAGGTAAAACATGTGGGAACAAGTATCAGGGAATTTGGAGAGGATGAGATGGAAGGCCTGGGGCCAAGCCACACCTCGGAAAGGAGAAATCCTGACTTATTAACCCCTGACCCTCCTCCAGAAGGAACAAGTTATAGAGTACTTTTGTGGATTATTTTAAACCGAGAAAAACAAAACAGAAACACTTGCCAGTAGAATTCTTGAAAACCTGTATAACTAGACATTCTGACATTTTTTTCCCTTCCTTTGTGGTGTGAACCCTTGACCCTGTTCCTCACCTCATCTTTCTCACAAGGTTTACAGAGCAACTGATTTCTCGTCAAGAGACAAAAGTAAATTTTCCCTGTTTCCCAATGGATTAGACAAAAAGAAAAGGAATAAAATCTAGTAGAATTGCAAAAGGAGATGCTAGAGAACCACGGAGGGATTATCAGGAATTAATTCTGAGATGCACACATTTATGCTGCATCAAGGCCACTATCATCTGTTTTTGTAATATTTTATTTATTATTTATAGGTGTATGTGTGTATTGTCTGCATGTAGGTAAATGCATCCACGCCGCACAATGCCCACAGAGGACAGAAGAGACTGTCGGATCCCCTGGGACTGAAGCTATGGACAGTTGTTAGCTGCCATGTGAGTGCTGGGATTCAAACCTGGGTCTTCTGCAAGAACCCCCAGTGTTCTTAACCCCTGAGCCATCTCTCCAGCCCCGGCCACTACTATCTTAAGTTGAAATTTTCACCGCTCTCTGCATGGTTGTGCATATTTTATTGGGAATGTGACTTTTGGTTTGCTTATATGCTCCAGTAGTAGGTGGGTTTGGTAAGAAATATATGAAACCTTTAGGGGGAAAGAAAAAACTCTGATAAAAGACACCATATCAGTCCTGATCTCCAACCCTCCAAATGTTAAATCTCCGGACTACAGCGCATAGGTCCCAAGGTCCCAAGCCCAAGTAAGTAATGGTGCGTCCCTTGTGTTTATCTCAGCGACAGGCTTCTCGAGGAGGATTACCCCAGTCAGATGTTTCAGAAGGAAGAGTGAGGGACAAGCTGTGGATTTGTGTATACATGGAGATGGCAGGAATCTCCGTGGATAAAAACACAAGTACGGCTTGAAAGCTTCACAGCATAGTGAGTGAAAATATAAGGGTCTTAGAATAAGACTTGACCTCCATCCTGCATCCTTGTCCTATCCATCCTGTGATCCATTCATCTTGTTCCCTTTTTCTTGTAGTCCGTGCTAGTTCAAAGAATTGGATAGTGATAGATTTAACTATGTAGTAGAAAAGAGGCAAACAATCATGTTAATGTTGCATAGTAGGCATTCTTAACTAATAAAAAGACACCCAAGGTGTCTTATTCCGTTATTTGCTTACATGGATGTCCCATTAATGTCTGTTAATGTTTCAGTGATTAATGCAGCAGCCCTCTTTATAAAACAGTGACAGACTGACTGAAGGTTAGATAACGTATCATGCAAAGATAAAGCGCAAATGCTGAGTTGGCTGTTCTCCACAGCAGAATACTCCTTTTTCAATATGTAATAGGACTTGACACCACGTTTCTCCTGCTTGTCACAGAGAAGGTGTGCTGTGAGGAATCAGTAACGTACAGGGCTCTTTTGACACTAGAAGTTAAATACCCAAAGAGGATTCTTCAATGGAATCCCCAAAGCGCTCCATGCTGTGTAAGGCCATGCAGTTGGACCTCTGCTCTAACATAGAATTATACTTTAAATTTCTGAGTGTAGATTCTTATCCAAAAGTGAAACAAAATAACTATTTTCTAGAATCAAAGAACATGGCTTTAAGTAATTGATGACTTCAATGCATGACACATAGTACCTTGGTACAACTTTAATTATGACAAACCCACTGATGAATTATAGCATTCTGATAAAATGAAGCTGAGCTTTTAAGTACAATTTGTTGTGTATTGCAAGCATTCTCTGTCCAGCTGTTAAAAGGCTCCGGAATTTATGTGTTATATCTATTGTCCATTTATCAAGACAAAAGGAGATGCTTGTGATAAATTCTCAGGATGAATGTATAAACCCAATAATGAGATAACTTTTATCATGACTGGGAATTCAAACACATAGCATTCTGGCTGTTCTCTTAATCTTAATATTAAACCAATGATAATCCTAATCATTGGTGCCTTGATGGAAGGCAAACTCATCTCAAATTGTACACTATCATCAAGCATTAGTTCAAGTGCGAAATGGAATGTAGTCCTGGTGATCAGGATACATCTGCTAAAGATAGCAACTCCTTGCCCATCTGATCCTCCTGGTGGCTGTTTGCTGCATACTGAATCCTATGACTTCAGAGCTATAAAGGGTCTGGCATGAGCTTTTTCCCTGCTTTATATTGTGGCTGGAATGAGTTGATAACTCAATCCTGGGCTTTAGTTTGGCTCTAAGCACTACTAAGTTAAGTCATCTATTACTTCAAGAGGATCTGAAAAAAATTTTTTTTCAGTATCCTGGGTCCTTGGAAAGTAGGTAATTGGGCAGACTATCACTGAAGCCAGTATTTTCTTTGAGTTACCAGAAGAATAAGTATCCTCCATGAGTCAAAACCTCAAAACTATCCTAATGTGGACTGCAACATTAAGACTGCTAAGTTTGTATTGTAAAGTTAATTTGGCACTTGTTTAATTATACACATTATGGTACTACATAGTAATTAGGCATAAATGGCAAGCAATTAATATATATGGCTGAAATTAGAAGTTTTATATAGTCAAACCAATTTGAATTGATCTTTTTCTTCTTGCTTCGTTAATTTTCCATTTTCTATAAACAGCGTCAATGTTGACAGCTTCCCTGACACCTTGCCTTAATAATCTCAGCAGGAAATTATTGTACTAATTTAAAGAAGACTCAATGTTAAGAGATATTCCTTCCCTGATTTGAACATTATACAATTTGTACATGTATTCAAGCATCACATGGTACCACACAAGTATGTGTAATCTTTATGTGTCAATTAAAAATAAATTTAAAATATGCTCGAAATCACTCCCTCACTATGGGTTTGTGCTGTTTAGCTAACCTAGGCTGATGACATAAATATTTATCACCACGTTTTACAGAGATGTCGAATGAAGTTATTAAGCTATCTGAATCCCTGGTACCTTCCCAGGGAGTATGTAGACCCCACAGGAAAGCTTTCTTGTTTTCTGACCCCCTCCTCTCCCAGGGAGGGAAGGGACAGTAAAGAATGCATGGGGCGGGGGGGGGGGCGTGCATTCCTCTAGCTCTGGCCTCTGAGCTCTGACTGCTTTCAGCTAGGTCCTAGGACACCCTCTGTCTGTCTCCAGAGTCTAGTAGCCACCCTTCCCCGTCAGTGCTTCAAACCTAATGGTTGTGCAGTGCTCTACTGCCGCACAGGCCTAAAGTTTCCTTCAATCCACCTCCTCAAATGGACTTTGGGTTCCTCATGTATTGGAATTTGGAAGTGCTGTTTGTTTTCTGCTTGGACCCTGACTAATCCAAAAGGTATGAGTTCACTTATGAACATACTTAACAAAAAGCAACGTTATCAAAACATCCCAGTATTTCTTGTTTGGCTTGCGTTGGACTTAACAGTCTTGCTATGTGGAATAGAATAGGCACAGAATATCTATCTGCTTGTAGAATTAATGAATGGATCTGTGTGATTATAATATTTCCTGAGTTATAGTTTCTAACAGCAGTAGGAGTCCAATGAGATAGTCAATGTTCAAATCATAAAATGTACATAGAGCAGTGAACTACTATTATGTCATGGTTATCAACAAAATAATGAATAAAGAACGCTCTCATAGGCAGTCACCCCTAGAAACCACCTGCGTACTTTGTACCAAAGTTTCCTTTTATTCACTCACTGCTTAAATTCCCACCTTTTGTTATTTTACTCACAACTTGACATAATCATTTAAATCACTAATGCCGTGGCTTTTCCTTATACAAAATATGCTTAATAAATCTAGTTAAACAACTGATTGTTGAGTGCCTAACATAGTAAAAACTTGATTGATTGTGTGGAGAATGGATTGAACAGGAGAGGCTAAAGGCAGAGAGATTAGTTAGGAATCTATTGCAGTAGTCCAAGATAAACTAAATATTTACTGAGCTTTGTTATGGCCCTACTTAGTTTTGGGGTGTGGCTTTTGAATAAAGCTAGTACTTGGGCAATTCTGGCAAATTCAACTGAGTTATAGGTCTTTCTTTACTTTTTTTTTCTTCATTACTTTTTCTGCTTCTTTCCTTAGTCAAACAATTAAAAAAAAACAAAACAAAACTTCCACGAACTTTGAATTACTTACAGTCTAGTTGGGAAAGGAAATATGTGTTCAGGAAAGGTAACATCAAACAGTGAAGCAGCTGAGGCCTTCAGGTGTGGTTTGGGGTTAATATACAGATGATTGGCATAAACAACAGGTGTCAGAATTGTTGGGGACTAAAAGGAGACTTATAGCCTCTGAACCTTAAGAACTTTCATGGTGACCTTGGCCCTAATGACTGAAAAGAGAGCTAGAAAGAGAAAGGAAGAAATTCATGACAAGACAAGTTCCAAGAAAGTCATGTTAGGCTGGGGCTGTAGTCCAGTGGTAGAGCACTTGCCCCACACCCATGTGGCCCTAACTTTGATCCTCAATTCTGAAAAAGAAAGTTACGTTTTCACACTTTTCCATAAGCTCCTTCCCTCTTCACTTCAAGTAGCACAGCTGCCTCTGAGTAACAACCAGGGAGAAACGGGTCATCTCCGACTAGGGGAGGCCATTCCACTTCCTCTCTCCCCTTCCTCAAGACTCACTGAGACATGAAATGCTTGTCCAGTAAGCTGAGGAACTACATGTTTTCATGTCCAACCTTAAGTTCACACTGAAGACTACATAAATGACAAACACTGAAATCAAATGTGTTTTAATTCTAAAATTCAGAAGGATACTGTTTTTTCTAAAAACGGTGTGCAAATGGGAAAAAAAGTGTCCTCTCTAAATTACTCTAAAAGTCATAAGGGAAACATTAAAACAGCCAGAGAAAATAATTGTGAAAGTTTATTATGTCCATAGGAGTTGCAAATGCTGAATTGAGTGGTTTGTATACCTAAGTAGTTTTTTGTTTTTGTTTTTGTTTTTTTTTTTTATTCCCTGCAGATGAGGCAATTCTGCAAAATCCTAATTCCATAGATGGGGAAAGTGATAAAGAAAAATAAACAAAGGAGTATATTTAAGGCCCCACAGCTTAGCAAATATAGGAGCAGGGATTAAACCCATGTAGTTGTCAGATCTGAGGCTTTTACCATGGTAAGGCTTTAAGAATGTGTAAGATTGGTTGGAAACTTTGGCTGTAAACTCTGGAAGGCTGAATCAGATAGTCACTGAGGTTTCTGCATCTCTACATGCCCTGTACTCTGTGTGTTCATCACTTTCACACATACACCTTGGCCTTTGCCTGTATGTTAAAAATTAAGTGTTGGATTCACATCCACACTTCCTACTCCACTTACAGGGCTCAGGTCTGGAGCTCTCTGCCCTCCCAAAGGAATGATCCCTTCACAGAAACCGATACCAAGTGCTTTAGGTTTTGAATAACTTAAGGTGGATAAGATTCCAGGCTGGTGATGAGCAGCTCTTATCTTGGGTGTGCAATGATCCTGAATGTTCTATGTGGCAAAAGACCTATTTTCAGGATAAAATTAGAAATTGTCCTGTATTATGACAAATTTGAGGACAAATCTGAGCATATTAGGGACAAAAATGTAGCTACAATTTTTCTCTGGCATTAAATGAATAATCTAGTTGGAAAGAATTTTCCTACTCACAATAGAACAAAAAGAGTTATTTACATGTTAAATAGTTTTGAAAGGTTTATAAACCACTTTTTCAGAAATTGCTGAAGTGAAAGAAAATTCCTCCTCCCTTGCACAAGTCTTGGAAGACACATAGTCCAGATCTTTCCTAGCTGTTTCAGTATCTGAGGGAGAACAAGCACTAGACAGAGAAATCAGAAAGATAAGACCTGATTTACAGACAGAGGAAACACCACCTGGAACCTTGTGTCTCACAGTCTTGACTCATAATAGAATTTCGAGCAGGCTCATCATTATTATCTGCACCTCCTGGACACAAGTGTGTATCAGCTGCCGATGAAGCTGTCTCTTGTTCACACACAGGAGAACACAGAACAGAGCGTGGAGGCCCCACTCACCCACCACTGCCACTTCCTCCATCTTATACTTAATAAGGATGCTTCCTTTCAGAACCTGTCAAGAAAGCATGGTGTCATGACTCACATGTCTTAGAGGCAAAGCATTGCGTTTCAGAACTAGCTGCAAGGCTTAACACGAAAGATGCAGTAAGGAAAGTAGCATGCTGATTGGACAATCACAGGAAAATGCAGATAAGGGGCAGAAAACATTTCTATTTAAAGATCCAAACAGAAAAAATAGGACAGAATCTCTGTCAAAATCTAAAGACAGATTTCGTGCCCTTTATTATTTTCTTTACTAACTAAAAAGATTCCACACATTAAGTCTCAACAGCAATGAGGAACCAGAGAAAGGAACCACTGGCTGAATCTGTTAGAAGCCTGTAGGTGTTCCTGACCTCCTTGTCTAAGTTCCCCACAATGAACGTGAAACGTTCACATTTGGAATAGCAGCTTAGTGTCTGGTCTCTGCTTCCCATGGGTCACTGTGTGCCATATTTGTGGAAAAACTCAAGATGGGGAGGTAGATGTTTGGGTGAAGGAAGGGTCTATTTCCAAAACTGGACTTTAGAAAAAGCATGGTCAGTACACAGAGATTAGACCAAAAGGTGGTCAGAACAGTGGCCAGGGAACTTAGGGTATGATCCTGAGATAAAAGAAGGGTGCCCCCCAAAGATTAGCTTTCTAGCCTTGTATGTCTTCACGAAGTGTTGGTGGACTCTGTGAGTTAAACACTTTATGATGTCCTGATATTTCCCATGATTCCACATACCCTCTTTTTCCTTTTTTTCTTTGCCTTCAGCAACCTACAAGTCCATGTAATTTATATCACATTAGCTCTTTTGTTCCTCTTAAGCATAGGAATTAGCTTTCAGTTTTTAAACCATGTAAATGCAATTTGTCTCTTGCATTGTATTAGCCCTGAAAAATAGCACTTGGGACATTTGACCTACCATACCTTTTTGGTTAAATGTCAGTCTGAACTTGTGACCACTTCCATCTAGAGACTTGCTTACAGCTGCGTTTGGGAAAATGGCAGACTACATCAGCCATAGTTTGAAAAACTGATGCTCAGTAGGGTCATTAATATTTTTCTGGGAAACTTCTAGGTAGTAAATGAATGAATTTATTATGTTTTTTAGGTCTTTTCCTTCACTGAAAAGCAAGAAGCAAACTATGAATGCATAGACAAAATATAAATCCATACACATGAGGAATAGTGCTTACGTATGTCTTTAAAAACTAAAGGAAAGAGAAAGGGGCAAAGAAATACTTTAATTTTAATTGATTCTTTTGTTTGCTTGCTTGCTTTAAACAGGCTCTCACTATGTAGCCCTGGCTGGCCTGGAATTTACTGTACAGACCAGGCTAGCCTCAAGCTCACAGAGATCCTCTTTCCTCTACCTCTGAAGTGTTGGGTTTAAAGGCATAAGCTACCAGACCAACTTTAGTTGACTTTTTTTTAAAGGTAACAGCTAGATTAAGATTTGAGCTTCTAATGCAATTCATTAGCAACAATGATTTTATTTATTTATGTACATTTATCCTTCCAAATATTTTGAATTGCAGCCAACTACTGAAGAGGTTTTATTTATTTTTCTCAGCCACAGTCTTGCTATGTAGCATGGCTCTCATATACTGAGTGCTGGCATTGCAGGTATGCACTACTGCGCATAGAATGAGGACCTCTAAATAGTTAAATTCACGTATAATAAATATACACCAGTAAAACAACAGCAATAAGAAAAACCATTAAAT
Source organism: Nannospalax galili (assembly GCF_000622305.1). Classification (NCBI taxonomy): domain Eukaryota; kingdom Metazoa; phylum Chordata; class Mammalia; order Rodentia; family Spalacidae; genus Nannospalax; species Nannospalax galili. Next base: position 10,707,175 of record NW_008349068.1, on the reverse strand, counting down.
CCCAACTCCACACCCATTGGTACCCACTGTTTGCCTTCGGTGTATTCCTGTTCACCTATTAGTACCAATCATCCAAGACTCCACTGAGGTACTTTCTCGAGACACCCACCTTCTAAAGACTGAATGTCATGTTTTCTCTTTCTAGATTTCTGTTGTTATGTTCATGTTTTGGATACAGTACACTTCAAGTTCTAATTCCCTAAATTTCTAATAGTTTTGTGTTAGCTAAACTCTGCAGTTTAAATCCAAAGAAACTCAAACAAATACTTGAAGAAATCTACTGGATGGTAACAACTCGACTGAAGTAAAGAGATTACCAGAGAGTCTATTGTATTTACTCTGTCAAAACTAGAAAGATTTAAGATCTCAATATAACTATTTTAGCAAGAAGAAGCATTCCTACTAGTGATGTTGGTTGGGGATTAAGCAATGTCTACCTACAGTCCCCCAGTATGGTCCCAATGACAAACCAAAGTTGGTGTCCTCTGGGGAACCAGTAAGTATATTTGGCTTACTTAGCATGGGTAAGAGGTTACTGACAATAACATAGGTGACCCCAGAGCAGCCACAATGGAGGGTCTTCACCCAGTATCAATGATGACTTGTCTCATAGTTCATAGATGAGCCTCCAGCCCCTAGTCATCCCCAGCCTGTGTGCCCCAGCCTCCCCCTGGGACCATGTGAAATTGGGGCAGAATTGCATGAAAATGACTGGGAAGAGAAGCTGGATACTCTGGTGAGGCTCCAATGACTCGTCTCTCCCCCTCCATCTCTGAGGGAATGTGAACAGTGAACAAGCTGGTCTTATGAAGAGGGCAGTTGTTCTGTCAGGATAGTGCTGTACAACAAATGACCACAGAGAAATTGAGTTTGTTCATTTTAATATCATATATGGCAGGGCAAAGGCATCAAGTCCAAGGGCAATTCCAGGCTCTTCTCCAGAAAGCACATGTCGACCCTAATCTTGATGTTACTTTTAGTCAATACATGTGGAATGGTAATGACCTGAATCAACTTTTATAAAATCTTGAGTGATGAGGAAATGCACAAGTTGGATGGAGCTCAGAAGTAAACAGAAAACACATACCATGTACAGACATGTTTCAGACTGCTATCAGTTAGGGTGAATTTTAAGGGTGGAGGGAGCACATCTGTAAATGATTTACAAGCAGAATGACAGGGATACAAGAAAACTGGATAGAAGTCATGGTTTTGTTGTTGTTTTAAAAGAAAATGCAAGGAGACTGTCTGAGTCCTCATGGGTTTGAAGTGTTCTTTCAAGTCTCCACTGTGTATCTGTCCACACCAGAATTCTTCATCCTAAGGCTGGAGTGTGGGCTCTGTACTTCACAAAGCCCCCTGTCTACGCTTTCTTCTTCACATGATATTTTGACTCACTTGTGAATTCTGATTAATTGTACCTTCAGGGTCCCAGTTTTCCCAAGCATTATAGAAGTGCTTCCTTGTAGAAATACTCATGTATGAAAATTTGTATGACAGGACTACTTACAGACATTTTGTGAGCATCGTTTATTTTAGAATAAAACATATTCTTTATATTAAGAAATACTTAAACTTTTTTCATTTTTACTTGGACTATTAAAGTATGTTCATGGCCCTCAGGCTTTCTTTCTCCATCTTCTAGTGTTGAATTTATAGTAATTACGTGTAGAGTCACATTCAGATTGCTGCCGGCTCTTGATTGGGTCTTACGGGGTAAGATAACCTCACTGTCTCATTTTTCCTACTGTGATGTTTCCACTGATCTGTTTGGTGATTCCAGATTTATTACTCTAATTATGAGCTAATGAGAGCAGAGCTTTGCAAGGAAATTTACATTTGCTTGATTAAATAAAACAAGTTATCAGCTTACCCAAGATAAAAAAAATTCCTTCCGGGTGTGGTGGTACATGCCTTTAATCCCAGCACTCCACTCGGGAGGCAGAGGCAGGCAGATCTCTGTGAGTTCAAGGCCAGCCTGGTCTACATAGTGAGTTCCAGGACAGCTGGGGCTACAGGGAGACCCTGTCTCAAGAAGACCAAAAAAAAAAAAAAAAAAAAAAAAAAATTCCTTATTTTTTGAGACCCTTTAACTTACCAAAGGGGTATGTTTCACCCAGCCAATTTAAGACAGCTTTCAGAGGACAAACTCTACTGCAACTTTGAGGAGTTGGCTTGGCATGGTCCAAGTGTCTTTGTAAGCCTTTCACCCCCATGATCTCACATAGCTACATGTTTGCTCATCTACTCCTATTTTTAAGTCAGAAGAATGTGAAGGAAACCATGAATGAGTCTCCTTACAACCAACACAAGAGTCTAGGAATTACCTAACATAATGAAACTAGAGCCAAGAGCACAGGCATGTTAGATCTCAAATAAGGAAGCTCTCTTCTCTTAAAAGTGGACACTATTTTCCACTGCCTCTGGGGGAAAATAGTGGTACACACTGTACTTTCACTTTTCTGTCCTTCCTATCTTCTCATTGAGAGAAACAACTTTGGGGTTTGTTTTTCAGCTAAAAGATCACCCTTTAAATGAGTTAAAGGTCCTATTTTTAATACTTCCTTTAAGTGTACTGCTCTATTAACTATTACTTTGAAGATTCTGTAAAGTCATATAAAATAAGAGACCACCGAGGGCTCCCTGAGAGAAGAAGAGAAGGTGAGTAAGCAAATTAGTCAGCTAAATGAACTGCTGCTTCAGAAGACACAGCTTTTTGTCTCCATCACGCTCCGCCTCATTAGCTGCATTAGTTGCTCGACACAGTCATTATCCTACCCACTCCTTTCTATGCAGTTTCACTGTGTCAGCTTTGATTTCCCCCCTGTACTTATTTTTTTCCAGCTTAGAGCTATTATATCACCTTCCAAGAGCATTGATTTTAAGTCAAGTGTCACAAATTTCCCACTCATCATTTCCTCGCAAGTGTGAAACTATTGCTGCTGAGCTTTCATTATTTCAGAATTAATCACTTGTTCCTATTGGCCAGCCCAACCAACCTCTGAAATAACACTGAAATAACTTCCTATCCATGTGTTTTGGCAAAAAAGAAACAATTAACAGTGCAAAGGAGAGATTGACAATACAAACATTTTTGGTTGTTAAAATGATTAGATGTTTGTAGAACATCTATTATATATCCAGAACTGTAGCAGATAATGTGGAGAGATGACAAAAGTACAAGGCATCGCCAGTCCTCATTCTTGAAGTCTTGGCAGTCTCGTTATATGAAGTAATTTGGGTAGGGAGGTTAGAACCCATGCCATAAAGCTGACAGTTTATTTTATATCATTTTAAAATTTGAAAGAAAATTTCATAACAGTAACTGATACAGGAAGATTTTTCAAAAAGTATCCACAATTGCTAGAGTTTCAAATGCTGAACTGAAATTTTGAAAGCTTAGTTCAGTTGTCACTAAAGGTCCTTTTATGTATTGATACTACACACCATAGCATATCTCTTTAAAATTGCCAAGAGGGCAGGCATGGTGGCCCATGCCTTTAATCCCAACACTTGGGAGGTGGAGCATGCAGATCTTTGTGAGATCAAAGCCAGCCTGGTCTATGTAGCAAGTTCCAGGCCAGCTGGGGCTATAGGGAGACCTTTTTTTTGTCTCAAATAAATAAATAAATAAATAAATAAATAAATAAATAATATATATATATAATATATATATAGCCAAGATATAATACTCTCTTGTCATCATAAAGCATTTTTCATATGCAGATCTCTTTCTTTTTTTCGCTCTACAGAAATAAAATTTGGCCAGGCATTGTGGCACATGCCTTTAGTCCCAGCACTCAGGAGCCAGAAGCAAGCAATCTCTGTGAGTACAAGGCCAGCTTGGTCTACATAGGGAGTTCTAGGCCAGCCAAGGGTACCTAGTGAGACGCTGTCTCTAAAAACCAAAAACAATCAACAAAAAAATGAATAAAAATAAAACCTGGAATGACCTAACAGAAAGACCAACACTTAAAGAAGAGATGGTACGAATTCATGCCTGTGGTCCCATAGAAGTCACAGCATCTGCAGGCAGCATTTGTTATTATTATTATTATTATTATTATTTTGTATATGCATATGTGTGCACTTGTGTGTGTTATATGAACCTGCTCATATGAGTATATGTATATATATATATGCATATGTATATATGTGCATGTGTGTATGTGCCTACTCCTATAAAGTCCAGAAATCAGCTTTGGTTGTCATCTCTAATTCTCCACCTTATTTTAAAAAATATTTTACTTATTATTTTTATCTTATGTGTATAAGTGTATTGCCTGCATGTATGTAAGTGCACCCATGTCGTACAATGACCCTTGGTGCTGGCAATCGAACCCAGGTCCTCTGCAAGAGCAGCCAGTGCTCTTAACCACTAAGCCAACTCTCCAGCCCACTTTATTTTTTGAGACTGGGTCTCTCACTGAACTTAGAGCTCATCAATTCATCTAGGCTCGTTGGCCAGTGAGCTCTAGGGATTCACCTATACAGGCAGTATTTTTTAAGATGGACAAAGGACATGTTAAAGTATAATCATTTAATTGGCCAAATGTTACACATCTCCTGGCAGAAAGTGATGTTTTTAAAAGCATGATTCTAGAGAAAGCGTGAGACTAGGGATTGGGTGTTACCTGTGTCCTGACCAAGGGAATGTTGATATTTTTAAGCTTCTTTTGATACATGTGGCATAGAATAATTTTGAAAGCAAACAGTGTTTTTAAAAAAAGCTTTAAGTGAAAATATTATTTGTCCAAAGCATAAGCAAGGAGTTAAGTTACAAACAGTTGGCCAAAGTCACACCAAGGATTATAAAGCGTCATCTTCATCTGCCAAGCCACCTCCTTTCCCCTTCCTCTCCTTCCATATGCTCAGGGTTATTTTCAACTTTTTTGTTGAAGTCTATCCTGCTTCTGCAACCTAAGAAACTTTCTTGGAAAGAATTTCAAGGTGATGAGTTTTGAGTAAATACATATTCCATATCTGCTCTCTAGGTAATGAGCCCATTTCCTACAGTATAATGTGAATAATTCTAAAGGGCACATTTATCTATCATGTGGACATTATTAAACTACAGCAAGAAGGCAGTGGCTTGTAAAGAAGAGTGTGGGAGCCCATTTCACCAGATGGCAGGTGATTTTCTATTTGTCCATACTTGGTAAACTTCTGATTCTCTTTATTTTCCAAGTTGTGAATTCGGTGTTTTCCTATTGTATATATTCAAGCTCAAATAAACTTGAAGACACTATGGAAAAATCATTGAGTTCATGGGACACATTCCAGTAGAGGCAACACTTGATCAGACTTTTCAGGAGAAACTTTCTCTAGTTACTCCTACTGGGGATGCTACTGGTTTTTTGAGGATCCTGAGTTAGAGTTTCATTTTTGACTGAACTACAATGGTTGTAAATATGCCCATAAATTATGTTATTTTAACAGTGTCCCATCATTCTCAGCATATCATTTAATGTTATCATAGATAGCTATCAATTTTGTTTTGGCTCCACTGATTCTAGTATGTAATATAGAATACTTTTGTAAATCCCTGTCCTCCAATAGGTTTCTCTTAAAAGAATGCCCTGCTTATATACATATTACTGTACCATTTATTCTGCTATGGGCAAAATATAAAAAACTAGATCCATAAATAGCACAGTATCAAAAGATCATATGCCTAGAATTGATGTTTTTCAATTATACCTATCAAAATTAAAAGTTCCAGTCAGTCTGACCAATAACTTAAGACAAAATTAAGTACATTGTGCAGACATTGCAAAATTTTATCATTGTTTTCATTTACAATGCGTGACAGTACATAATGGCCTACATACTATAAATAGTGTTTGTACACTCAAAAATGTTTATAACTAGAGAATCTTCCAAAATACTGTCTTAAAATAAAGGCCTAGCTATACTCATGATGTTTCAAAATATGAATTTTGACTATGATCATCTTGCATCTAATGCTAATATTGCTCAAGATTCCTAATCTCCTGCAAAATTTGCTCATGAACCCCATGGAAGCAAGAGTAGATTAAAGTCATTGCAGTGCCTCCAAGATGCAGCAAATGACTCAAAATATTAACTTACTGTCCTAATATTTCCCCTGAAATCTAGCCATGCATATTTATAGAACTTTAGTTTTCATTATATGGTCTTTATTTTGAATTTTTTTTCTTTAAATAAAGTCACTAGTAGTTGTATGTCTGTATATTTTTAATGTTATACTTATCCCAAAACACTTAAAATCTTTCGTTTTCCTTACTACCCCATTCTTTTTAATATATTTTATTATTCTTATTTTATGTGTATGAGTGTATTGCCTGCATGTATGTGAGTGCACCTGTGTCGTGCAATGCTGCGGAGGTCAGAAGAGCACGTCAGATTCCCCTGGAACTGGATTTATGATGGTTCATAGCCTCCATGTGGGTGCTGGGAATCGAACCTAGGTCCTCTGCAAGAGCAGTCAATGCTCCCAACCGCTGAGCCATCTCTCCAGCCCCACTACCACTATTCTTATGTTACAGCGGGCCTATACTGGTTTTGTCCTAAATCACTCCTTCTTTTAAACAATTAAGCAGATGAAAAATATTATATACATTATGTAGATTAGCTTATTACTTAAACATTAAAAGATTAACTGGAATATCTTTTAACATAAAGAACGATAATAGCATATAAGAAAACAAGTATAATTCTAGTTCATTAGCCAACACAGAAGATGGCCAGTGACTATTAAATATTATTTTTTTATGCTCTCTACCACTAATCCCTGTCAGTGCTCATAATAATAAACTTAAGGAATGAGAAGCTGGAATTCCTTCATAGAAAAAAAGATGGGGTTATGCACGGTATTATTTAATTGTGAGTTCTATATTATTTAAAATCATTTGAAAATTTACTTCTAGGAGTTTAGGGAGAGGAAAGAATACAAGATGCAGTTCATCATAGACTGGAAGCATCATTAGCAGCGGTCTTCCCTTTAGGTTGAAAATTAAGGTAGTCACAGCCCCCAGTAATGCCAGGGTATGCTGTATGTCACATTTTGTTCCTCCACACTGCTGTGGTGACAGTCCTCAGCTGGGTTCTTATTGTCTTTGGTTTTACTAGCTCCTAGCTAGTCCTTTACATGCATGACCTATGTCTCTACAGGGAAGTTTGTCTAAATACTAACTAGTTCCTAGTACCATGATCACATAGGTTTTTTTCTGAAAACTCTGTAAGTTCCTAAATTGGGTTTTGAGTCATCTGTCAATATTATTGCTGTTCTTATTCTTACTCTGTTTCCCCTATGACCTGCCTAAGATGCATTCTCTCATCAGTGTTCATTTCTAAACTTTCTTCAGTACCCACCACAAAATCAGCTTATTTACAGAGCCTTTCCCGTCCTAGTAAAGGCAAATGGAGACCTTTCCAGAGATGGTACTGTGTATTTAGATCTAACTTTGCCAATGTGTCCCTTTCCTTAACAAAACATTACTTAGATGCTATGTACAATTCAGTGAGTATGAGCAAAGGTTTTGAATTCCCTGTGTTATGAGAGTACCACCAATGGAGGCTCCAACACTACACACGTTTTTAAATCTTCCTTACAGCTCCCACAAATACATGGCTGAGAGAGTGAATTTTACCTTTTCCCCACTGTCTACTACTCTCTAATCCCCACCACAATTCAAATCAATGGTGCCTTTTCTAAAGGACAGGTAGAGATTGCCTGATGTGCGGAAATCTAACACTTTACCTGGCAAATGGAACTCTAAAAAGATGATCTGGGGGAAAGCTCTGTTTTTGTCTATTCTTTTGTATTGAGGTTATCAGTTCTGTGGTCGATGGCCTTGTAGCTTGTAGTGTTTGGTTTATGTCTTAAAGCCATGGTCTTCCTAATCTTCAGTAACAAAGCACCCTCTGCTTGATCACCATGTATAAATTAACCAAAGGCATCCTAGCATCAGAGCAGAGCCCAGTTTGGAATATAAGCATAGTCCAAAGCCTGTTGGAAGATAACACTGGAGTCAGATAGAGGCATGCTAGTAACAATCTACTAATAGAGAAGGCCACATCATGTCCCTAGTTTGTCTTTGAATATGGGGAAATATCTCTATCTTTCATTCTCTGAAAAATGAGTGCTTAGAATCTCCCCTTAATTTTTAGATGGAAAAAATTTTCAAATGTGGTGAACCTAAGTATTCAATGAATAAACAACCATGATGCCTATGGACTAGGGAAACAGGATGCTGAAGTGAAGTAATTTTAAATGACATGAAGTCTCCAGATAAGATCAAAGGAAGTTCCCTTTCAGTTCATATCACTTCTGGGGTGGGAAATGACACTGTGCTCCGGTCAGTATTTATTGTCTACACAAGCCTAACACACTTCTTATCTGTGGTCCCACAGTGTGAAATCCTTTGAAACAGACTTGCATTACCCAAGAGAGCACTGGAGTAGTACAGATAGCAAGGGGTGGTGGAAGCTGTGCTAATTGTAGTTCTACATCAGGGTGTTTCAGGATTATGTATAGATGGCATTCATCTAGTGTAGGAATGTTGATTCTGCTCATGTTTCTGAACTACTTCAAATTATGGATCCAAGGAATGGCTTATTTCCTTAAGAAGTGCAATCTGATTGTTCAGAAATTAAAGCCTCCACATCAAATAAAACTCAGAACCTTGTGTATACAAAATTTTGTTTCCCCTTCAGTTAGATGAAATTAAGCTTTTAAAAAGCACGTGTGTATGCCTGTTTATGAATGAATGCAGGCACATATGTGTGGGGAGTACTCATGCATGTGTAGTCATGCGTGTAGAGACCAAAGAACAACCCTGGGTGACATCCTCGGGAACACCACCATCCACCTCCTTTTAAATAGGAGATCTCTTTGGCCTGAGCTCACCAGCTATGTTAGACTGGCTGATCAGCGATCCCCAGGGATCCTCCTCTCTCTGTTTTCCCAGTACTAGGGTTACAAGCATGCGCCACCAGGCCAGGCATTTCTGCATGAGTTCTGAGGATCCACCTTGGGTTCTTGTGCTTGGAGGACAAGCATTTTACTGACTGAGCTAGCTTCCAGCCCTGATTCGGATGTAATTCTTAAAAATATAATTCCATTTCCTTGCATGTTGCACATACAGTGTCCTGGGAAGCATAACTTCTGCCCTTTCTGTACCCAGGTCCATTTTGTGCTTTAAAATCTCTCCTAATCTACTGACTTGTTTCCATTAGGCAAAAAGAAAACTTTGAGGAAGAGGAGAACCTCTTACTTGTTAAAGTTAAAATCTATATGCAAGAGATAGGAGACATAAAGCTGTATGTCCAAGAAGAGAGACAATAATGCCTTCCTGTAAAAAGATGTTCATTGTGGTGTTCACTAAAATCCATCTACTACAACAGTATAGGTGATACCTATATCACAGGTTACATTTCATAAAATCCCAGTGTCTCAGACTCAAGCTAAAGGGGTCCTTCAATACCTAACAGATGAACCGCTTCATTTTATAAGTGAGAACATTTAGGATCAGAAATACCAAAAGAACAATTTCCAGGCTTCTCTCCTCTGTCTAATTGCCTTCCTAATGATCTACTATAGGGGCATTCCTGAATAGTGCAAGGAAAAAAAAAATTTGGGGGGCTGAAGGCACTCATATATGTCAATTGTCATTTGTAAATGAAAAGGGAAAGGGCTAAAAACAGTAAAAACAATCAATTATCCAATAAACAAATAGATAGATGAATATAGAGATTCATTTAATAATCAAATCGGATTCTAGACATCCCAAACATATGATTTGTTTTCAAGCGAGGATTATAGAGTCCTGGGGTAGTAAAGTACTTGCTGCTCAAGTATGAGAACCCAAATTTGATCCTCAGCACCCACAGAAAAGCCAGATGCTGTGGCGGGTGCCTATAATCCCAGCACTGGGAGCTAGAGACAGGAGGATCCCTAAAGCATGCTGGCTAGCTAATCCAGCTGAATCAGGTGAGCGTCAGTTTCAATGAGAAACCCTGTCTCCCAAAATAAGTTGGAGAGAGTGATTGAAGAAGACACCAGCACTGACCTCTGTAGTCTCCACACTCATGTACAATGTATGCATACCCATATCCACACACACAAAGGTGATTACAGAATGTTTTGAAATAAGCAAGGCAGCCATTGTTCCAATTACAGCATCAAAATCTCAAAAACATTAGAAGTGAGAAGTAGCTAAACCAGCTTTGGAGGCTATTCTTTTTCTCATATAGGACTCTCTCCAAATGATTTTTTTTTTCCTCCTATAACCTGTTTTTCTTTTAGCCCATTTGAAATGTAGAGCTTCCTTCCTCTTTTTGAAACGATAAATCCAGTGTTATCTGTCTCAGGAATCAAGACAGGATACTTGGGAAACTGATGTGCCCCACAGAAAGCTTTTGCATGACATCTGATAAGGAAGACACCACTTGCAATCTTCAGATGTGAAATCAGCCTGGGAATCTCCTAATATCATTTAACAAGTGACAAATAACCAGGGCAAGGAACAGGATTGCATTCCTCCTTAACTAATCAGGGCCATTTGGTAATTGGAATATCACCTGGAAGGGAAAGATAACCAAGAAGCACAAAATGTAAAATACACTTGGGTTTGCTTGCTGGGACAAATCCTCAGAAGAAAATGTATGTAGTGCAGTGACTTGGATGCGGTAGAAGGAGTTATTAGCCAGCTGGGCAGAGTGAGTGACATTTGGTTGAGGCGGGTGTGGGCACAGTACTCCAGGCAATCTGGCTTTCATCTTCCCTAGCATTTGGCAAAGTCAGATATCGTTCTCTGCTCCCCCTCATATCTGAGGCAGTCATCTTGGAGCGAGAAGATTTATTATACATTTCACATAATGTGGCTTAAAGAGCTTTTCAAGCAAAACAGACCTCCTGGATAAGATGTCCAGGTTAAGAAGCAGTTTGGTAGGGCAACTCCCACCTTGAGCTGGCCTGATTGACCTCAACGGTTTCTGGCTTCCTTGAGTTCCCAATATCTTCCTTTGTACTTTGTGGTGAGGGCGAATCAAATTGCAACCTCTTTAGAAAGGGGAGAGAGAGAACATGAGCTGGAAGCTCCATTTTCCTCAATAAGCTGAGGAGCTATGAAGGATGCACAGAAGAAAAGCCTTCAGTCATCCTCTTTGTTTACTGTTTCTATTTAGGGGAAGGTCAGGGTTTCCTCATCCTGATAAAGGATGGTGAAGACAGTGTCTGTTCCCAGTTGACTTTTGGGTTTTTAGCTTTCTTTGTTTCTCCTATGTCTGACCTGCTTTTTTTTTTTTTTTTTTTCCAGGCTAAAGTTCAACAATCAGCTGTAAGGAGTTCTCCAGCACAGTGAAGACTGAAGGAGGAGAGCTGTGTGGTCACAAGTGCACAGAGATGGGGGTTGTTTTGAACCCAGAGTCACAGTCAGCCTTATGATTTGCTTTGCACTTTAGTCAGGACTGTAAGTGGGGCTTGTGACTAGGACAGGGAGGTTAGCGTTTTGAAGGTGGTGATGGAATGGGTACATTTGTTCCATTTCCTATGCTCTTTACATTCATGAGATTATTATCATGAAAACGGATTTGTGCTGTGCCATTTCCTGTTCTTGAAACAATTTTATCATGACAAGAAGGTAGAAGGTTTTAACGCCTGGTGTTAAGCTGTTTTCAGCAACTGGTTTATAGTGTGACTTTTCTTCCCACATTGTGTTGTCTGCACAAAAAGTAAAGGTTGTGCCATCCAGAAATTTGACTGATAGTGTGCTAGGTGTCTCAGGGCCAGAGAATACCGGAGTAGAGAGAGGCAGTCTCTTCCTTCTGTATCCCAGCCTGGCTACCCGAGGCTCTGACTCAGGCCTGCACCCTGTACATAGACTTTGTATGCCCACTCTTCTGAACAACCCAGATGACACTCGGAGTGACAGTTGGATTATATCAGAGAAGGGGCAAGGCAGTGAAGTTTCCAATTATCATCAAAGACTTTCCCAACCATTACTATGCTGAGACTCCAGGCTGTTGATACAGGTGAGATCAAAAATAGAACATGTTATAATAAGAACCTTTGCTTCCTGGCATGCACTAGAATCAGAATAGCTAATGGTACAACCCTTTCAAGCGCTCCTTTTTTAAAGGTGGGTTTAGTTCTGGTGAAAACTGCTGAGTTGACAGCTAAGGGTCCTATGGATAGAAAACTGCTAAGCTTTTATTCCCTGCTTTTCCCAGTACACCTTCAGCCTGCCCTGGAGGGAATGTCTCAGGAAGAGAGAGGTGAGTTCTTTCTCCAAATACTTTCAGTCTTTGAATTCAGGAATAGGTATATTATCCAAGCTGATTATGGGGAATATTTCAAAATGGGGCTATGTTTCCCCACAGATCAAGGCTGAAATTGACAGATCATTTCATACAGGTGCCTGCAAAACCACTCAGCAAGAGTCAGTCTTGAAACCATGTATGTCTTCTTGTAGGTGAACTCCACAGCTTTGCAAGCGAGTTTTGCAAGGCATTGTGTATGGTTGAAATTTTAAGAACTCAGCTTTCAGTGGCATATAGAGTAATACATTTGCTTCATAACCAGTACTTGCTTATGAGAACCAGTCATTGCTAATGCTAATGCTGACCCACCTGTATTTCATGAGAACAAGAGAGCTTAGAGCAATGGGGTGGACTATGAGGAACTGTAGACTTTAGTCGTAGATTGGGGATTGTGAGGCAGCTAAAACCAAAATTTTTCAGTACAGAATTTAGCTGATAACTCAGAATCTTTAGGCTAGAGATCTACTGAAGCATTTCCAAGAGGTTCAGAAATTGTGTAAATTTGGTTGGGAGCTTATGAACTTGTGCTTTCTCTTTGGGATCAGCCTTCCTAGCTAGCATTTATCTTGTTTTCAGCATCTGTGATATCCCACATTTTAAGAATCTCTAGTAGTGTTCTAGAACTCTGAGCCCTGCAAACTTGAAAACAGAGTGCCTTGCAAAACTTGCTTGCAAAGCTGCGGAGTTCACTTACAAGAAGACACATATGGTTTCAAGACTGACTCTTGCTGAGTGGTTTTGCAGGTACCTGCATGAAATGATCTGTCAATTTCAGCCTTGATCTGTGGGGAAATGTAGCCCCATTTTGAAGTATTCCTCATAATATTCTTCAGTCATAATATACATCAGAATAGCTATGACTACTTTTAAGATACCCAGACATCAGGCTTTCTTCTGTATAAGGGGGGGGAGCAGCCTTGAACCCTCACCTGATGTTCCAGCTGCTCCTTCCTGAACCTCTCAGCCATCTGTATGTAATTCTGCCCTAATTGCACTTGGCCTCGTGGGCTTGAGAGTTGCTAGACTATATTAAGGATGGAAGGTTAATTGAAGGGAGAGAGAGCTCCATTTATGCAGCCATTGCCATCCAGGCTGGAGTGAGAATTTCCAATGGTACGACTGCCTTGGATCACGCACACGCCTGTAAGTAACTCCTCATCCATCTCTCTATAAGTAAGCCCAGTAAACGAATTCATTTTCCATGTTTGGATTTGGTAGAATCACTTTGGTTTGTTGTTGGAGCCCTGTAAGGAGGGAATAGACCTTTGTTTACATCTCCCTAAGGAAAGAGTTCTGGCAACAGGGGGTCAAGTCTCTTTCCCCTCAGTTTTTGGAGAATGTCACCAGCTCTACTCAGAAACCAGAGGGAAAAGTAGATTAATAACATTTAAGTTGATTTTCAACTTTTAACAGCTTAATCCCTTTCTTATTTGGACCGTGTTCTTATTTATTAAATGTATTTTTTCATATTTGAGTTTGAGTGCTTTTTAAATTTTGAGGTGATGTATGCATGCACAGTGTACCCTACATCATAAAATAAGCTATGAGAGCCCAAACACGGAAAGAGACTGCTCACATGGTGACGGCGGCACTGCCAGAAAGAAAGGACTCTTCGTGCATTCAGGGAAAGCAAAAAAAATCACCCAGTGTCTAAAGGATAGATATTTATCAAACATAGCAATTCTGTCTCAGAGGTAATTTTGAATCCCAGTTCAAACATAACCATATCACCTGCCCTGATTTGAAAAAAAAAAAGTAGAAAAGCAGCTTAATCACAGAGCTCCTCCTAGTCCTCCAAATATTGTTCTGGGGAGTTCATAAGGTCAGGAACTTAACACTGGTTTCATGTGGAAGCCAGTCAAGCAGGATTTCTTTGCCCTCTGGACAAATGGGTAGCCTACTTCAGGAATTCTGAATAATTATTGCTATTCTCTGTAGCTAGGAGAAACTTGCACACATACACATACACACATACACACACACACACACACACACACACACACACACACAAAAGAGCTCATGGTATTAACTTAGTCCCGTTGCCTGTATGCACAGAGTAAGTTCTGCTCTGTGGTGATTGCTCCTAATGTATATCTAGGAGAACTATTTCATCTAATTTCTCGGTCTTCGTGGCAGTGAGGCCTCAGTGACAGCACGATACAATGTCCAGGCTCTTACGCTTCCCAAAAGGAAATCCCTTCATGAACACAAGGCAGTAAGAGGTGCTGATTTCCCAGCTGGAGAAATGGCTCAGGGATTAAGAGTTCTTGAACTTTTTCAGAGGACTGGCGTTGAGTTCCAGGAACCAACACTAGGCAGCTTGTAAGTGCCTTTACTTCCAGCTCCAGGGGATTGGACACCCTCTTCTGACCTCTCCAGACACCTACAAGCATGTGTTCACACACAGACAACACGGACAACACATATACACATAAATAAAAATAAAAATAAAAATAAAATACATTTGTGTCCAATAGTGTCTCTAACAAGTGCTGAGGTTGCAGTTTTATGCCTGATCCATGACACTCAAGTGTCTTTCAGACACTTTTCCCACCAAATCTACTCTTAATTTTTACCCATTTAACCTTTCAGGAGTTGAACTCTTGTTAGCAATATCAGTCATCTATATTGAGATCATTTTCATGCTCTTATGAAACAAATAGTTGGATCAACTAAATTCTTCCAGAGTCAGGTTCTTGAACAAAGTTAGGATCCAAGTTGGTTTCAAGAGGACACAGCGTTGGCAAGGATTGACCCAAGCCCAGAAGCTTTATTTTCATCAGGAAAGCAAAGTTCCCTTCATTTTTAACTCCCTGTGACTATCCTCTGGTGATTTCTATTGTTTTGGAATCATTTGCTACCATACATAACAAGTACTATTAGCCATGTGGGATTACCTGTCCAAATTCCCAGGGAGCACTCTAGCTGTGAAGATTTTTAAGGGCCTCAATGCTATTGCCTTAATGATGCCTCAGATTACTACAGTAATTTTCACCAAGAATTTCCCTAAGCAATCAACATCTCAGGACTCATTCCATTTACAATGGAAAACCTATTCATTCTGAGGGAGACTATATTATTGTTTCAAAAGCATTGCAAATGTGCAAACACTTGCTATAGTATAGATACATCTTATCTTTTATTTTGGTAAGTTGAGAGATTTTTTTTGTTTGCTTGCTTTTGTTTTTTCATTTACAGGGGTAGATTGCCTTTCAAATATTTCACTCCAAAGCCTTCAGTTGGTAAAAGATACATGAATGAAATGAAAAATACGTAAATCCCTAAAGTTTAATGCAATTTCTGCAATTGACCTTGTATCCAATTAAAAAGGCAATAGACCACTAGATTTTATAAAACCAGTGTTTTATGGAGTGTTTACTCAATAGTTTGATCACGTTTCTTGATTGCTACAATGTTATTTCAAAATTAAGAGTTCCCAGATTTTAAAATATGATTAGTTCAGTGATCTTATATAATTTGCTTTGCTGTCTTAACCACTCAAGCTTCTTGTTGTAATTTTATTTATATGACAGTCTCAGGACACAGTAAGAAAAACCAGCTTAGTGACATTTACTTGTTTATTAAGTATTTCAAGCTCATTAGATAAGGCAAATACCTACAAGGACCATTTCACAGCAGGATTTAATGTTGCAGTTTGGCCAGGCTTTTGAGTTGTGACAGTTAAATTGATTGCCAGGCTCTACTTTGGAATTTTCATTCTTTTTAAAATTACTTATTTTTAGTTTTTTTGAGACGAAGTCTCCCTTTAGCCCTAGCTGGCCTGGGACTCACTGTATAGACCGGGCTGACCTCCATCTTACAGAGAGCCTCCTGCTTCTGCCTCCCAAGTACTGGAATCAAAAAAGTGTACCACCACACCCAACAGAATTTTTATTCTTACAGTGGCGGCTAACTAAGCCATGTGAATTCAGGTGGCCTCAAACTCAGGAATCTTGATTTAGGAAACTTTACTTTGTTCAGTTCTGAGTATACATACAGTCTTCCTTTAACACTTTATATAGAAAAACATAAAATGAGACCTGCTCTGTAGCAGACTGAAATGTTCAACCCAGAACTGTTAATCACAGGCACAGAGCCATATAGTAGATCTCCAAGACTTTTCCATTACACAGAACAAACTATTCCTTTTCAGCAATTTCCCATTTCCTGCTCTCTGAAGCTCTTAGCAAACCTGTTCAACTCTCTGCCTCTTTCTGAACATTTTAGAGACCTCATCTGAACAAGACCAGTGTATGTATTTTGTGAGTGGTTTGACTTCTTGGCATAGTATCCATGAAGTCCATGTTGTTGCATGTGGCAGGATGGCCTTCTTTTTAAAGGTTGAACAATATTTCATTGTATGCATGTGCCATAGTTCCTTTATCCCATTTTTCTTTGCATGGATATTTAACTTGTTTATATGCTCTTCATTTTGGCTATTGTAAATAATGCTGCAGTGAGCACAGGAAGACATCTTTCCATGATGCTGACTTCCGTTCAATAAATATTCAGAGAAGGATTGCTGGATCATGTGGTTTATTTATTTATTCTTAATCTCCATTTTGTTTTCCATAGAACATTTGCTGTTTTATGTTCCTGTCATTAGTATATAAAGATTCCTAATCCTTGCCAACAGTTGTTTTTCTTGGTTATTATTTCCAGTGCAGTAATAACAGGCATGGTGCTATGTTGCGTGGTTTACTTTGGTTTCCTTGATAAGTGACAAAGTCCAGCGTGTCTTCAGATGCCTGTTGGCCATTTTTGTGTCGTCTTTGAATAAATGTCCATTCAGTCCGTTTAATATGTTTAAATCAGATCTCTGTTTTGATTGGCTTCTTTTTTTCCTTTTCCATGTTGTATTGTAGGAGTTGAATGTTTAGCTTTGATATTCACTGGGGTGTTTCTCCAAGATAATGATTTTTATGTATAGAAAATACTTCGTCACTATTGAAATAAACACTGAATTTTCTCCCCTTTGATCAAAGAAAAAGAAAGAAAAGAGAAACATATTGGCTTTAGATCAATAGAACAAAATCAAATTTCTGTGCTAATTTTTGTAACTTTGTCCATAATTGTGTTATCTTCATTGTACCTTGATTTTCATCGGCATACCAGCATTATAGAGAACCTTGTATATAGTACCCTCCTACTTATTATTCCCTGAGATCTCATTTTTGTTGTTAACATTTGTTTTTTTTTTAATTTTTATTATTTGAAATTTTCATATCCCCCCTCCCCTGCCACTCCCCTCTTTCCCCCTCCTGCTCCTCCTGGGCTCTCTCTGTGCTCTCTCTCTGGGTCCTCCTCCCAACTTCATGTCCTCTTCTTATTCTCATAGCCCACAGTTCAGTTAGTGTGGCACTTATATAGGCACATGGGTGTGGGGCCACTGGAGCATGAGGAGCCTATCAGGAATCACACCCCTAAAATTAAACTGAATATTCTTGTCTAGCTGCCCATGGGCTCCTTAGCTAGAGGTGGGGGCTTTTGAGCCCCTCCCCATCCATGCTGGAATGTTGATTGGCTTAATCTTGCACAAGTCTTGTGAAGGCAATCATAGCTGCTTCACAGCTACAAATAGTCCTGTCATGTCCAGGAAACTGTTTTGTAGCAGTCCTCCCTGATTTTTGGCTCTTAAAATCTATATTGTTCCCTGAGACTTTGGGAGAGGGATGAGTGTGATATAGGTGTCCCATTTATGATCAAGCACTCCACAGATGCTTGTTTTCTGCACTTGTACCACTAGTGAGTCTGTGTTACACACCATCCACTGCAATAGAAAGTTTCTCTGAAGAGGGGTGAGAACCGCTCTAGAGTATAGAGACACATATTTAGAAGCCAGTTTGATACTATGTCCCTTTAGCAAAATAATAGTAGTACCTTCACCTCTAGGGCATGTGAGCTCCTTATCTACAGGTTCAGGGCCAAATTTACAGTACCAGGTATGAATTTCCTCCAGTGGAGCAGGCCTTAAATCCAATCAGAAAGTGGTTAATTACCCCCATAACATTCATGCCACTATTACCTTCATGGGCCTATCTGACGAAGCCAGTCTTATTTGCCGTTCTCAGGATTTAACAGCTAATTAAAGCTCTTGACATTTCTCTAGGAGTAGCCTGCATAGACTTTTCAGGTACTGTGAAAACTAGCTAGCATGGAAGAAGCTTCCAGGTCAGTACCACACTGATCTCTCCAATCACCAGTGGGTGGTATCTTCAGCAGTAGGATCCTAATATCAAGTCCTGGTGGCCAATTAAGAGCAATAGCAATGTGTTATGTGTGTGGCGGGGGGCGGGGTCTGAAACCCACTCCTTAGCCAAAAGCTGAGGGAAGGTATTCTACCCCTGACATACTTAGCTTTTGCATTTGGCAACCTATGACTCCTGGGAAAATGTGTGTGTGTGTGTGTGTGTGTGTGTGTGTGTATGTGTGTGTGTGTGTTTTGGAAGTTTATAAAATAGCTTTCCACATACCCTTTTCAAACATCTTTACTGTTAGGTATCTCTTCCCCTACTCACTCCTCTGTCCTCCTCTCCTCTTACACTCCCCACTTAAACCTTCCTGCTGGTCAGTTGCAGAGAGGGCAACTGGAAGGTGGCCTCTAGCTACACTGCAGTAGTTCTGAGCCCACCACAGCATCTGATTGAAGGTCCAGCTTTTTCCATCAGTAACTAGGCACAGCAAGGCTCCTGTCTCAGCTCACGAAGGACTACATGCAGTCTCTGGGTAGTCTTTGCAACAGAGCTCACTAGGTTGGCTGATAAGACTTCTCAGAGTTCCACAATAGAACCAATCTTTTCTTGAACCAGGCTTGGTGGCACAAGACTTTAATCCAAGCACACAGGAGGCAGAGGCAAGCAGATCTTTAAGTTCAAGGCCAGCCTGGTATATATCGAGTTTCAGGCAAGCTGGGGCTACAGAGAGACCCTGTCTCAAACACACCAAAATACTACTACTACTACTACTACTACTAATAATAATAATAGTAATAATAATAATGATAATAGAAGGAAGAGGAAGAGGAGGAGGAAGAGGAGGAGGAGGAGGAGAAGAAGAGGAAGAGGAAGAAGAAGAAGAGAGGAGAAAACAATCTTATCTAATCTAATCTTTGTCTTTCCAGGTGGTGCCAGGCTTATGTCATGATCTAAAGGCTTTTCCTAAGTACTCCTGTTCCTTCTCTCCATCATCTTTCAAAGTATCATCCAGCAAGTATTCAGCCTGAATCGCAGGCTTTGCTTCCCAGAACCAGCCATTCCCTCCTTGAGTCCTAAATCCATTTCTAGCTGTAGGGCAACTTTTTCTGCCCTACACAAGAACTATCAAGAACTATATATAGATGTGGCTCCACTCCCTACTATCTGTTCCCTTACTAATTGCCTTCCATGCATCTTGTACTGGATTACCATTGCTGTAAGGTGATTTTTCTAATGACTCACCTGCATTTGTTAGATAACTTTTTGCCATTTTATTTAGTCTCTCAGATACATTTGGCATATTTTTAAAGGGAGTGGAAAAATTAACAAAATCAGGCAAGCAGTATTGGGTTTTAGGAAAAAATTCTGTCAGGATTAATGTAGTTTGAATTTGAATCCTACCCCTACCACTTATGACCTGTATAAAGTTGGGGATGTTTGTTACTCTTACTGTGTCTGTTTTCCTGCCTGTGAAGTGATAACGGCACTACCTTTTTACAAAGAGTGTCTTGAGTTAGGCCTGTCAGAACAGTCTTTGCTGGTGATTGTCAGTCATTATTCAGCCACTTTGCTTGGGTTTTCCCCATAATTCTCTGGGTATCCTGCCCTTTTCACCTTTCCTTGGTAGTTCTTTATTAACCTCTAAATACTAGAATACTCCAGATCTTACTGAAGCGCCCACTCTTCTCACCAGATTTTACCCAGCCCTGGAAATTTATATACCACCTGATGCCAGTAGCTCCTAAATTTATCTCCTCAGATCCTAATCCAATAGGATATTAGTTTGACATTTCTATCCCATGCAATAACATGTCAAGTTTTACATTAAGAGCAGAACTGCTGTTAACGTACCTCATCAAATCCAGTTAACTATTGTTATCTTACCTCAAAAAACTGACCTCTCTCCAATTTTCCTTTTCGCTCAACCTGAAATATCTGTTTAATCTTTTTCCCCCTTTTTCTCTCATTTGATACATTTTTATCTCTTAGTGTCCCTATCTCTACCACCACCACCTTGGGCTCGATCATTCACCACCTTGAGTTAGGATTGCTGACGTCACCACCACCCTGAACCTAGAACTTTCACTATTGCTCCCTTCTGCAGTGGGAGAATCACCCCATGTCAAGATTACTGTCTTAATAGGTAGGGAGACTGTGTTCATTCTCATCCATGAAATCCTTTAGCTTCTGATGGGATTTAAAATACAATCTAAGCTCTCCTCTTTGGAGTGAGTGAGGATATCTGATCTGGTCCCTGCCTGCTTCACTGACTCACTTTCTACTTCCCTCCCTGTCCTCGCCACTGTTCTTCCCACTGGTCTTTGACCCCTTGACTCTTCTCTGCCCCCAGGGGTCTTGGGACTTCCCCTTTCTAAATGCAGTGTCTCCCTTGTCATGTTCCCTGATTGGTACTCCTGCTTCAACTTCCAGATAGTACCACTTCTGGGATGTTGTCTCTGACCAGCTGTAGAGGGATATACTTTACCATTGTTCAGCCTTTCCTGACACTTATGAAAATCTGAAATTATCTTGTTGGCATTGTTGCTTATAATGTTTAATAAACATAGAATTTAACCCCTTGAGGGAACAGACGTTGTCTGAATCACCTTATATTTGTCCACCATCTATGGTAGTAAATAGTACATAGTAATGATTAAGTCTTGGCAAACAATCAACATTTTAACAAAAAGGAAGACATGAAAAAGATTGACAATTTAAAGTGACAACTGGCTCCACATAATATAGTGTAGGTTATCACAGTTATTTTATGCACTAGAAATGACAGATGTCAGAGAGAGGAACAAAATTATAATGTTTAAAATGTTTCTAGAAATTATTGACTTTATCAATTGAATAGTAAATATTGTAATTCCTTGTATGTTTGTAAAATAATACTTCATAAGTCTAATGTGGCTTATAGGACCTCCATAAAGGGATCCATAAAGCTATTTGTGTAGCATAATGCATTGTACATTTTGATACATCATGAATCAAGAATAAAATATTTCAGTTTTAAAATACCTCCCTGAATATCTGAAGTGATGATGCAAGGCAAAGGAAGGTGTCTAAAATGTGAAATGAGTGTTCCATCTAAGCAGCCAAGCTACTGAATTTTACCAGCAGTTCAGCAAGGTAGCCAACCATCCATTTAACAGATTTCAAAGCCTGAATCTTAAAACAGCGAAGAGACTTGCCTAAAGTCATTCAACTAGTGTCTTCTTTTCAGTGAACATTTGAACCTAGGTCGCTGATTTAAGCTCTTGCCACTTCAGAGCCGGACACTCATTTCATTGGTTTGACAGCAGGAAAAAGGGAAGTCGCCTTTCTGAGAAAAGACTACAATTTTCACTGCTCCAGCCATAACAGAAAACCCACTGGGGATTTTTATTCTGGTCCAAATAGTATTTTATTAGAAATTAAGTTATACAAGTATATGATGTTCCCTGTTACCTGAGAAACCCGGGTCTCTACAGAGCAGTGGTAGCTGCTGTATAGGAATTCTTCAGTGGATTAAACAGACACTCTGGCTACCTCACTTTCAAGGGCACTAAAATCCCACATGACTATTGAAGGGATGACCTGGAAGACCCTCTAAGCTGACCTAGAGCTAGACTGCTCATTGCTGCTGCCTGCTTGTGGGGATCTCTGGCTTGATCAGTCCCAGGTGTCATAGCCCACAGCAACTGTACATGCCAAGCGCATGGTACTTTAAGTTTCCAGAGGGGTGAAAAGCCTCATTACTCAACAACCACTTTGGCAGCCTATAAGGTGACAATGATTAGCTTAAACAAGTGAAAAACAGGATCTAGATCTCTGGGGGGAAATATGATGAGAAAAAAAGAGAAGAAAGTATTCTGTTGACTTTAGGGGGAAAAGTCCCCTGGAATCATGTTTAAAATGTTCACAAATCTATAAAATAAATGCAAGTCCACTTATGGTGGGAAATCCAGCACTCAAGTGAAATCCTAACAAAACAAGAGCGTTCTTAGTAAAAGAGTTATTTTCTTTATTCAATATTTACTGATTCCCCCATTAATTCTAGACACTATTTTAGACCCCAAAGATAGTGAATAAAAATTTATCTTTCTACTCAGGACCCAAGACTAAGCACATAATATATCATGTAGTTGTAAGGGTAAGGTAGAAAGCTGATGAAATGGAGCTTACTGTGAAGAGGGTGGTGGATGTTGCTTCCACACGGAAACCAGAGATGACCTATTCGAGAAGAGAGCCAAAGCAAAAAACGGGACAAGCCATGTGATACTCCTGCAAAGCGAATAACATGGCAAGGTAGTGCAGGAGTCGAGAAATGCAGGTGGCTGTGGCAGGGAGAAGATGGGAAGACACAGGGCAGAAAGCACATGGGGCTAGGGCAGGAAGCACTTTGCAGACCGTTTTGCAGAAAAGAGAGGGGAAGGCATTTGAGGGCCTTTACCAAAGGAGTAACATGCCCATGCTCACCATCTAAAGGAACCACTCTGGATCCAAGAAAATAGGAAACAAAGTGGACCCGGAAACAAGTAGGAAGCAACTCCAGTTGTTCACAAAAGTTGTTGAGCTGAACCAAGTTACTGGGCCCTTCCTGAGAAATGGTTGGATTTGGGTATATTTTGAAAAAGAACTAGTAGGTTTGATTACTTAGATATGGTGTGTGAAAGAGTAAAGTGTTAATTTAAAGAAGAGTTAGAGCCAAGTTTGGGAAAATTGGGGGCGGGAACCATGAGATGAAGGCTAAAATAGGGTTCTTTTGGAGTCCTATTTAGATAACCAAATGGAATAAACAGTGGGACATAGACACCTGTTTCATTGTTGTTGTTGGTTTGCTTGGTTTTTGTTGTATTTTTGTAGGGGGGATAGACCTAAAGTAATTTTAATATTTATCCCAAATAGGAGAAAAAGTTAAAAACATGCACCTAGAGCTAAGACCCCAGATATGAGGCGCAATGACAGGAACTAACAGT
>NW_008349068.1:10678366-10683699 GCF_000622305.1 Nannospalax galili | reverse complement strand
TTATTATTTGTCCCAAAAGGAGAAAAAGTTAAAAACATGCCCCTAAAACTAAGACCCCAGATATGGGGGGCAAAGATAGGAACTAACAGTTTGAGTGTTTTTTTATTTTTTTGGCCGTTTTTTTTTTTTTTTTTTTTTTTGAGACAAAGTCTCACTATGTAACCCTAGTTGGCCTGAAACTCATTATGCAGACCATGCTAGGTATGAACTCACAGAGATCCACCTGCCTCTGTCTCCTGAATGCTGAGATTAAAGGTATGTGCCACCATACCCAGTTAAGGCATCATTAACTGACTTATATTAAATTCAACCCTTAGCAAGGTTGAGTGAGGTTGATAGCATTATCCACCACTTGAAGAAATTAAGGTAATCCCTCTGTAATCTAAGTCACAAAGCTAGATAGGTAGACAAGGTAATATTCAAATATTCAATATTCAATATCACGTACACAGTACACCACAAAGTAGGCTCAGTTCTGCACCACACTTCCAGACTTTTCTGTTCCAGTGCTAGATACTCCCAGTAGTGATCAGAAAACAAAGAAAAATGAAGAGCATTATATCATTTAAATGCCAGGCTCATACAATCAGTAGTAGTGGAACCGAGAAGGTTCATAAACAAATAATTAAAAGCAAACCACAAAATTAGACAAGCCTTCCCTTAAAGGCAGGCAACCCCAGGGAAGAAGCAAAGATACACTGTATTGCATTCAATTTTTCTGATTTCATCTGTAGATCCCAAGATGCCTTTCAATTTGCGAGATGTAAAATTTACAGGAAAAAAATGTGTCTCAGAACTGATAAAATATAATACTTTAGCTTTTTTCATAGCCTGGTTGGTTTCATTGACTGGGTTGTAAGCATTATTTCACTAGGAATGAATTTTTCTCTCTATACTCTACATTATATCAGGCCATAATTGCACTTCTAGAATAGGAATGACTTTCTTTTCTAGGAACAATACTCACTGTGAGCCCAAGTTAAAGTTCCATTCTTAACCTGTGGATTATCTTACTATATATCACAGTTCAGAGAGAAGTTCTAATGATGGCTGATGGGAGGATTAAATAGATAATACAACATCATCAACTCTGTCATTTCACAAAGTGGTACCTTAGAGCTTACTGGTGACCTGGTGGCAGAAAGCTCTGGGTATACAATACAATACAATAAGGTGTCAGTTCTGTGCTAGCAGACTAAAGTGGCCATGAGCCACTTCAAGCCCACTGTCAACATCTAGTTGGAACTGACAAGAAGAACATGAACATTGCTTTCTCTTACCTTCCTGGAGAAGACCGTCTGCAGACACCTGGGTGACCTGGCCAACCAGGAGACTGAACGAGGCACTATGTTCCATGTCCAATGTCATGGCTCAGATGGTCTCAGTTTACTAGTAGCAGGCTGTCCAACGAGTCTGTACCATCCGCCATCCACCATAGCCATCTGATCAAAAACTTCTATCAGTGACATAAAACACAAAGTTTGTAACTTCTTGGCATAATTGTATCATGATCATGTGGTCTTCTAAAGGCCTGGATTTGGAGCATTCTCTAGATCATTCTAGGCAACTATGCACACTATCCATATGCTCCAACGTGAGCAGTATGCAGCCCACTGTCTCTTTCTCTAGTACACCTTGCTCTAAGATGTGATCTAGACTATAGTCAGTGTTCTTACTATGAAAGCTAGCTAAGGTTCTGTTATGGACTACCACAGGCTTGTTACAGAGTCTGTCTCTTGCACAGGCAAGAGAAAACCCTGAACATGGGCACAGAAGTCTAGGTCACTACTTCCATGTTCCCATACAACCACAAGATAAAGAAATATTTAAAGTAAGACAAATATTGACAGTAAAGCTGATGAATTCGAGATCACTTGGTGTCTAACTCTAGCTGCCCATATGACCAGCTGATTGAAACTGACCTTGGAGAGTGAAAGCTGCATATCAGTGGGTGTGTCACTGCCTCACTTGTGGCAGAAGTCAGTACAATGGAGAAGAAGTAAGGATGCCATCCAAGTGAATTGCTACACCAATTCTAGTGGTAAGGATATATGGTACTAGGCAGCTGTGGCTAAGTATCTATCTCCTCACACACTTAGTGCAAGCCCCGGTTCACTGTCATTCCAGGCTCTGAACAGAGGGCCCATCATTAATCAGGATGGCCATGCACAGATCCTAAGAGATGTGGGTGGCATAGTTCTAGCCAAAGTCTATTATCCTAGAATTGACCAATGGAAAAAGGCCATCAAGAAGAAAGGGGAGAAGAACACAGTTATTACCTCTTGGGACAGGAGCTTCACAGACCCCAACAATGCGAATATCTACTCACACTTTCGTCCTATCCTCAAAGATTGTCACAGCCTTCAGATGTCATCAAAAATCCACTTCCTGACAGGAAAAGATGACAAGAAGTTTAAACTGACAACTTCAGATGCAGATGAGTTTCCTCACATGGAGCCTAACCTAGCACAAAATACCCACTAGCAGCTCCCTGAGGACAGCAGTGGTCAGCTGGTAGTCATGAGCCATACCAGCTACCTCCAGCAGCCTTTCAATAAGTAGATGGCAGAGACCTAGCCCACCTGCAGTTCCTCACAATCAAATTGGGTCTCAGCTATTAGCTGCCAACTCAAGTCACTAGGAACCTGGGCAACTCCAACAATGTGCTCATGGGTGATACCAGCATAAAAAAGGCAAGGCCAATGCTGTGCACAGCACCATCAGCCAGGAATTTGGACCTGTTTCTGATACTGCCCACCACTACAAGAAGCATGGAAGTGGGTAGTGACTGAAAATGAAAACTGTGGTGAGGGCTAGAGCTGGTGCAAACAGCACTGAAGCCTTGTCACCTCAAGGACAAGTCCATTATCATGAGCTTCACTAAGATCCATGAAACCAGCCTGCTGTTCCTGACCTTCACTGACCTGCACTGACTACTAGATCCATCCTCTGGAAAGCTGACCATTCAGAACCTGAAGATTTTACCTCCTGGTGAACCCTAGAAATGCATCATCAAGCACCACAATAGGACCCAGGAGACCATCCGCTTCAAAGAGATCGGGATTGAGTGGTCATGCTCGGGCCTCTGGCCGAGCAGGAAGGGGAAGCTGAAGCAAAGAGGAAGGGCTACACTGTGCCGTGCTCACAGCCTAGGCCCTCCGCTCTGGGGTCATAGTCCCATCGGTCCACCAGCCACATTCCCAACAAGAGCACGCAGGCTGGCATCAGCGTGTTTGCAGAAATGTTGGTTATGGAAGTGGGGTCATAAAGACATCAGGGGCTTAGTTCAGGTGATGGAAGGGTTGAAGTCTAGGGAAGGAAAAGAGTACTGTCCCTCAGATGCTTTCCTTTTGTTCTAGTGAGTTCTGTGCTCAGTTCAGGTCATTGCACTCATTTGTGTTCTCTTGAGTACCCAAAGAATTCCATAAATGACAGAAAACAGAGAGCTTGATTTTCAACAGACATGTTTAATGACATTGCTTTTTCACAGAAGTGAGATTAAATATGATATTTACATGATTTCATTAAAGATCAAGTGGTGAGTCCCTCTTCCTCCCTCCCCCCAAAATGTTAATCCTTCATGAGCTACGTGTTTGTGACTTGGTTAATCACAAAACTGCACTCAGATCTGGGTACTGTGAATTTCCAATATTTTTTCTTATAATAATTAAGAAAAGATAATGTATATAGCACCAAAAGAATTATAACTGGCAGCATTCATTGCATTAGCTAAATAAAAGGTAAGGGATATTAATACCTAGCAATGACTCAGGTTTCAGTTAAGGTTCATACTCCTGTTCCTAAGTAGCTTTGCTTTTTTTTCTTTCACTATTGGCACAATGGAAGCATCTGCACTTAGACCATTTGTAGTGAAGCAGGACAGGGATGTCACAGCAAACAGACCAGTTCAGAGCTGCCTTGTGGACAGAGGAGAAAGACTCAAAGAATTTGTAACATATAAAGCCAAAATGTATCTGAAAAATATAGGCTAGAATTCCATTATTTCATTAATCAAACAAAAAGTGCTAAATATTTTTATGTGATTTTATTATAAAAGACTAAATCACGGTTAAGATTAAATGTATATATATATTAAAGATCAGGTGGTGATCTTTATATATATATTTTAAAAAAAGAAATAAAAAGAACAAAAGAATAAAGAAAATTGGGGGCATTGGAGGCTGGCTTAAGTCCCCTGTGACACTGCAGGAAGGTGGACTGGTGCGTCCCTGGTTTCGGCATTGTGTAGCACGAGAACTGGCGGCCGATGGTGAGTGGTATGGAAATTCTCTGAAGGGAAAGTTATTGCTTTAACCCTTTCTGATAATGGAACTGGAAACAGATGAGGAACTTTCCTGGGACAGTTTCTTAGAAGTAAGATGCAGTCATTCCGCTTGGAACTTTGTCAGTTTGTTCCTAAATCTTGGCAACACTGGCTTTGTCAGGGTTGAGGTCTTTCTTGTTTAAGAAAAAAGGACTGAGCCATAGAGTACTTGCTGGCAACATTTTTAATAGCACAGTCCGCCTTCCCACTCCTCAGTGCTTCCTATTTCTCAAACAATACAGATACTCTAATAATAATCCTAAAACATTGTGATATGATAGACTGTGCTTTTCTTTGAAATATAATTTTATGTTTATAGATTAAGAAATTTCTATTGAACATTTATATATTCTATTTCTTTAGAAAATGTGTGCATAATGTTTCATTCTATCAGCTTTGGTAATTAAGAACCAAAAATTATACTATTAACACATCTAATATTTGTCATGCCCTGGGAGCAATGTTCAAAGCCCACTAGCATTTGTTTTTGCCAGTCCTTTCATCTGTTACCAATATCTTATTTCCACCCAGTTTACTTCCATGATTTAAATATCCAGATACAAAATTAAAATGATTTCTCTTTTAAAAAGAGAATTATAAAATAGAAAACTTCCGAAGATGAGCCTCTCTTCTTTCCCGTATTCTCCCTGGGCTCAGCACAGTGCTGACAGTTTGGGCTCCTGTACATTTTCTCCTGGCCTTGTGTCATCACAAAGCTGACCAAATGGGTATTGTGTTTTAAACTAAGACTCTGGACAACCAAGGGTTTTTAGCAATGGTCAAAGAAATCACAAATTGGTGGAAACATCACAAGTTATAGCCATGTATTAGAACGATGTAGAATTAATTTTATGTTACCTTTAGTTTTTCTTCTTGAGATCACATTTTTTAAAGCTTTTACTTTATTTTTATTTTTTAAAATATTTTTTATTCAGTTTTTGTTCACTTCATATAATAGATCTTAATCAAATTTAGACCCCCTCCCCCACCTTCTCCCCCCCCTCTTTGC
>NW_008349068.1:10676887-10677581 GCF_000622305.1 Nannospalax galili | reverse complement strand
CCCTCCCCCGGTCAGATTTAATGCATTCTGTCATATGTTAAGTCCTATCTGGTCAAGCATTTGTAGCCAGTTGTCCCTCTGTGCAGTTCATCTATGGAGTCTAGTCAGTCTATCTAGAGTCACTCCCTTAAAGAAGATATTCTCCTCAGCTGCCAATAGTTCATCAGCGAGGCTTTGGGCCTGCTGCCCATTTCTCCAGTTCCATGCTGGGTTTTTGTCTGACTGTGTAGGCATGGGAGACCACATATTTTCTAAACGTACACCTTAATCATTCTTTATACATGAGCACTAAACACTAATAAGAATAGTTAAGTTGCTTGTTTACCACATATTTTAAGATAGTGGCATCTGGTATAATGATGTAAAGTGATTTTTTTTTATTCTAAAGAGAGGCAATTGTTCCATGCTGGGTTTTTGTCTGACTGTGTAGGCATGGGAGACCACATATTTTCTAAACGTACACCTTAATCATTCTTTATACATGAGCACTAAACACTAATAAGAATAGTTAAGTTGCTTGTTTACCACATATTTTAAGATAGTGGCATCTGGTATAATGATGTAAAGTGATTTTTTTTTATTCTAAAGAGAGGCAATTAAAAATGTTTTTAAAATATTTTATTTATTATTTTTATTTTATGTGTATGCATGTATTGACTGCATGTAAGTAAGTGCACCTGTGTCATGCAATGCC